>NC_081550.1:12882625-12918776 GCF_901000735.1 Corylus avellana
TGGACAAAGATTCCTCGTAATTTCTTTAAAATTATAGATTATTAAATTACGTAATTTAAATCATTTTTAAGCATCAAAATGATTGAACAATGTTACCCACCACGTCGAGCTTCCATTGTTCCCCTTTGGTGTCAGTTTCTGACGAGTGCATAATCGGCATCCCCGCTGCGTGTGCCTGTTCCCATTTGTTTTTTTTTTCCCTCATATTGTCTTTGTTCATGTTTTTTTCTTGTATACATTTCATTCATGTTATTTGCTTGTAATAAGGCCCTGCCTCTTTACTTTGCCCATGTTTTATTTAGGTTTTCTTGCTTCTGTTTTGTAATAAGGCTTGACCACTCGATCTGCCTGCTTGGATGTGAACTGATTTTTGGTCCAGATCTTTTAGGTCATGGATGTGAATTTTAGTCCAAACCTTCGAGTTGTGAACGTGAACTTTATCCTGGCTTTTGGGTCGAGGAGGAATTTGCGCTACCTATGTATTGGATTGCGTCTGTCTTATGCAGATCTGTTATTTCAACTGATAACTAGTCATAGGTTAGCGGAGGTTTTATGTGATGTTGTATTCTTATAGCTTCGGCTATAATTTGCATTTTCAGGGCTTTGTGCTCCTGCAATATAAGAGCTTTATGCTCGTGATTATTATCAATGAAATTGGAATGTATTTCTTTCCAAAAAAAAAAAAGAAGTAGAATGTTATCAAGATAATCAAAATTGATTTTTTTTCTCATAAGGCTTCATCTTCACTTTTATAGAAATGCTTCTTCTTCATAAAATCAAAAAATAATTTTTGGCTCAAAGCAACCTAAAGAGCAAAAACCTGATGAAAATTTACTCAATTTTCAACTGTAACATACCATATTTTTTTTAATATATGACATTTTTCAAACATTTCAATACCTAAAAATAGTCAAAATCACGTAATTTGAAAATCTACTATTTTTTTTATAAAAAAAAATAAAAATAATAGGGACCCTAATCTTGTAAATGTAGAGCGCCATGCTAAATATGATGACAAATGAAATGATAATCATTCTCAATATATTTCATGTTCTCATGAAATGCATCATTGTGGTTATCTTGATAGCATTTTTATTATCACAATTGCAATGCCCCCAAATCTGGCCCTAACCAGTCTGGTAAGATTACTGGCAATTATCCAAATATAATTAATTGGTAGCTAACTAGGGAATCGCCCCTTTAAGCATAATCAGAGTTAATGCATAGGAAAGTGAACTAAATCTGAGAAATATAATAACCATAAAGGAACCATACATTATCGTCAAAACATAAACATGGAGCAACTAATAGAAATACAAATAACCTGATCAAACATGGTGACAACATGAAGATTGCTAGCTTAAATAAATCCGTAGTGGCAACCTCGCCACTCTCCTCTTCCTATAAGAGGTTTCTTACAAGATGTAATAACCACATAAGTTTAAAGACTTAGTAAGTAAACCTTACAATAGACTACGATATGAGCCAATTATTATTAAGCATAATTAAACGTGCATTTTGACAAAGGTTTGACAAATGATGTTGTCTTTGTTAATACACCATAAAATATTGTTTCGTTTAAAAGAATACATGTACTTCCAGCGGCAACGCTTAAGAGTTTTAATGCAGAAAACTAATGCTTTATTGAGTCATAACTATCATGTATGGTCTACTCGAGATATTACCAATTCTTAGTAGGGTTGGCGCTGTCTCAAGGGACTTGTAATAAAATGTCAGTGCTCCAACCATTGTACGCTACCGTTCATAATACTAGCAGTTCTACCGAGTCTGACCTCGAGTGGCCCACACTACTAATAATGAATAATCATTGGATCTAAGACCTATATCACATCCACACACATTTGACCATCGAATCAAATTTATATCGTAATCCTATGGCCATTATACCACACGTACTGATGTATCATGTCATACGATGCATTTTATCAACCAATTATTAAAATAGTTACCAACTTATGCAAAAATAGGCATGCTCATATAATACGAGTGCTTAGTGAGTTGACATATCTTACATTTTTAAGAAAAGCAGTTGTAAGTGTCTACTTACCTCGTGCGCTCGCTGGAGTCCCTCCGGCATCACAAATCCAATACTATAACGAAATACGACACATCGTTATATGCAGTACTAGAGAAGTCTTCGAGTAACACAATAGGTTCTAACTAACGAAAAGGGCCGTTAACAACCCTAATCTCACATATTTGGGTTTCTAGGTGAATGCTTTGCTCTTTGGGTGAATGCTCAGGCTCGGGGGTGAGCGTTCGGCCAGAGAGTGAAAACTGTCGGCTAAAGGCCCAAATATGGTTTTATGCTTCTATCCCGAAACTAGGGTCTGATACATCTCATCCTAGGCTGCTAATGGGCACATGTCACGTAAGAAAACATGCTAGCATGCAAACTTAAGAGATTCAAAGTGAGTTTAAAGCTCTTTAAAAATATTCTTGCTCTATTTAAGGAAATATGTACAAAAACTTGTCCATGCATCTTTAAAACTTTGTAATAGACACAAAATAGGAAGCATAACAAAAATGCTAGATGTTTGGGCAAGAGGTTACCCAACGCCCACCACACACCACCGAACACCCCATCTACCTCCGAGCCCTAGACACTGTGAGTCTCCAAAACTAACCAAGACGGTGGCTCCGATAGTTTTGTCAATATGTATTTTGTCTATATGGTATTTTGTTACGAGAAATACAATTATTTAGTATGAAGGATTATATTATTTTTTGGAGTTTCAAGCTTAGGTGTCTGCTTCCTATTTAATGATGCAACACACTCAATTTACACTATAACTTGATTAAAGTTATTCTCATTCGACTTATGTACTTAAGCTAGCAACAACAAATTGCTTATTTCTAGGGAGACCTTTACAATTAGAGTACTATCAGTAAATTTCCTAAACTTTTTCTCCTGGCATAAATGCAGGGGAAATCCCTAAAAACCATACCTGCAACATATTCCATTTGCCTTCCATAAGGGAAAGGTATAGTGCTACCAAAAAATATGGGGAGCAATTTAGCTTCCCTTATCCTTATTTTATTTTCAAAAAAGACTTTCTACTTCCCCGAACATCGTGTGAATTATAATAGTGCATGCATGTAAAATAAAATGATTAGTAGATTTTATGTTACCCTAGATCCATTCATCAGAATGACCAACACAGCCATCCATGGATGATGTCACACCTTGCAACATGTAGTGACTCAAATAATTAATTAAGCTTAGGTAGCTTAATTAGAGGGTTAATTTGGGTTTTGAGCCATTAGGAACAGCTGGAAGGGCATTTTATGTATTTTGGACTTTTTGACCAGACGTACACCAATCAGTACCGAACGTATGCTCCTGTCGTTAGTAGAGGGCGTATGCGGGGGGACCACCGTATGTATGCCTACAAAAAGTACAAGGACGTATGCCTGTGGACCACCCGAACGTAAGCTGCTTTTTGGAAAACATCTGGATAATACATGGATGTACACTACAACCTTTAGGCCACTGTGCAAATAGTACTGAAAATACACCCCAATAGTACTGGATGTCCACTACTTTTGAGAATAGTTGGTAGCGCCATCTGCTTTTTCTTACCTATAAATACCCTCCTTACCTTCAACCTCTCACACCCATTTTCGCCCCCAAGCTCCCAAAACTTTGTGAGTGTGTGTTCTTGTGAGTTTTTGTGAAGAAGGAGAGGAGGTTCTTGAAGTTACTTCTAAGAGGTAACCCTCTACGCTTAACTTTTCTTTCTATGTTGTTATGTTCTTTCAACGGTTGATTAGACTAGCTTAGTTGTTGTTTTGAGTTTCTAGCTAGGTTATGCTCTAATCTTGGCGGATTAGTGTTTTACCTTTATCGAACATGTTTTCGTGTGCATGGAGACCTTATTTTGAGATAGGAAGCCTTAGAAAGCCTTTTGGCAACCTTTGAAATTGGTTTGGGAGGATAGGAGGATGTATGGACAAAATGAGGTTCCACCTGAAAACCTTCTGTGCAGACGTACAACCTCGAGCCCAGACGTACGGTTAGAAGCATTCTCGGGAACGCTATTTTGGCCAGCCGTCCAATAGCTCATGTTTCATGTTCTAGGGTTGTTTTAAGTTAGACTTAGGACTAATAGAAGGTTTTCCAGAGATTTGGAGAACCCAAACCATTTGGAGGAATATTCGGAGACTTTGTTCGACCTAGGTGAGTTTTAACTCACATAATGCTCACTATTTATTTTTCCACATTGCACGTCTATTTTGTGAACCAAAACATATATTTGCAACTCTCACGATATACACTTTACTGCACACGAACTCTAGCTTTTTGTGAAAAAACGTTGTGCTGAACATGTTAATGAAAGTGAGACTTGTAAAAAAGGCATGTATGTAAAATACGGACAAGATTAATTTTATCGTATGACATTGTACACCGATACGTGCGGAATAATGGCCATGGATAGGGGTGTCAACCCGGTCCGGTTTCCCGGTTTTTGGCCAAAACCGGAACCGGAACCGGGGTACCCCGGTTCTTGGTTTTGGGAAACCGGA
Source organism: Corylus avellana (assembly GCF_901000735.1). Lineage (NCBI taxonomy): Eukaryota > Viridiplantae > Streptophyta > Magnoliopsida > Fagales > Betulaceae > Corylus > Corylus avellana. Next base: position 12,887,174 of record NC_081550.1, read on the forward strand.
ACCGGAACCGGGACCCCGGTTAACCGGGGTCCCGGTTCCCGGCCGGTTCCGGTTTTATCCGGTCCGGTACCCGGTTTTTGAAAATAATTAGTGTTTGGGGCTTATTTTAGGTATTGGGCCTAAAATAAGCCCATTATTTTTTTCATAAGTTAGCTCATTTAAAAAAGAAACTATTAATCTTTTTGTCTAAATTAAAGAGGCTTTATTGTGATTGTTTCAAATAATTAAAAAATAAACATAAAAAAGCATAAAAATCCTAAATAATCAATGTTTTTGCCTATATGAGCCTTAAAAATAAAAATTCAAATTTTTTAAAATACCCTAAACATAATTTTAAATTAGATATATAAATAAAACATTAAAACAATAAAAAGTATTGTTTTATATATATACTGAGTATTGCGTAATACTAAGAGTAAAAGAATTAAAATATATATATATTATTTAATACCCGGTTCCGGTTTTCCCGGTTTTGACCGGGTGCCAAAAACCGGGACCGGAACCGGGGTCCCGGTTTTTTTTTGTTTTGAAACCGGAACCGGAACCGGGTCCCGGTTTTCCGGTTTCCGGTTTCCCGGTTTTCCGGTCCCGGTTCCGGTTTCCCGGTTATTTTTGACACCCCTAGGGAATTGTGTTGAGATCTGAGAGGAGGAGATTTTCTCCCCCTCCTCTCCCCTTCCCCTTTCCCTTCTACTCCCTGCTCCTACCCTCTTCCTCCTCTTTTTTTTTAGGTGTTCTCCGACTAGATTAGCAATTTCGACTTCTCCGCTATGCGACTGTCCATCTTTTACCGTGTTGTGCCTTTTATTTCCTCCTTGGCCATTGTTGCTCCTTGCTGGTTGTTTATTTGTGTGTGTGTGTTTTTTTTTTTTTTTTTTGAATAAGAAAATTCATCTCTCTAGATATGTCTTCATGAACAATAATTAATAATTAGGTGTGAGCGATTATTTTTCATGGCCTGGATATTTTCGTGTAAGGGGTTATCTCTCACAACCGATTTAAATAAATTTTGTGAGAAAATTTGACTAACCATATCTTAGATTTAGTCTGCTCAAAGCATATATGCTCTTTAACTGTATTTATACAATGTAGATATAATTTTGCAAAGCTTTACGTTTTGCGATGTAAGAATTTTTTGCTCTGCTCTATATGAACTTTAGGCTCATTATTTTTAAAATCCTTACATTTCCGTTAAAAATATAAATAAAAAAATAAATTGTTGATTTCGAGGCGCTGTGTCATTATTTTTAATAAATGTAGTTAATTAAATGTAAAAATATTCTGATTTTTATGTGATCAATGTAGAATGTCATTTGCCTAAACAATTTGTCCAAAAATATTACTTCGCAGCATTTGCCTACGAAGGAGACATTAATTAAGGGCGAAAGCTCCGGTTTTAGTGAAACAACCTCCGGTTTTGGCGCCCTCTCCAGTGAGCCTATAGATAGGGGACCTATATAAGAGAGATCAACGGTTTGGAAAGGAGGAGGTACTAGATTGACGACCAAAAGTATGGTTCAAAATGACAACAAAAAGTAATCCAATTATTATACTTTCGAAAGCCATGTGAAACAACTGTACATAAAAAATTCCAAAACCCATGCAGGGAATCTGCATTATATCGTACGAATAAAGTTACCTATAGAAACAAACAAAAATGTATAAATTTTTGAGAATTGAAAATATTGGAAAGCCCACTAAATTTTGGACCCAATAATTAAGAACAGGCCATGAAGATATTAATAAGCAAAGTCTATTAATTGATAAGAAATATTCTGATTAAAATAATATTGAAATGAAGAAGTTCAATTTTAGCTCAAACTCTTATGAATCCTACCTTATCTCTACAAAATAATCTTTTAGGTTTATCTCTACATAATAATTGTTAATGAGTTCTATTTCAACTCTTGACTCTCAAATCAATTCAAACAAAGAAAACTAATACAAGCCTATAAATAGGCCCTTACATAAGGTACAAAAACATCTTGAATAATCAATTATCTCCTCATACCCTCTAAATATTCTCTCTTAGAGTAATGATTTGGAGTATAAATTTTCGGCAGCCTGAGTCATTTTTTCTTTTTTTTAAATAATGTCAAATATTTTGCTTGTTTTTTTTTTTTTTTTTAAATTGAAGAATATAAATATTAAAGGGAAATTTATATTTAAGGTATTAACACCAAATTTAACATGATCAAATTCTTTCTGGATAATACAATTTTTAAAAAGTTAACCTTTTACTCTTAAATTTTAATTTTAAATTAAAAAAATTTTAAAATATTAAAAATTAAATATTAACCCATAAAAATTTAAGTAAAAGAAACTGACAGAATTTGTTTTATTATTTTTTTTAATATATGTCCTATACAGCCGCATAGCAAGACTTAGTGATTTGAATTGCACACGATTTGAAAACCCATAGAAACCGCATTCCCCATGAAAGAAAACTGTTCTGTTTGGCATCCTTGTGAGAACGATTCTCATAAAAAAAAAAAAAAAAAAAAAAACAATCATCAGAATGTCAGTACGCCTTCCGGCGAAAACCAACCGGAAGGAGGTGGCTTCCTTTGCCAAAATTCTGTCACCAATCTGCCTTGTCCATAGCATATCTGCACAGATCTGCCTCCCACCTCTCAGATCCACGCTTTAATTGAGACAAACGGATTCTGAGAAAAGAGCCAAGCACGCAGCGCCACGTCACTGACTCCCGCTCCTGTGGCCACAGATTCCCCCAAGCTGGCTTCACTCCTTCACGACTGGACTGCCGGAGCTGCTAGACGTGTCCACAGTTTGAGATCTGCTGCGCCAACCGCCGATTCCTGGAGCCCAGACCCGCAGCGCTGCTGTTCGCCGGGCCTCCGCCGATCGCCGATCTCCGGACTGCATCGTCATCGATCTCCAGACCCGTAGATCGCCGACCTCCAGACCTGCAGCATCGCCGGACCTCCAAACCAGACCGCAACACCTCCGATCCCAGGGACCCAGAGCTGTCACCACCGTCGCTGACCACAGATCCTGGTAGCTCTCCGTTCGGCAACCCACTGCTGCCGGAGACCCACAGCACCGTTGATCCTCCAAGCCGGAGCTGCTTCACGACCGGACAGCCGCAGATCACCGGACCTCCAAACCCGCGGCACTACCGTTTGCCGCAGATTCGCACTCCACAGCCGTTCGCCGCGGATTCGCACCACTGCCGTTTGCAGACCCGCACCATTGCCGTTCGCAGATCGGCATCCTGCCGCACCAAAGCCTCAGGATCACTGCTGCGCCTAGAAGGACCTGTGAAAAAGAAAAGGAAGAAGAAGAAAAGAGAAGAAAAAAAAAAAAAAAAAGTTCTGACGCCCAAGAGAAAACAAAAAAACAAAAAACAAAAGGTTCTTAAGCCATGAAAAAAAAAAAAAAAAAAAAAAGTTAGGGGTGTCCAGTTCGGTTTTTCGGTTTTTGGCCAAAACTGGAACTGGAAAATTGAGAAACCGAAACCGGAACCGGAACAACCGGGGTCTCGGTTACCGAACGGTTCCGGTTTTTTAAAAAAATTAGTTTTTGGGCTTATTTTAGGTATTGAGCCTAAAATAAGACAATTTTTTTTTTTTTATAAGTTGGCCCATTTTTTAAAAAATTTATTAGTTTCTTTGTCTAAATTAAAGGGGCTTTATTGTGATTGTTCCAAATAATTAAAAAATAAACCTAAAAAAGTCCAAAAATCCTAAAAATTTAATGTTTTTGCCTATTTGGGCCTTAGAAATAAAATTTTAATTTTTTAAAATACCCTACATCTAAACCTAAGTGTATATATATATATAAATATTATTAAATAAAATGGAAACCCGGTTCTGGTATTCCCGATAAAAACCGGGTACCAAAAACCGGTGGTACTGGTTTTTGAATTTTTCAAACCGGAACCGGGACCCCGGTTTCCCAGTTTTCGGTTCCCAGATTTCCCGGTTTTCCGGTTTCGGTTTCTCGGTAATTTTTGACACCCCTAAAAAAAAGTCTTGCTTGGCTATAAACTTGGAAGAAATCCTTATTCCAGTACAGGGTTTGCTTATTCCGGTGTAAGGATTCCTTATCCTAGATTTGGTATTAAAAAGGTTGGGCTGTTTGGTAATAGGGATAAGTTGGCCCTTATTTCAACTTATTGCATTCTGGGGATATCCTATCCTGGATAAAAAGTGAGAAGAAAGAAAAAATTTTCATCATTGTGGCCTCAACGTGATTGGGAAGCGTGGCAATCCAACAGCCACAAACGAAACTAGCCAACCAGGTTGGTTCATTGGTCCAACCTAATCCAAAACCAGCCAACCGAACCCGCCAGGCTAACCTGATTATCCATCCACCATCAAATCCTGTTATCTGCATCAACCCTGTTGATCCCATAGTTCAGCAGGGACCGATCCAGCACAACTTACCTCCCCGTCAACTAGAAATGAGAGATCCTAAACGCTTTGCGAAGATGGCAGCGCAAATCAAAGCCCTGACTCAGGAGAACGCAAAACTCCTTTTACAGGTATTCGAGTAGTCTCATCGCGAGGAAACTTGTGGTAAGCGGGACGAAGAAGAGCACAACAGTCGGGTTGACACTCATAACCCACTAGGAGGAGGACATCAAGAAGGCAACTTCAAGCAGCATGTAAACCCGAAAGAGGAAAACTGGGTGAATGATAGCAGAATCGGTGGTACCCAAGATAGAGATGACGAACTCAACAGGAGGATGGCAAAGTTTAACAAGAGGTTCACCAACCAGGAGATGGAGCGGAAGAATAAAGGGAAGGACACCTTCGTGGAGAAAATGTTGCAAGCAACCAGTTCACCTTTTTCCCCACGTGTGGAGGAATACCGGTTGCTCGAAAAATTCAAGGCCCCTCTTATGATGAGTTACACAGGCGTCGGAGATCCGGTTGAGCACTTGGAAGATTTTCGGTCACATGTGCGCCTCCTTGGCATCCCAAACGAGGTGTCTTGCCGGGCCTTCCCCCTCACTTTGTCAGGAAGCTACCCCCGGGCTCAGTCGACAAATTTGAAGATCTAGGCCGGGTATTCTTAACTCAATTGATCCGGAAGAAACCATCATCCTATCTACTGACTTTGAAGTAGCGCAGTGATGAAACCTTGAAGCAATTCATAACTCGGTTCAACCTGGAGAAGACAAAATTTAAAGAACCTTCGGATGACTTGATATATTTAGCGATTTATCACAGGCTCTTGACCAAAGAGCTGGTGATGAGGAAGATGGCGCGGAAACCACCGAGCAATCTCTAGGAATTGATGAGCAAGGTAGAAAAGTTCATCAATGAGGCCAATGTTCTGAAGGCGATAGATAGCACCAGACAGCTGGAACAAAAGGAAGAAAGAATGGAAGAAAAGAGGAAGGAGTCCCAGAGGATTAGAACAAAACCCGCCAAAGAGGAAATTCAAAGACTATGTCTTCACACCACTCAATGCCGAGATTTCAGAAGTTTTGATGGAGGTCAAGAAAGATCCAGAGTTCGTTAGACCACCAAAAATAATAAGTAATCCACCCGAGAAATATAGCAATAATTATTGTGAGTTTCACGAAGCTGGAGGCCACTACACAGAAGGATGCATAGCACTGAGGCTATTAATAGAGAAGTTCATCGAGGATGGAAAGTTGAGTAAATTCTTGGGGGGTTGGAGGGATCAACCAAGGCATGACCGAGATAACCGTACCCGGGAATACCGTCCACGGAACCACTCGCGCAAGGATGGAGGAGGCCGGGAAACCATCCTCGGGAAGATGAACCCCGAGAGCATGGTTATAGAAGAAGAGAAAAGAGCCGGAATCGAAGTTGGAGCCAAAGCCAGCAGCATGGAGAGTTGAGACACCAGGATGCAATAGCTGAGATCCGGACGATAGTTGGGAGATTCGCCGGAGGAGGAGACCAGTGAGCAGCTTATCTGTGTTACAACAGAGAGCGTCCTCAGGACCATATATAGCAGCAAAGAGCAGTAGCGCACCCTAGTGTGGTGCCCAAGTATCATCGTTTGATTTATGTTATGTCTTTTATTATTCGATTGTCTTTCAATAGTAAATTTGATTTGAATAGAGAGTAATGCTGATTTAAGAACCGGAGTGCCCCTGGTCCTCGTGCGACCCCTTTGACTTACTCTTTGGCAGGAAGGACAAGGAGAAAGCCTTGGATAAAAACGAGTACAGGGAGAAAACCCTAAGAAAAGTAAGTAACAGGAGACAACCCGGTCAAAAAACAAGTAGCCACCCCGAGGCGAAGGGGAGCAAAGGTTAGTTTGTCAAAAGATTCATATATCATGGTTAAAGATTATTTTGCAGGTTAAATCTTAGTTTGTCAAGTGGGATTCAAAGAAGTACCGGGTAAGTCACCCCCGGACATGTCAAAGAAGTACCAAGTATGTCACCCCCAGACATGTCAAAAAAGAATCTGGTATGTCACCCCCGGACATGTCAAAAAAGAACCGGGTAAGTCACCCCCGGATATGTCAAAGAAGTACCGGGTAAGTCACACCCGGACATGTCAAAGAAGTATCGGGTATGTCACCTTCGGAAATGTCAAAGAAGAACCGGGTAAGTCACCCCCAAAGACGTCAAAGAAGAACTGGGTAAGTCACCCCCATACATGTCAAAGAAGAACAGGGCATGTCACGCCCGGACATGTCAAAGAAGTACCGGGTATGTCACCCCTGGATATGTCAAAGAAGTACCAGGTATGTTACCCCCGAACATGTTAAAGAAGTACCGGGTAAGTCACCCCCAGACATGTCAAAGAAAAACCGTGTAAGTCACCCCCGGACATGTCAAAGAAGAACCGGAACAGTCACCCCCGGACATGTCAAAGAAGAAACGGGTAAGTCACCCCCGGATATGTCAAAGAAGAATCGGGTATGTCACCCCTGGATATGTCATCATACCCCCCCGAACATGTCAAAGAAGAACCGGGTAAGTCACCCCCGGATATGTCAATAAAGAACCGAATATGTCACCTCCGGATATGTCAAAGAAGAACAGGGTATGTCACCCCTAGATATGTTGAAGTTAATAACCGGGCATGATCCCCGGGTCCCTCAAGACTAGGATGGGTCTAATCCCCGAGCAAAGGATAGAGCTGGGGGGTGCTCCCAGGAACTCAGACGATGCCAAAAATAAAGTTGAAGAGCTCCAACTAATGAGCTCAAAGCACACTCACTAGGGAGACACAAGTCTCGGACAAGGTCAAACAACAAGCCACCAGAAGGCTTTGACTAAATTCCCGTTACCCAAGTACCTTGGCTAAGGGAATTGGGGGGTAACTGTTGGGAATAAATTTGATGAGTGCCAAATATTGCATATTTGAACCCATTCATTTGCATTTGCTAAGCCTTTATCTTTATTATTTTCTGATGTTTTGTGTTTTAGTGTTTTGTAGATTGCTAAGGGAAAAATGTGACTTTAAAAGAAAAAAATGCAGCTCATTCTATTAATTCTGGGGCTTAAAACACTTTAGAAAGCATTGACAGCAAATTTGGATCGAGCGATTATTCGCACCCAATGAGTCCCACTAAAAATGCCATATTTAGAGTTGTAGAGCTCGTATTGAAGTGATCTTGGTGTCATTGGAAAGCTAACTCAAAGATCTACAAAATCATATTTCACAAGAGTTGGTTAATTCTGAAGGTAGTGCTCTCGAGCGCACACGCGCCCATCGAAAGTGGAAAGTGATGCACGAGTGCGATCTAGCGCACCTCGAGTGTGATCAAGTGCAGTCGGCCGACCTGGTAGCACCGAAACCCTAAAATTAACTTATAAATATCATTCTTCTCTATTGTAAATATACGGAGATGTGCCAGGGGCGCCGTGCATTGTCAATTTTCATGTTTTCTGAGTTTTTTGGAGCTTTGAACTACAATTCTTTTGTAAGTATTTGATCTTTATGAAGTTAATTTAGTTTCTTTATGATTTATTTTGTCATGAGAGACTAAAATCTTCAACTAAGGTTGAAGATGAAGGCTTGCCATTGATTAAGTTTTATGTTTTCATGTTTGTTTGTACAATTCCGACCTTATGTTCGTTTCAATTCAATTATGTGACAAAATTGTGTTTGATTGTGCCGAAGTTGGATATTCATTGTGTTTTATCCAACAGATACATTGCATCTTTTAATTTACTTTAGATATCCATTGTCTTTTAGGTAAAGCATGGATACATTGGATCTTTTGAACTAAATTGAATATGCATTGTCTTTTGTCAAATGAATGGATTCATTGAATTTTTCAATACGAACAATAGATGCATAGGGTTTAATTGTTTGTTGAATTTATGAACTAAAACATGAGAATGTATGCTTTGATTTGGTGAGGTGGATTCTGAAAACCTTAGTACCTTAGTACCTTTGTATCATTCCATTTAATCATTTTTTATTTTAGTTTATTTTTATTTTGCACGACAAAAACCACGAACTTTGGAACTAGGTTAAAATAGGATTAGTTTAAATAGAAATTGATTTACACAACACAATTCCCCGTGGATGGACCTCGCACTTGCACATACGCTATATTGCACACGACTCATGCGCTTGCGAGTACAATTAAATATGCACAACAAAATTCATACTACAAGTCCACCAAATTCTGGGCCCAATGGCCAAGGATAGGCCCACGAAGATATTAATAAGCAAGGGCTATTAATTGATAAGAAATATTCCGATTAGGATACTATCGCAATGAAGAAGCTCCATTCCAGCTCAAACTCACATGAATCCTAGCTTATCTCTACAAGATAATCGTTCAGGTTTATCTCTACACGATAGTTGTTGAGTTTTATCTCAACTCTGGACTCTCAAACCAACTCAAACAAGGAGAACTAATCCAAGCCTATAAATATGCCCCTACACAAGATACAAAAACATCTTGAATAATCGACTATCTTCTCATACCCTCTAAATATTCTCTTTCAAAGCTCAATTAGTCCCTTTGAGCATATTGACTTAGAAACTGTCTGACTTTGGCATCCGGAGTGTCCCTAGTCTCCCAGGGACCCCCTTTGACAATTGCTCTTTTGTAGTGATTTGGAGTACACGACGACATATTGAAGACTCCGAAGAAAGCGCATCCACCGTGAAGAAAACTATTCTAACAGAAAACATATTTATTTATGTTAAAAAAAAAATGTATTTATTATTATGTTCACTGTGTACGGCCAAGCCCAATGGTCGACCTATCTCAAATAGTAAAAAAAAGGGGATAAATGTAAAATTGATTCTTGTGGTTGACATAAATTACAAATTACTTCTTGTGGTATAAAAAATACGGCGAAACTTCACTTACGCCCATGAACTTTCATGCCTTTTGCAAACACTCCCCAACGTTCAAAATCTCTCACTTTAGTGTATCGAATTGTTTTGTTCCAAATACCCCCTACCGTTAGATATTGTAGTTAAATCAAATGGTGAAAAAAGTAAATGAGCCCCAAAGTTAGTCAGCGACCACTCTTCTGTTAGATACCCTTTACCGTTAGATATTTTAGAGGCTCTTCCTGTGATTCTTTTCTCTAGCGTACGGGTGCACTCGATCGCAGCCCATGTGCACTCAATCGCACGTCTGCGATCGAGTCTCTTCTTGTACGCAAGAGCGCAAGCCTGTTTTTGACGCTCTCTGGTAGTGCGCTTGAGCTTAGGTCCCCTGTGAGCAATCGTACTGTTAGATCCTCTAGCTTTTCCCAAATTTGCTCTTTTATGCTCGAACTTTCCAGAAGTGCTTCCTTTTCTTCCATGACCTACAAAAACATAGAAAACATAGAAAGGAAATAAAATTGCACAAACTATCAAAACTAAGGAATTAACAAATATAAATTAAGAGCTAAAATATGAATATTTTGGCACTCATCACACCCCCAAACTTAAATACTGCTAGTCCCTTAGCAATACGAAACTAAAAACTAAATGGAAAACAAAAAGATAAAACCATCTTCCGTAGGATGTACGATTGCATTTAGCATGTGCAACAAGCCTTTCAAACCCATAGGAATTCCCTAGAGGACGAGTGAAGGTAAACCCATATGTACCGATAAATTATTTTTTGGGGAAACTTCACTTACCTCCCATGAACTTTCGCCCTTTTTGCAAACACTCCCCCAGCGTTCAAAATCTCTCATTTTGGTGTAGCCAACTTTGATTTCCTTCAACTTTCCCCCTTCAGTTAGGATTTTTTGTTAAATCCTAACGGAAGGGTGTGAAATTCTTAAAATACCCTTAGTTTTTATTAAAACATAATTATTTTTTTAAAAAAAACTCTTGACCCGTGAGTTCACCGGTGGATCTAACCCGGTATATTGTGACCCACTGGTCATAATTAAAAAATAAATAAAATAAAATAAAATAAAAAAAGACAGTGGGTGGGTCAAAGTGACCCGCCGTGGGTCACTTGGTGACCCATGAAGGGTCACAACTTGTGACCCCGCCATGGGTCACAAAGTGACCCATTGTGGGTCACTTTTACTTTTTTTTTTTTTTTTTTTTAATATAATAATTATAAGAGAAAACCTTTTATCAGAACCATCTTGATAACACCCCTTTTACAGCCCTTAATCAATAATCGACACATAAGCAAAAACATAAGAAGTGCACAAAAATAAGTTGGACTAAAATACACTAAATTTTAGGGTGATAAAATCCCTAAAGGGTTAACCTTCAACTTCTAGGTTTTAGTTTTGAATCCAAAAACGAGTTTTGAGGCATTAGAAACATGTTTTGAGACATTAGAAATGGGCTTTGGACATTCAAAACGGGTTTTGAGGCATTAGAAACGGGTTTTGAGGCATTAAAAACGAGCTTTGAAGCATTAGAAACAGGTTTTGGGGCATTAAAAATAGGTTTTAGGGCATTAAAAAAGAGTTTTGATGCATTAGAAACGGGTTTTGAGGTGGGTCACGGCCGGTGAGGTTTGAGGCCTTCACCGTCGACCAGACCTGTGGGTCCGGCGAGACCCATGATGTGGGTCTGGCCTGGGTCTTGCCGGCTACTGGTTTTTTTTTTTCTCTGATTTGGTGTGATTGTTTTCATTTTTATTTTTTCCATTTTTCTTAAATTGATGATATGTCACATAGTAATTGGAAGCTGCAAAAGGAGTGTTAGTAGGATGGACCTGATAGGAGGGGCTCTCTAATAATAATAATAATTTTTTATTTATAAATAAGGGTACATTTTGATAAGTGCCAAATATTACATATTTGGACCCCTTTATTTATATTAGTTAATCATTTAGCTTTGTCGTTATTTAATATTTTGTATTAGTTTTGTGTTTTTAGTATTTTGTAGGTCGTTAAAGAAAAACTACAGCTTTAAAAGGAAAAATGCAAAGTTTGGAAGAAAGCATACTTTGAGAAGACCTAGATGATGTGGTTAAGTTTAACCAAATCCAAGAAAAGAATAAATCGGATTAAAGATCAGATTGGATTAAATTTCAGATTGGATAAAAATTTGGATTGGATTCAAATTCAAATTCTGCACATGTCTCAGTATTTTGACCATAACTTTCCGCTCAAGTATTGGATTGAGGTGATTCAAGCGGCATTGCAAAGCTAACTCAAAATAATACAGTTCATTGTGAAATAAGATTTCAGAATCCTATTCCAATTTCAGACTTTTATTTGGACTGGGAGACAAACCTCCGAATTATCTAGGTTTAATAGGGCTTCTAGGACTTCCCTAAGCCTATAAATAGACCTCTTTGCATTCAAAGAAAAATATACAACCCCAGAGAGCAAAATTTTACAGTTTTTCTCTTTAGTTTAGTCTAGATTTAGATTTTAGTTTTATTTATGTGGAGGTAAATTCTCAACTGAGGTTGGGGGATGAAGCCTCACCTATGAAGAACAATGTTACTTTTATGTAAGTTTTTATTATTTCGATTTTATTGAGTTTAATTTCAATTGTTTTACTTATTTTCAATATGTGGAATAATGATTGGATATCTTGTAATGGTTCAAGGATACACTTGATGATTTAAGATAACTTTACATAATTGATTGCTTGGTTTATTTGCTTAAAAATTGGATATCCCTTGTAATTTGTTCTTTAGATACATTTGGTGTTTCAATGAAATTTGGATTCCTTTTGTGATTTGTGCAATGAATGGATGCATGAGATGGTTTGGATTAATCTTTTGAAGCATAGTAAAACATACATAAGATTTAATTTGTGAGAACTTCGGATTAATATTGATGAACATGAAGTATGTTGTTATGATTCGATGAGTGTGAATTCCCAAACCTTAGTACCTTTATCTTTTGTTTTACTTTATTTAGTTTATGCTGTCTTTTAGTTTTAAGAACCCAAAATCAAAAACCTTTTGGAACTAGGTTAGGATAAAATTAGTTTAGATATAAGTTGTTCTTTCAAAAATACAATTCTCTATGGGTTCGACCTCGCACTAGCAATCCATTAAACTACAAACGATTTGTGCACTTGTGAATTAAATAAATTTGCACTACAAGTTTTTGGCGCCGTTGCACCACAGCCTACACAACAGTCATCATTGGAAGACATAGTCAAAGCGTCCATACAGTCAAATAAACAGAGAATACAAGAACTGCAACAATCCAGGCGAGAACTTAAAGAATCCATGCAAGTCACCACCATGCATGCCCCCTATCATTGGAGGAGAAAACTTTACAGCACTTCCCCCTATCATGAGCATGCCCAAGTCACTACCACGCTAGGGATTGAAGAAATTGTGGATAATCTTGAGGGTGAAGAGGAAGAAGAGCAAGTTGAGCACCATGAGAATAGTGAGCCACCAACAGATTCTAATCTACCTAGTGACATGGAAGTGAGCACTGAAGCTCCTACCTGCATCACTGTCCCTCTTGAGACATATCAAGAGCCCAAAGCTTTATCGCCTAAATTTCTCAAAGAGCTACCTTATGTCAAGATACTCAAGGATTTGTGCACGAAGGCACGCAAATCTAGGAACCACTTTCCTAAAAAGATCTTTCGAAGCAAGCAATTCTACATAAGATGGCGAAACATCCTTCCAAAAGGGTATGAAGTTTTGAAGAAGAAGGGGTGGAAGAGATTGGTTGGACATCCGCATAATAGGGGGAAGCGCTATATAGTTTTCTCCTCCAGTTTATTTTCTGCACTTCACTCCACAAATTCTTTCTTTCCTTTTTCATTACATTTTTTTTTATTTGTTTTTATTTCTAACAGCAATTAATCTTTTGATGTTTGTTTTTATGAAAATATTGCTGTTAGTTTTTGTTGACAGGTGTTTTGTTGTTTAAGTTTGGGGGACGCCCTGGCCTTGTTCACACTCAGATTTCCTTACTTCCGGTAATGTATTTCTATACTACATATTGAGGACAATGTGTAATTTAAGTTTGGGAGTATGGAAAAACACTTTGTCTGTTTATTTTTGTTCTTATTTGTTTATTTTTATTTGTCCTTTTGTGTTAAAAAAAATTGAAAAAAATAAAAAAAGTTTTGCTATGTTTCTGTCAAGTTTGAGTTAAACTGTGACTGTGGTTTGCTTTTCATTGGCTTGCTTAAAGGGTTGAACACATCATTATGTCATTAGGAGTCTGAGTCCTTTGACTTATTTTTGGGTAAAAGAGATTTCACTTCTTTTGAGATAGATTTTTATGAGTACATTAGCATGTTTTCTGTGAGATATGATATTTGAGCTTAAGCTTGTTCTTTTTGAGATTTGTTGGATGACCTATTGATGAATAACCTTGGCTTGCAAGATATAAAAAAAAATAAAAAAATAAGGAAAAAGAAAAGAAAGGTCATGTTGAGTTTTTTGCTAAGTAACCGAACCTCTTACCTCACTAAGCACTGAGTGTTCACGTCAAAAGATGTGAAATTCAATATTGATTTATGATATGGCTAGTCTAGCTTCGTAGCCTTTTTGACTTAAGTTAATAAGCCCTTAGGGATATTCTACATCTAGTGCCCTAAAGCCATTTGGCTTGGGAGTCATTGACCTAACACTTGTTACATGGGTCAATTAGAAAGCTTAAGAGAGTTAGACATTGTAGAGCCTGTTTAGAAAAATAAATAATAAAAAAAAAGAGAAGAAAAATGCATATCTTGCCTTTGTTATTTCATCTGTTAGGGATTCTTACAAATTTTGTGGAACTTGTTTTGAGTTTAAATTGAAAGCTTAATGATTGTATGCTAGTTACACTTTTCACTTTTCAGAACATATGAGGTCTCAATTGTCCATTTATGAGTGATTTTATTCGGGATTTCCTTTTGATTGGAATGATGGTGTTTGTCTTTTTAGGCTTGCTCATGAATAAGAACCATGGTTTGTGTGAAACTTCTTTCTTGTTAACAACATAGTGCTACAATGTTTGTGGGTATCATTTCTGTTAAGCCCTCACAAGACTTCACTCGTCCACTAGGGATGCCTAAGGGTTTAAAATGCTTGTTGCATATGCTAAATGCAATCGTTTCTCCCACAAAATATTTGAAAATTTTAAAAAATTGTAGGGGTATAAAAGTCTTTTACCCTTAAAATTCAACGGTTTGATTTAGAGGAAGAGCCCCATTAAAACTCACAACAAGCGTACGTCCGGTCAGTGAGTTAGGCAATCCAGAAAAAAGTGGAGGTTTCTATAAAATCTATAGGCTACTATATCTCCTCCTAGGTGATTGAATAAATACACATACATCGTAAGAAAACTCGACATCATGCGATACAAGGAATCAAAGAAACTTTTAAAACTCTTTTGGAAACATTTCTTGATTTTGTAAGAAAGAATGCAAGAACTTTAACATGATGCCTTTAAAACTCATAACATTTAGAAAAGCAACAATAATGACAACAAGAGGTTAACAATGGTTAAGGGATTACCTGGGAAATTGGCAAGAACACACAGCTTCTCCCTTCTATCCAAATTCCTCTAAACTCACAAGAACACTCACATTTGTTGGTTATAGAGAGCCTGGGGGCGAAAGAATGGCTTCAAGGGACGGTGGGGGGTTGGTATTTATAGGCTAGAAAAGCTGAGGTCACTACCAACTACTCTGAAAAGCAGTGTACATCCGGTACTATTGGGGTGTACGTCCGGTATTGTTTATTTAAGGGTCCAAAGGTTGCATCGTACGTATAGTTATTAACCAATGATCAACCCAAAAGTAGCATACGTCCAGTGTGATCCCCAATACGTACTCACTAAAAGTTAGAGTCGTACGTCTAGTGGTCCCCTAGTGTACGTTCGATATTAGAGACAGGAGTCTACGTACTTTACTATTGGGCGTATGTATGGTCAGAAAGGGGTGAGCTTGGGTTTTTTCCTCAAAATGTATAGGAATCTTGGTTATATGTATAGGCTTAGGTCTTTTTGCTATAAAACCTTGTTCTATATAAAATCTTTTAGTCCCTCTTTGTGGAAAACCTTGTAGTAAAGACAATTGTTTTATCGGAGTATTACATTCTCCCATCCTTATAAGAATTTCATCCTCAAAACTTGGTTTTAGTAATAAACAAGATCCTCCTGGTAGAGAGGGTTTTCAAAAACAATTAAAAGTTTGGAGAAAATGGTTGAAAAGAAACATATGGTTTTGAAAAGATTGGTAAGATTTAGGCATGCATAATTAAATCCAAGGAAAGAAAGAAAAGAAAGAAACAGTCGCATACAAATTCCCATAACCAAGCATTGCAAAACAGTCATACATCACACATCAAAGTTGCCACTACCAAGGTGGACTTATAATGTAGCCAAAACATACTTAGTTGCCACCACCGTGGGAGACTTAAGGAAAATAATATCGGAGAATTGTTCTAAGAGCGAGATCGTCTACTCCTCTTGGAGCTAGGTTTCGCAGATCCTCGACTAGGAGTGCCTCTCGCACTTGGGCTTCCTCTCCCCTTGTTGATGCTTGGATTGTGTAGTCCCTGACGTCAAGGGATCCCATCAAGTGGTTCTGCAGCTGTATAAGAATGGCGTGGTCCTCTGCTCGTGCTGCATGTAGCTCCTGGAGAGATTGCTGCATCTCTTAAAGCGTATCCTCCATACGACTCACACGCTCATCCTGGTTCGCAGATGAAGATGCCCCACCAGCTTTGGCTCTTCTTGGGGGCAGCGGTGGTCTCTGCTCTGGCTCAGCTTCTCGAAGGTGAGCATTGCTCGCGTTGAGGAATCGCGGGGTTATGGGCCCTTTGGGTGGCGGTAGCTCTTTCAGGCCCCTAGTGGACACTCTGGCGTGCTCGGTGATCCGGGTGACGAAGGCTCCATACGGTAGGGCGGTGACTCGATCTACTAGCTGTACCGTCATCATTGTTGATGTGACCAGGGAACCAAAATTGATGGCGGTCTCTGTCAGGATAGTGTAAAGACATCGACCTCTCTCGATGGTGATGGAGGTGAGGCTAGCTCACTACTGGGAATATCCAATTGACCATGATACGGTAGATGCACCAGTCATCATCCCTGAGGTCGTTAACCTAAAAACCTCCTTCTCCATCCATCTCCATCCGGTGTGGACATCCGTTGGCAAAGGGCTCAACTAGTTCCGCACGGGTGGGAAGGCAGTCAACTGGCCATGGATAACCCAGGTTACACACTTGTGGTGCATTGGTGATGAGGTTGATGAGGGTGGGAGTCACTATGATTGGCTTGCCTTGGAGCCAGGTATGAAAAGAATCGTTGCACCTCAAGTGGATGTTGGTGTAGAATTCGTGGACTAGCTCCTCGATCGCGGGACGGTGATCCTCCACCATGTCTGCCCACCCTTGGGCATCTAGCAGTGTCCGTACCCTCGGTGCGCGGTTGGCTACATCAGCCACGTTCATCCCCCTTTCGACTATGATCTTCCAACCCGTGTAAAAATTCTGATACCTGCACTAGGTCTTGTCAACTCTGAAGCAGGTGCAATCATAAGTTCGGCTAGCGTTGCTACTATTAGTGCTGCTACTGATTTCACTCCTTGGCCCCTTAAGCTCAGGACTACTAACTAGTGAAACGTCGGTGGTGACATTCCCCATCTCAAAATCGGGATCGAACTCAAGACTCTAAGCATCCTGCATCAAGGTCCTGATCCAGTAGGATTGTGGGCATTGATGTACAAATTTAATTGTACTCGCAAGCGCACGAGTCGTGTGCAATATAGTGTGTGTGCAAGTGCGAGGTCGATCCACAGGGAATTGTGTTTGTGAAATTTAATTTCTATCTAAATCAATTATATCTTAACCTAGTTCCGAATGATTTTGATTTTGAAAATAAACAAACATAAACTAAATAAAATAAAAATAATCAAAAGATAAATGACTAAGGTTTTAGAATTCACCTCACCAAATCAAAGTATACATTCTCATGTTTTCATTCATGCATCCGACAAACAATTAAACCCTATATATGTTCTATTGTTTTTTTATAAACCAATTGAATCATTCGATGAATCCATTTCTATTACAAATCACAACGAATATCCAATTGAGATCAAATCATCCACTGTATCCGTAAATCACAATGGATATAAGTCTCAATCAAATCATTCGATGTATCCGTTGGATGAAACACAACGAATATCCAACGTTTTCACGATTTATAAACAACAATCAATCACAATTTTGTCACACAATTGAATTGAAGCGAACATACATTACATTAAATGACGGATTTGTACGAACAAAACATAAAAATATAAAACTAATCAATGGCGAGGCTTCATCTTCAACCTTAGTTGAAGATTTAGCCTTTCATGACAAAAGAAATCATAAAGAAACTAAATTACTTCATTAAAATTAAAAACTTACAAAAGAATTCGAGTTCCAAGCTACAAAAACCCAGAAAACATGAAACGACCAAGAACAACGCCCCCAGAGCGTCTTCCGTACATTTATAATAAAAAGAATGATATTTATAAGCTAATTTTAGGGTTTTAGCGCTGCCAGGTCGGCCGAGTGCGCTCGATCACACTCGTGCAACATGTATTTTGCTGCGCAGGGCGCGAGTGCGCTCGAGCGCACTTCCAGTCGGAATTTGCCTACTCTTATGAAATATGAATTTGTAGATCTTTGAGTTATCTTTCCAATGACACCAAGATCACCTCAATCCGAGCTCTACAACTCTAGATATGGCCTTTGTAGTGGGACTCGTCGAGAGCGAATCATCGCTCGATTCCAATTTGCTGTCAATGCTCCATGAAGTGTCTTAAGCCCCAGAATTAATGGAATGAGTTGCAAATATCACCTTAAAGCCGCATTTTTCTCTTAACAGCCTGCAAATCACTAAAACACCAAAACTAACCAAAACATCAGAAAATAATAAAGCTAAAGGCTTAGCATATGCAAATTAAGGGGTTCAAATATGCAATATTTGGCACTCATCAGGCATGAAGAGGATGAAGCTGCTACACTGGCTTTTGTCCTTGCCATCGCCCTGCATGAATTACTATTAACACTATGCTCACACATACCCATGCAATATCCTATTCCCACTATGCGCAAAGCGTCCTATTCCTGAAATGAAGTTCTCTAATTAAGGTGAAAATGCAGAAGATAGTGCAAGTCATGAAAGTGTGTCTATTGGTGATTCCAAGGTGATGACCAAGCTAGGATTGGGATGTGGTCAATGGATA
The DNA here is from genome assembly GCF_901000735.1 of Corylus avellana. Lineage (NCBI taxonomy): Eukaryota > Viridiplantae > Streptophyta > Magnoliopsida > Fagales > Betulaceae > Corylus > Corylus avellana. The sequence goes on from NC_081550.1 coordinate 12,905,728, forward strand.
AGATAATTTGGAGTTTTAGGTGAAAATGCCAGAAGAAATGGGATATTTGGATTTATGACTTAAATACCCTTAGGTAATCAGTGGACATGGGGTAGTTGATTCAGAAATCAGGGTACGGTTTTGAAGGGCATCTTGGCAAATTGTCGAATTTGGGCAAAATACCGAAGTTCGATTGGGCTAGGGTTCGTGATTCGAGATTTTCGGTGCTGATTGCAAAGATAAGTCCTTACAGTGGCGACGCGAGTTTACTCAGGTAAGAAATCTCTAGGGTTTCAGGGCTAGGGGTATTGTGGTAATTTTGAAGCTATAGCCGAAGATGTTTGAAATCGAAAATGGTTAAATGTACTAGGGGGCTCTCAGGGGTTCAAGATCAAACTTGACAATTGGTTCTGACCTATTTGTCAAAATTGGGTTATTAGGACAAAAATACCCATTTTTAGGAGGAAGGATAATTTGGTAATTTTATAGTCTAGACAAATTATCCAAATCAGACAGTTAGGTCCATGGGTTAGGTTTTCAATCAAAAGGTCCAATGGGTAGGTCCAACCCTTTAACAAAACTGGGTTGTCCCTAGGTTAGGTGAAAAAAATACCCAATCTTAAGGGCAAGGGGTAATCTGGTCATTTTCGGACTTGGACAAAAATTTTCGAATCCGGTTGGTCAAAAATGTAGATCAGGTCCCTAACAATGGGAATTTGTTTTCAATTGGTTCATAGGGCCCAATTGACGTCACGAAATCAACAAAATTCGAATTTAGGCAAAATCTCCTAAATTCAAACTAGGGTTTAGTTTGATCAAGATCGGTCAAGGGGGTGAGTGGACCTTGTTCATAGGTCAATTTAGGGGTATTTGGGTCACAACCCATGCATCAATTGCATGGTGGGGTCAAGAAATCACAAGGATTTCGGATTTAGGGCAAAAATCCCCAAATCCAAATGTGTAAAGATTTGAAGTGAAGTTGTTGCGTAATACAAGCATAGGTACCTTATAGCATGATCCTAGTCCACAACCATCCAGCTAAATGCCATGAAATGCAAGAAAATTGGAAATCCAAAACCAAAACCTTAAAATTTCAAAACTAAAAATGTCAAGTTTAAAAAGTCACATACCTTTGTTAAAAGATGAAATGGGCTTTGATTCTTGGGGAGACACGGCTGAAATTCACCTTGAAAGTGTTTGGCTTGAGAGAAAATGGGAGAAAATTGGAATGAATTGGGTTTAGGGTACGTTCGACAGTTTTTAAATAAGGGGCGTTGAAGAATTAGAGTTTTTGTACGTATGTCTAGTCACGGGGTCGTACATTGTTGTGCAAATTTATTTAACTCGCAAGTGCATGAATCGATTGTAGTTTAATAGATTGCAAGTGCGAGGTCGAACCCATAGGAAATTGTGTTTTTGAAAGAGCAATTTATATCTAAACTAATTAAATCCTAATCTAGTTCCAAAAGGTTTTTTATTTTGCATTTGGTTTTGAAATTAAAAGACAAACATAAACTAATTAAAATAAACTAAGAGATAAAAGACTGAGGTTTGGGAATTCACACACATCGAATCATAACAACATACTTCCATGTTTATCAATATTAATCTGAAGTTCTCACAATTAAAATCTTAGATATGTTTTACTATGCTTCAACAGTTAATCAAAACCATCCCATGTATCCATTCATCGCACAAATCACAAAAGGAATCCAATATCAATTAAATCATCAGATGTATCCGTAAATCACAAAAGATATCCAATCTTAATTGAAACACAAAATGTATCCATAGAACAAATCACAAGGGATATCCAATTATTTAGGCAAATAAAATCAAGCAATCAATTATGTGAAATTATCTTAAATCATCAAGTGTATCCTTGAATCACAAAAGATATCCAAGAATCACTCTACACATTGAAAAGAAGTAAAACAATTGAAATATTAAACCTAATAAAATCCGATAAATAAAGACTTACATGAAAGTATTGATGTTCTTCATCAGTGAGGCTTCATCCCCAACCATAGTTGGGAATTTAGCTTTACATAAAAATAAAACATAAATGTAAAGAAAACTTAAACTGAAAAGAGAAAAAACTATAGAATTTTGCTATCTAGAATTCTATATTTTATTGAATGCAAAGAGGTCTATTTATAGGCTTAGGGAAGTCCTAGAAGCCCTATTAAACCTAGATAATTCGGAGGTTTGTTTCCCAGTCAAAATAGAAGTCTGAAATCGGAATAGGATTCGTCCAGATTTGTATCCTTTTATTGTGGGGCGATTTTGGCATAGTAACCTTCCGAATTAGGAAAGTCATATTTCACAATGAACTGTAGTATTTTGAGTCAGATTTCCAATGCCACTTGATTCACTTCAATCCGATATTTGAACGGAAAGTTATGGTCAAAATACTAAGACATGTGTAGAACCTAAATTTGAATCCAATCCGAAATTTTATCCAATCTGAACTTTAATCCAATCTGATCTTTAATCCGATTTAACCTTTTCTTGGATTTGGTTAAACTTAACCACCTCATCTAGGTCTTATCAAAGTATGATTTTTTCCAAACTTTGCATTTTTTCCTTTAAAACTGTAGTTTTTCTTTAATGACCTACAAAACACTAAAAACACAAAACTAACACAAAATATTAAATAATAAAGGATTAACTAATGTAAATAAAGGGGTCCAAATATGCAATATTTGACACTTATCATACATACAGTCAAAAACCAATTTTTTTTCTTTGAAAGAGAATAGTTGTAAATTGATTTTCCTTTTTCAAACAGATAGCGAAGCATAGCAGGGCTAGGCAGGTGTTAGCATAAAAACCGATTTTACAAAAACTCGAGGTACGAGTGGAAATCCATTTTGTTTCAAAATTTCATTTCAAAAATGCATAAGTACCGAATACAAAACATACTGCTAAGTATGGTGCGTGGCCTAGCTACCTAGTTTCTAACTTATCCAAAAGCTACCTCGAGGCCTAACACTTTCCGGTTGATTCTTCTGATGGGTCTTTTTCATCCTTGACCAATTCCTCATAATCCTAATCGATGCTGGTGAGGAAAGCGGCTTTCTGTAGATTAGATCCGTTTGGCAATGCTCCTGCCTTCAGATATCGAATCTCTTCTTGCATCATTTGGGCATACTCGTCCGCAATCTGAGTCAATAGCACATGCATCTTCACTTTCCTTTTTGTGCTAAGGTAAGTGTTGTACTTCCCAGGAATGGGTGGGAAATCTCGTACAGCTGACACGTTGCCGCGTTTCCATTTTGTTGTAGTTGGGCCATCCTTGAAATCTGCTTAGCTCCTACCTCTTGAATCTTCTCCGGTGATGGGGATTTTGGCCTCCGAGAGGGTCAAGTGGAAATCTTGCACTCGGTGTGGCGAGGCTTGTATCCGAGTGCATATGGCCCGTACTCTGCCGGCCATTCGCAAACAGTTGCCTAGCGTTGACACCCATCGCACAACTGAGTGTGAAGTAGGATCAATTGCTTGTAGCACAGAACAGGCGATCCCACTCAACTCTTAAACTAAGCAATCAAAAAGGCTGTTACTGTAGTCCCCACCTCAATCAAACAACAATCAGAGAACCTAGCTCTATCCTATGCTCTGGCCTTTACGATTTATACCTAAAGGTATTATAACCTATTCTCAGATTATCTGCTACGGTCGGAAAGACCGTATGCTCTGATATCATACTATAACATTGTAAATTAGAATTTTACACCAGAAAGACATATGCTAAAATATTCATATTTTTATCCCTTAACTTACATGTTTTAATCCTGTAGTTTTAGTTAATTTATGCTATTTTAGTTCCTTTATGTGTTTTCCATGCTTTTGTAGGCTTTTGGAAGAAAATGACGTAAATCTGGAAGATTTGGGCTCAAAAATAAAATTTTTGAAAAGTTGAAAGCTGTAGTGACTCCATTGCGGAGACCCGCAACAGCTAATCGCCATTACGGGTTGCATCGAAGTGCACCCGCGGTAATCGGAGAACAATGAGCTGCGGCCAGACTCCTTTTCCTTCATATTAGGGTTTTCCAAGTCCCACTTGTAATAGAACTAAACCCTATGAATTTTCTAGGTTTACTAATGTGTCAAGGATTTCTAAAAGCCTATAAATAAACCTCTAAACCTTGAGAATAATCGTCCTTGAATAGACACAACTTTGGGGAGAGGAATTGGAGGCTACTTCTAGGAGTGGTTTTCGGTTCTTTCGTTTCCCTTTATTTTAATTATGTGTAACTAATTACTTTAGTAGGGCTAGATTGAAGCCCTAATTATGTTTCTTTAATATATCAATATTGGCACCTTTGTGATAATCATATTGTGATGCTTAACTTTATTAATTCCTGTTTTATTAAATTCCTCATATGTGTGTGATTGACCATTATATGCATGTGGTATGGATTAATTATTTAAGTCAATTTAGATGATCAAGTCCTGGACTTAATAAAGTGACAAAAGAATTTCTTCACGGGTTTTTGGGTTAATCAACATAGAAAATCGGGAGTATACACCCATGCCCTAAGCTCCATGTGTTTGTCGATTTCCATAGATTTATGCTTTCTTAAAGAACAACTTAGTTTACACCTATGCTAAATCCTTTAAGAAAGAAAAGAGTTAGAGTATACACTCATGCCTAATTCGTTGCTTAGGAAGGTCAATAGCTTAAGGAGTAGAAACCCATACCCATAGGTTGGCAAACTTTAGGTATTCATAATATGATTGGAACATTGGCATACTGTTATATTATTGAGCATGATTAGTGGTGGATATCAAAGCCCTACCTTTTATTTATCTTTATTTCTTTTCAATATATCAATATCAATTTAGTGACAACTTTGATATTTTAATCAATTCTAAGCGAAATTAACAATCTTCGTGGGAATGATCTCGTACTTGCACCCTATACTGCTGTTTTTATCTTGTGCACTTGCGAGTAAAACGTACTAATTATTTTATATTAATTTAGGTAGTATTTGGCACAACAATAGTGTTTGGAGCTACAGTTGGCTCTCACTCTCACTCTTTCATTGAGAAAATGAAAAAAATGTTTGATATGAGCATGATTGAGGAGCTATCATATTTTCTTGGTCTACAAGTTCAACAATCAGACCGGGGAATGTTTGTCTTTTAGACCAAATATGCCAAGGACCTTGTGAAAATATTTGGTCTTGATGGAAAGAGTCACGTTCGGACCCCAATGAGCATTGATGTAAAACTTTTAGCAGATCTCACTGGAAAAAGTGTTGAGGAAACACTTTACAGAAGTATGATAAGAAGTCTTATGTACCTCACTGTAATCAGATCTGACATCTCCTTCAGTGTTGGTGTGTGTGCTCGGTTTCAAGCCAATCCTAAGGAATCACATTTAACTGTTGTCAAACGCATCATCTGTTATGTTAATGGTATTGTGAATTATGGGATTTGGTATTCCAGGAACACCAACCTAAACTTGGCAGGTTACTCTGATGCTGACTGGGCGGGTTGTGCTAATGATAGAAAGAGTACCTTAGGTGGATGCTTTTATGTGGGAACCACTCTGGTGGCTTGGCTAAGCAAGAAACAAAACTTTATATCTTTCTCCACAGTAGAAGCTGAGTACATTGCTGCTTGAAGTTGCTGCACAAAACTCCTATGGATGAAGAAGCTTTTGGCCGACTATGGCCTTGATCAAGAGAAAATGGTGGTGTTTTGTGACAATCGGAGTGCAATTAATATTTCCAAGAATCATGTTCAACACTCTTGTACTAAACACATTGACATCAAGTATCATTTCATTCATGATTTGGTTGAAACTAATGTTATCACTCTTGATCATGTTACTACAGAACGATAATTGGCAGATTTATTCACTAAACTTTTGGATGTGTCTCGGTTTGAGTTTCTTCACTCGGCTATTGGTATTTGTGAACAGCCTGAAATGGCTTGAATGGGTTTCAAGGAAGGTCAGTGTTGTATATATTTTTTTGTTGTTTCCTTATTTTTTTTTGTTACATGTGTTGTTGGGAGTCCTTTTCGTACTTTATTCTGAGGTGGTTTGTTGTTATATTCTCGTATGGATGTATTCTCCACATGTTAGGTGCCAAAATATTCATATTTTAGCCCTTAACTTTTATGTGTTAATTCCTTGGTTTTGTTAGTTTATGCTATTTTAGTTCTTTTATCTGTTTTCTTTGTTTATGTTGGCTTTTGGAAGAAAAGGAAGCAAATTGGAAGTATTGGGCTTAAAGAGCAAATTTAGGAAAAGCTGGAGGCTCTGGTAGTGCGATCGAGCGCACTACAAGCAAAAGGACCAGACAAGGGTAGCCTTGCGCTTGTGTGCACACAAGGAGATCGATCGTAGAGGTGCGATCGAGCGCACACAGGCTGCAATCGAGCACACGAGAATTCCAGAAGCTGCGGCTAGACCTATATTGCTTTCCATATTAGGGTTTTTGTAAACCTAGTTGCACTAGGACTAAACCCTACGATTTTACTAGGGTTTCTAGGTTTTCTAGAGTATTCCTAAGCCTATAAATATGACCAGTAAACCTTTAGAATAATGATCCTTGAATACACAATTTGAAGGAGACAACTTTGGGGAGAGGAATTGGAGGCTACTTCAATGAGTCATTTTTGGTTCTTTATTTCCTTTTTCTTTTTAGTTTTATTTTAATTATGTGTAACTAACTCTTTAGTAGGGCTAGATTGAAGCCCTAATTATGTTTATTTAATATTTCAATATTGGCGCTTTTGTGATAATCATATTGTGATGCTTAACTTGATTAATTCCTGTTTTATTTCTCATATGTGTGTGATTGACCATTATATGCATGTGGTATGGATTAGTTAATTAAATCAATTTGGATGACCAAGTCTTGGGTTTAATAAGAGTAACAAAAGAAATCCACATCGGGTTATTGGGTTAATCAACAAGGAAAACCGGGAGTATTCACCCATGCCCTAGGTTCTGTGTGTTTGTCGACTTTAATAGATTTATGCTTTCTTAAAGAACAACTTAGTATACACTCATGCTAAATCCTGTGAGAAAGGAAAGAGTTAGAGTATACACCCGTGCCCTTAGATTGGCAAACATTAGGTATTCATAATATGATTGAATCATTGACATATTGTTATATTATTTGAGCATGATTAGTGGTAGATATCAAAGCCCTACCTTTATCTTTATCTTTATTTCTTTTTCATATATCATTATTAATTTCATGACAACTTTGATATTTTAATCAATTCTAAATAAAATCAACAATCTCCGTGGGATCGATCTCGTACTTGCTGCACTATACTACTATTTTGATCTTGTGCACTTACGAGTTAAAATATACTAAATATTATCTATTAATTTAGATAGTATTTGGCATAACAAGTTTTTGGCGCCGTTACTAGAGATTGTTTGATTTTGTTTGGAATTTTTTTTCCCTTAGTTTATTTTTGTTTTTATTTTTTTTTTTCGAAGTTTTTCTGTAGTTACTGTTCTACCTCTGGAGGTGCGCTCGAGCACCCATTCCTGGGTGATCGAGCACACCAGTGTGATCGAGCATACCTCACGGTGCGATCGATTGCACATTTGGACAGCAGCACTGTTACTGCACTAATTATAGATCTGATTTTTTTTTTCTTTTTTTTTTTCATGCTGTTGAGTCTACATCTTCGTAAGTTTTATTTTTTTATTTTTTATTTTTAATTTTGTTTTTTTATTTTTTATTTTTAATTTTTTAAACTTTTTGTTATTTTATTTTTAATTTCACACATGTGAGCTGGCATTTCGATGCCCCATGGACCATGTTCATTATGCCATGACCCCCATGTTAGAGAATGTCCTTCAATGTGACAAATTTCCAACAAAATTTTTGGCCATAAGAACACATCATTCTCTAGACCAAGGAATGACTGCTATTTTGATTCCTATAACCCATCATGGAGCCAATAGTTCAATCTCTCATGGCAAGATCAAGCTCCCAAAATTCATACTCCACAATCTCATGGACTGCAACATCACTCATATCAGCGATTCTATGATCATGCATATTCCTCTCAATTAGCTCCACAACAGCAATATCAGGCTGAACCACCTCCTCTTAAGTTTTCTGAAGAGATGGTAGATATGATGAAGACATTGATTAAGACTCCTCAGAACCTCAAACCGAAAGGCAATAGTCTCAAAGAAGAAGAAGCATACCAAGAGGAGCCATCTTCCACCTATTGGCCTCCATAATACCAAGAAGAGGAACCATCTCCATAGTTATATGGTCAATCATATTCTTGTCTTAGCCACAGTCTAAGGCAATCCATTTTCGAGATAGTAGCTCATGAAGAGGAACCATCTCCGATATATGATCATTCAGATTCTTCTCTACATCAACAATATCAAGAACCACCTCCTCCAAAAAGGTCTGCCTTAAAGAAGCAGTTGCTCCCTTAGAAAAAGAGTATGCTGCCTATAAAGAAGAGGTGTCAGCTTATCTTAGCCGCATGGAGGAAAGAAAGCGATCATTTGAAAGGATGGAGGCCTCTCGCACACAATCATTTGAACGGACGGAGGCCCACCTAAGCAAAAATCAGATACACTTAAAGAAGAAGAAAAAGAAGAGTGTCAAGGTCAGTTGGTGGCAAATCCTAATGAGCATTACATGGAGGAAGAGTGCACCTACTATCATGAGCAACCTGTCACATTGAGGAGTGAAGAGGTGGTTGAAAATCAATTGGAAGAGGGGAAGGAGGAGCAAACCGAAGTTCCACAGGAGCCACATCAGGAAAAAAGAAGAGAACACTGAGATTTCTTCAACATTAGCTCTTATTCTTGAAACACTGTTGTATGAAATACTACCTAAATTAATAGATAATATTTAGTACGTTTTACTCGCAAGTGCACAAGATCAAACAATAGTATAGTGCAGCAACTACGAGATCGATCCCACAGAGATTGTTGATTTTGTTTTAGAAGTAATTAAATACCAAAATTGTCACGAGATTGATATTGATACTAAGGAAAAGAAATAAAAATAAAGATAAGGTAAAGGTAGGGCTTTGATATCCACCACTAATCATACTTAGATAATATAAAAATATGTCAATGATCCAATCATATTATGAATACTTAATGTTTGCCAACCTAAGGGTATAGGTGTTTATTCCTTAAGTTATTGATTTCCCTAAGCAACGAATTAGGCATGGGTGTCTACTCTAATTCTTTTCTTTCTTAAAAGATTTAGCATGGGTGTCTACTAAGTTGTTCTTTAACAAAGCATAAATTTGTGGAAATCGACAAACATATGAGGCCTAGGGCATGGGTGTCTACTCCCGGTTCCCCACGTTGATAAACCCAAGAATCCGATGTGGATTTCTTTTGTCACTCTTATTAAACTCAAGACTCCATCATCCAAATTGATTTAATTAACTAATCCATACCACATGCATATAATGGCCAATCACATACATCAAGAAAACATGAATTAATCAAGTTAAGCAATACAATATGATTATCACAAAGACACCAATATTGAAATATTAAATAAACATGATTAGGGCTTCAATCTAGCCCTGCTTAAGAGTTAGTTACACATAATTAAAATAAAACTAAAAGGAAAAGGGAAAGAAAGAACCGAAAACCGCTCCTAGAAGTAGCCTCCAATTCCATTCCCCAAAGTTGTGTTTATTCAAGGATGATCATTCTAAAGGTTTAGAGGTCTTATTTATAGGCTTAGGAATACTCTAGAAGACCTAGAAACCCAAGTAAAATCTTAGGGTTTAGTCCTAGTGCAACGAGGACTAGAAAAACCCTAATATGGAAAGCAAAGTAAGTCTGGCCGCAGCTTCTAGAATTCTCTAGCGCACGGGTGCGCTCGATCACATCCCGGGTGCGCTTGATCGCACCTCTGCGATCGATTGTATGTCTTCTGTGCTCGATCGCAATGCGAACGAGTCTTCTCTTGTGCGCACGAGCGCACGCCTTGCACTCGTTCATCTAGACGTCTCTGGAAGTGCGCTCGATCGCAAGTCCCTTGCGATCGATTGCACTACCAAAATACTTTTGCTTCTTTCAAATCTTCTAGCTTTTTTCCAATTTTATCCTTTAAGTTTGATACTTCTAGGAATGCTTTATTTTCTTCCAAAAACCTATAAACCAAAGAAAATACAAAAAAGAAGTAAAATAGCACAAACTAACAACACTAAGGAATTAACACATATAAGTTAAGGGCTAAAATATCAATATTTTGGCACTTAACAAACACCAAGAGGCCAGGAGAGAAGTCTGTTAGAGCTACCACATGAGCGAATTGAGGACATCAAGATAGAGAAGCTCCCTGAGTTTTCTTCCTACTTCATTCCAGTTCATGATTCCCCACCAGATGAAAAACTATTTGAGAAAACTCAAAGTGGTCCTCCCTGATCTACAGACATTTGGAAGCATCTTGCAATAGGAAGAATTCATTCCCTTTGGTGCAAGAGAAGGAAAGATTGGTGCTTCAAGTTTAAAGTGCTACAGTCTGGCTGAAGATGTTAAATTTAGCGCTTATGGGAGGCAACCCACAACATATCCTTTTTATTTTGTTTGTTTGTTTGTTTTATTTTTATTTTTTATTTTGTTTTTGTTTTCCTTTGTTACTTTAGTGTTTTGCAGAGACAAATGTGCTTCAATTCAAGTTTGGGGGTGTGCTATGAGCCCTACTATTCCAAACAGTTCGTCCATTGCTTGGGTAATTTCTTTCCATGTTATACGCACATTGGGGACAGTGTGTAATTTAAGTTTAGGGGTATAGGAGACACTTTACACACACTTTGTCCCATTTTTGAAAAAAAGAAAAAAAATATGCATGTTCATGTTGTCTTAAAATTTTTGTTGATCTTAAAAATTGTGATTTGATTCTCATTGGTGAGCTTACAATTTTGAACACATGATCTAATGATAGGATTTTTCAGTTTGATTAGTTGATTTTGGCAGTTGAGAATTCACATGTTTGATCTGATCTTACATAAGCACATGAGCACATAATTTGTGGGATATGACATGAAAGTCTGATGTGTGTGTTTCTATGTCTTGGGTGAAACTGGATGACTTATTAGATGGATACTTTGGCATATATATATATGAAAAAAGAAAAGAAAAGAAAAAAAGCATTGATAAGCTTTTCACTAAGTAATTGGACCTCTTACCTCAAAGCATTGAGTTTCACGTCAAAAAGTGAAGAATTTTGATTTGGTTAATGTCATGGTTAATTTGGTTTTGTAACCTTTTTGACTTGAGTCAGTAAGTCCTTAGGGGTGTTTTACACCTAATGCCTTAAAACCATCTGGTTTGGGAGTCATTGGCCTAACATTAGCTACATGGACCAATTAGAAAGCTTAAGGGAACCAAACATGGCACAGATTGACCAAAAAGAAAAAAAGAAAAAAGAAAAAGTTATGCCATAGATATTTATTTTAATAGGGATTTCAGTGAACTTTGAGATATTGAGACATTGCACATTGGAAACAATTGGAAGCTTCATATTTGTGTGCTAGTTCACTGTACACTGTTTCGAACTTGTGATGTCTTAGCATGTCTTTTGTAAGTAATTAAACTTTAAAGTTCCAATTCATTGTGAAGATGGAGTTTTTCTTTTTAAGCTGGCTAATGAATAGAAATCATGGTTTTGAGTGATACTTAAATTTTTGGGATAACATGAATTGTGCATGATGTTTGTGGGTAATATTCTTGGAAAACCCTCATGAGACTTCGCTCGTCCTCTAGGAAATTTCTAAGGGTTTAAAAGGCTTGTTGCATATGCTAAATGCAATCATACATCCCACGAAGATGGATTTATCTTTTTCTTTTCTGTTTTGCCATTTAGTTTTTAGTTTTGTATTGCTAAGGGACTAGCAATATGTAAGTTTGGGGGTGTGTTAAGTGCCAAAATATTCATATTTTAGCCCTTAACTTATATGTGTTAATTCCTTAGTTTTGTTAGTTTATGCTATTTTAGTTCTTTTATGTGTTTTCTTTGTTTATGTAGGCTTTTGGAAGAAAAAGAAGCAAATTTGGAAGTATTGGGCTTAAAGAGCAAATTTGGGAAAAGCTGGAAGCTTTGGTAGTGCGATCGATCGCAGGTTCCCTTGCGATCGAGCACACTACAAGCAAAAGGACCAGACAAGTGCAACCTTGCGCTCGTACATACACAAGGAGATCGATCGCAGAGGTGTGATCGAGCGCACATGGGTTGCGATCGAGCGCACCCATGCGCTCGTACATACACAAGGAGATCGATCACTGAGGTGTGATCGAGTGCACATGGGTTGCGATCGAGCGCACCCATGCGCTAGAGAATTCTAGAAGCTGCGGCCAAACCTATATTGCTTTCCATATTAGGGTTTTTCTAATCCTAGTTGCCCTAGGACTAAACCCTATGATTTTACTAGGGTTTCTAGGTTTTCTAGAGCATTCCTAAGCCTATAAATATGACCTCTAAACTTTCAGAATAATGATCCTTGAATACGCAATTTGAAGGAGACAACTTTGGGGAGAGGAATTGGAGGCCACTTCAAGGAGTCGTTTTTGGTTCTTTCTTTCCCTTTTCTTTTTAGTTTTATTTTAATTATGTGTAACTAACTCTTTAGTAGGGCTAGATTAAAGCCCTAATTATGTTTATTTAATTGGCGCCTTTGTGATAATCATATTGTGATGCTTAACTTGATTAATTCCTGTTTTATTGAATTCCTCATATGTGTGTGATTGGCCATTATATGCATGTGGTATGGATTAGTTAATTAAATCAATTTGGATGACCGAGTCTTGGGTTTTAATAAGAGTAACAAAAGAAATTCACACCGGGTTCTTAGGTTAATCAACATAGAAAACCGGGAGTATACATCAATGCCCTAGGTTCTGTGTGTTTGTCGATTTCCATAGATTTATGCTTTCTTAAAGAACTACTTAGTATACACCCATGCTAAATCCTTTGAGAAAGAAAAGAGTTAGAATATACACCCATACCTAATTCGTTGCTTAGGGAAATCTATAGCTTAAGGAGTATACACCCATGCCCTTAGGTTGGCAAACATTAGGTATTAATAATATG
>NC_081550.1:12918876-12951376 GCF_901000735.1 Corylus avellana
TACATATGAGGAATTCAAGAAAACATGAATTAATCAAGTTAAGCAATACAATATGATTATCACAAAGACACCAATATTGAAATATTAAATAAACATGATTAGGGCTTCAATCTAGCCCTCCTTAAGAGTTAGTTACACATAATTAAAATAAAACTAAAAGGAAAAGGGAAAGAAAGAACCGAAAACCGCTCCTAGAAGTAGCCTCCAATTCCACTCCCCAAAGTTGTGTTTATTTAAGGATGATCATTCTAAAGGTTTAGAGGTCTTATTTATAGGCTTAGGAATACTCTAGAAGACCTAGAAACCCAAGTAAAATCGTAGGGTTTAGTCCTAGTGCAACGAGGACTAGAAAAACCCTAATATGGAAAGCAAAGTAAGTCTGGCCGCAGCTTCTAGAATTCTCTAGCGCACGGGTGCGCTCGATCACATCCTGTGTGCGCTTGATCGCACCTCTGCGATCGATCGTATGTCTTCTGTGCTCGATCGCAATGCGAATGAGTCTTCTCTTGTGCGCACGAGCGCACGCCTTGCACTCGTTCATCTAGACGTCTCTGGAAGTGCGCTCGATCGCAAGTCCCCTGCGATCGATTGCACTACCAAAATACTTTTGCTTCTTTCAAATCTTCTAGCTTTTTTCCAATTTTATCCTTTAAGTTTGATACTTCTAGGAATGCTTTATTTTCTTCCAAAAACCTATAAACCAAAGAAAATACAAAAAAGAAGTAAAATAGCACAAACTAACAACACTAAGGAATTAACACATATAAGTTTAAGGGCTAAAATATCAATATTTTGGCACTTAACAAACACCAAGAGGCCAGGAGAGAAGTCTGTTAGAGCTACCACATGAGCGAATTGAGGACATCAAGATAGAGAAGCTCCCTGAGTTTTCTTCCTACTTCATTCCAGTTCATGATTCCCCACCAGATGAAAAACTATTTGAGAAAACTCAAAGTGGTCCTCCCTGATCTACAGACATTTGGAAGCATCTTGCAATAGGAAGAATTCATTCCCTTTGGTGCAAGAGAAGGAAAGATTGGTGCTTCAAGTTTAAAGTGCCACAGTCTGGCTGAAGATGTTAAATTTAGCGCTTATGGGAGGCAACCCACAACATATCCTTTTTATTTTGTTTGTTTGTTTGTTTTATTTTTATTTTTTATTTTGTTTTTGTTTTCCTTTGTTACTTTAGTGTTTTGCAGAGACAAATGTGCTTCAATTCAAGTTTGGGGGTGTGCTATGAGCCCTACTATTCCAAACAGTTCGTCCATTGCCTGGGTAATTTCTTTCCATGTTATACGCACATTGGGGACAATGTGTAATTTAAGTTTAGGGGTATAGAAGACACTTTACACACACTTTGTCCCATTTTTGAAAAAAAGAAAAAAAATATGCATGTTCATGTTGTCTTAAAATTTTTGTTGATCTTAAAAATTGTGATTTGATTCTCATTGGTGAGCTTACAATTTTGAACACATGATCTAATGATAGGATTTTTCAGTTTGATTAGTTGATTTTGGCAGTTGAGAATTCACATGTTTGATCTGATCTTACATAAGCACATGAGCACATAATTTGTGGGATATGACATGAAAGTCTGATGTGTGTGTTTCTATGTCTTGGGTGAAACTGGATGACTTATTAGATGGATACTTTGGCATATATATATATGAAAAAAGAAAAGAAAAGAAAAAAAGCATTGATAAGCTTTTCACTAAGTAATTGGACCTCTTACCTCAAAGCATTGAGTTTCACGTCAAAAAGTGAAGAATTTTGATTTGGTTAATGTCATGGTTAATTTGGTTTTGTAACCTTTTTGACTTGAGTCAGTAAGTCCTTAGGGGTGTTTTACACCTAATGCCTTAAAACCATCTGGTTTGGGAGTCATTGGCCTAACATTAGCTACATGGACCAATTAGAAAGCTTAAGGGAACCAAACATGGCACAGATTGACCAAAAAGAAAAAAAGAAAAAAGAAAAAGTTATGCCATAGATATTTATTTTAATAGGGATTTCAGTGAACTTTGAGATATTGAGACATTGCACATTGGAAACAATTGGAAGCTTCATATTTGTGTGCTAGTTCACTGTACACTGTTTCGAACTTGTGATGTCTTAGCATGTCTTTTGTAAGTAATTAAACTTTAAAGTTCCAATTCATTGTGAAGATGGAGTTTTTCTTTTTAAGCTGGCTAATGAATAGAAATCATGGTTTTGAGTGATACTTAAATTTTTGGGATAACATGAATTGTGCATGATGTTTGTGGGTAATATTCTTGGAAAACCCTCATGAGACTTCGCTCGTCCTCTAGGAAATTTCTAAGGGTTTAAAAGGCTTGTTGCATATGCTAAATGCAATCATACATCCCACGAAGATGGATTTATCTTTTTCTTTTCTGTTTTGCCATTTAGTTTTTAGTTTTGTATTGCTAAGGGACTAGCAATATGTAAGTTTGGGGGTGTGTTAAGTGCCAAAATATTCATATTTTAGCCCTTAACTTATATGTGTTAATTCCTTAGTTTTGTTAGTTTATGCTATTTTAGTTCTTTTATGTGTTTTCTTTGTTTATGTAGGCTTTTGGAAGAAAAAGAAGCAAATTTGGAAGTATTGGGCTTAAAGAGCAAATTTGGGAAAAGCTGGAAGCTTTGGTAGTGCGATCGATCGCAGGTTCCCTTGCGATCGAGCACACTACAAGCAAAAGGACCAGACAAGTGCAACCTTGCGCTCGTACATACACAAGGAGATCGATCGCAGAGGTGTGATCGAGCGCACATGGGTTGCGATCGAGCGCACCCATGCGCTCGTACATACACAAGGAGATCGATCACTGAGGTGTGATCGAGTGCACATGGGTTGCGATCGAGCGCACCCATGCGCTAGAGAATTCTAGAAGCTGCGGCCAAACCTATATTGCTTTCCATATTAGGGTTTTTCTAATCCTAGTTGCCCTAGGACTAAACCCTATGATTTTACTAGGGTTTCTAGGTTTTCTAGAGCATTCCTAAGCCTATAAATATGACCTCTAAACTTTCAGAATAATGATCCTTGAATACGCAATTTGAAGGAGACAACTTTGGGGAGAGGAATTGGAGGCCACTTCAAGGAGTCGTTTTTGGTTCTTTCTTTCCCTTTTCTTTTTAGTTTTATTTTAATTATGTGTAACTAACTCTTTAGTAGGGCTAGATTAAAGCCCTAATTATGTTTATTTAATTGGCGCCTTTGTGATAATCATATTGTGATGCTTAACTTGATTAATTCCTGTTTTATTGAATTCCTCATATGTGTGTGATTGGCCATTATATGCATGTGGTATGGATTAGTTAATTAAATCAATTTGGATGACCGAGTCTTGGGTTTTAATAAGAGTAACAAAAGAAATTCACACCGGGTTCTTAGGTTAATCAACATAGAAAACCGGGAGTATACATCAATGCCCTAGGTTCTGTGTGTTTGTCGATTTCCATAGATTTATGCTTTCTTAAAGAACTACTTAGTATACACCCATGCTAAATCCTTTGAGAAAGAAAAGAGTTAGAATATACACCCATACCTAATTCGTTGCTTAGGGAAATCTATAGCTTAAGGAGTATACACCCATGCCCTTAGGTTGGCAAACATTAGGTATTAATAATATGATTGTATCATTGGCATATTGTTATATTATTTGAGCATGATTAGTGGTGGATATCAAAGCCCTACCTTTATCTTTATCTTTATTTCTTTCTCATATATCAATATCAATTTCGTGACAACTTTGATATTTTAATCAATTCTAAATAAAATCAACAATCTCTGTGGGATCGATCTCGTACTTGCTGCACTATACTATTGCTTTGATCTTGTGCACTTGCGAGTTAAAACGTACTAAATATTATCTATTAATTTAGGTAGTATTTAGCACAACACCACACTCACAAGTTAGAATCCATTAGTTGATCGGGAAGCTTGAACGAACTTATTTCTTTGTTTGATTTAATCAGAGTGACTCTTCTCTTGTTTTTCTTGCTCTAAAACTGTTTGTAATAACAAGTTTTCTTGTCCTGAATCTCTCTAAAGTATGTTCAATGTAACCTCGTGTGTCTAAGTATAAGAAGGTGGGATTTTCTTTGACTTCATTTATCTCTCAAATATTCTTCTGTGTTTGTAACAAATTGACCCCACAAGTTTTACTTGTCTCTAAAAAGTGTTCATGGCATCACCTCTCTCAATGACAAGTTTTTGATTGATCAAAGATCAGTAGTCAATTGTAATGAGTTCAAATGCTATCCTGCTTTCTCATCCTTATAGAAAAAGTCGGTGTCTTTGCATTGCAGTAAAAGGTGAAACACCCACGGGATTGTGATTTCTTATTAACTGTTGGACAATTGAGGAGGAATGAGTGTGTGACCTTCTATTGATCAATAAAGAGGTTTGAATTTTGTGAATCCAATTTTTTGTTTGATGATTGGTCCTGTCCTAAAATATTCTCCATCTTCTTGCTTCAAAGAATCTTGACTTTTGTTGCACTGAACATGTGTTAGCCTGACTTTATGGTTCGAGTTCACTTGTTGTCGCAATATGGGTGCGAGTTGCTCTAAAATCTGAATCACTCGTATTGTTTCAAACAAGGTTTTGTTGTCCCTTCCCACTTCCTTCCTACAATTGTGACTTGTGAGTTTCTTGTAAGGATATATCAATCCATGAATACTGATGTGTGCCAAATATTGCATATTTGGACCTCTTAATTTACTTGTGTTAATCCTTTAGCTGTGTTATTATTTGATGTTATGAGTTAGTTCTGTGTTTTTAGTGTTTTATAGGTTGCTAAAGGAAAGCTGGGGGTTTTATGTGAAATTGCATACTTTGGAAGGAATTTGCAAGAGTTTGTCAACATAATCGAGCGCAAACCACTAGGCTCGAGCGCACATGTGCTCGAGGCCAGTGCCCCACGATCGAGTGCAAACAAGCCTTGTTCAAAACACAGTGCGCGCACATGCCTACGTGGCAAGGGAAACCTACGTACTCGAGTACGCTCGAGCGGAGCAGGTGGGCGGTCGAGCGCACCGTCTGATTTGGCAACAAGTTTAAGTCTATTGCAAATTATAAACCCTAGTTTTAGGCCTATAAATAGAGAAGAATAGGTTAGGGAGGCTACGAATTTTGAGATTTCAAAGGAGAAAGAAGAGAGTTTTAGGGTTTCCTAGCTTTTGGATCTCAACTTTGTTATTCATGTTTGTAAGTACTCAATTTTCCATTATGAATTCAATTAATCTTGTTTTGTCTTTCAATAACATGAGAGGCTAAACCTAAAAACTAAGGTTGAAGTTGAAGCCTCACTTATGATTAGCAACTTTGTTTCATGTATGTAATGTTTCCCAATTTAATGGTTTAATTGCCCTATTGGTTTACTTCTAATCAATTGGATTGAATAATTCTTGGATATGTAATTCAAGGATACACTTGATGATTTGAGATTATTCAATACAATTGATTGCTTCTTTTTTTTTTTTTGTTAAAAACATTGGATTTTCCCTGTGATTTATTCTCTGGATACAATTGATGTTTTGATAAAAATCGGATATTTTCTTGTGATTTACGGATACAGTTAATGATTTGATTGAATATTGGATTTCTTTTGTGATTTGGGTTATGAATGGATATTTGGGATATTTTGATTAATTCTTTGAAGCAATAGTAAAACAAACCTAAGATTTATATGCGAGAACTTTGGGGAATATTATAGACCATGAAGTTATGTTGCTATGAATGTGAGTGTGGATTCCGAAACCCTAGTCCTTCGTCATTAGATTACAATCACATTAAATTACTTAGTCTTTTGATTTTTCATTCAAACAAAAATCTCTCAAAAATTTGGAACTAGATTAGGGTTCAATTAATTTAGACTTAAAATTTCTTTCAAGAATACAATTTCTTGTGGGATCGACCTCATTCTTGCAATCCATTGATTACAATTGATTCGTGTACTTGCAAGTTAATTAAAATTGACACAACAAATACTCTGTTATTTCTACCCCTTTGTCCCTTATGACAAAATGGGGGAGAGTGTGTTTTGAAAACTTTTTCTTTTGTCCTTTGCCTTTGCTCCTTGAAATCTTTTGTGACTGTTTTTTCTTTTCGTTTATTGAATAAGCAGTAATGTTTTCTGTGTGAAGTGTTTCAGAGTCAGGTTATTGTGGCATTGATAGTTGGATAATTTGATTGAGATTATTCTCACTTATTTTGGAATAGTGCAAAATGGTCTTTTGGAGTAAGTTCCATGACTTACCACTTTGGTTTGCTTTGGTTTGGAAGGAGTGGTCTTTGTGGTTTGATGGTTTTTGTGGCTTTGAACCTTGTAAAAGTTTTAAACATTTGTTTTAGGCTTTTGTAATTGAATGCCCAAAGCGGGAGACTGTTAAGTTTTAGGTTGGCCATATTCAATGTTATTTCTTATATGTTTATGTGTTTAATTGTGGAACTTTGAGAGTTTATTCTAAGGTTTTAGGGCTTCTTGAAGTGTTCTCTGTTTTCCATCAGAAGTGCCGTCAGAACAAGGTTTGTAACTGGACCGAATAAAGAGCCCTCTGTTTTCCCATCAGAAGTATTGTCAAAACGAGACATGTAACGGGAGCAAAAATGGTCTCCCTAGTTTCTTGTCAGGAATTGCGTTAGGACAAGTATGTAATGGGAATAAAGGTTGGATTCCCTGGTTTCTCGTTAGGAGTCTCGTTAGGACAAGATATGTGACAGTCTTGGTTGTTGAAGCTTTTGTTTTCTCATAAAAAATGCTGTCAAGACTGAACATGTAACGGGAGTTACTATCGCCACTTCAAGAGTCTCGTTAGGACAAGACATGTGACGGGACTGAAAGTGAAGCTATTGGTGTCTCATCAGATATGCCGTCAAGATGGGACATATAATAAGGAGTTACTGTTGCTGTGTCAAGAGTCACGTTAGGACAAGACATGTGACAGGATTGAAGAATGAAGCTACTGTCAGAAACTTCATCAGGACGGAACATGTAATGGGAGCAAAGGTTGGGGTTCCTGTTTTCCTGTTAGAAGGCATGTTAAGACAGGACATGTGACGAAGCAGAGGCATTTGGTCTTCTCGTCAGAATAGGACTGCTGCACGTTAGGACATGGATATCTCAGATTTGGGAAATCTGGTCTTCCAGTTAAGACGTAAAGGAGGAAATGTTTTCCACTATAAAAGGCCTTTAGTCACTGTTCATTCTTCAGACTTTGTAAATTTATTTTGTGAGCTCTCTTCACTAAAGTCTCAATATTTCTCCACGAGTGCTATGTCTCAGTGGTGCTATTACTCAAGAGGGGTGGTGATATAGCTTTGCGCTGCCCTTTACTCTTGATTGGCGTATAGCCTTTGGCGTGCCTTGTTCCCTTGCTTTTTATAAAGATGGTTACTTTGGATGCTTTGTGAAGGAAGTCTACCGAAGGGTCAGTAAGGAGATGCACATTGGTCACGATGGAGACAAGCTGGAAAGGTTGTTGTTCTTCCTAAGTTTAGAGTTCCTTAAGGGAGTAAGTATCGTCTATTCTGTAACTGTGAATCTTCATTTAGTGGTTTCCTGGGTTTGGCTGTCCCGTAGTGGCTTTTACCTTGAGGTGCTCAAGGGTTTTCCACTTCATAAACAAACCTTGTGTTGTGGTTATGTTTGTTTGTTTTATTCGGCTATGCATATTGTGTGTTTGATGAAATGGCTTAATTGCATTCTTTTGAATTTTTGATTCCTAGAGGTAGAACACGATCTTGATAAACTTTCAACATTGAATATGGCTATGGATGTGACTAATGTGGTTATCACACAAGGTCTTAATCCATAATCTTTGTATCCTAAATAAAGATGTTTGCAGTCGGTAAATGGATCTGGCATTCCATTTTGAGAAAGACTATTACACATCGAGTCTCAGTTATCTACCTTGATCAAGCGAAACGGAGAGTTCGGATTGATGTGTAGGTGTTGAGACCCTAAAGCACTGAACTGACAAAGGAATCGTCTTTCCACAAAGATATTGTCTATAAGGAAAGACAATAACTTCTTAAAGACTACTTATGACTTTGATTCTAAATCTTGAGGACATTGTGGACTCTGATGTTGCATGGAGATTATTTTGATACACCAAAGGGTGAACAAATATACGATCAACAATTCTGGGGTGTTAGACAATTACATGCAATATTGTGGACAAGTCTTTTCTAATAGGGGAGTCAAATCCTTTGTCGAAGAACAAAGAGACAATAAATTTCCCCTTGAGATAGATTTTATGGATATTATTCTCAAAGTCTTTGGCCGAGGCATTTTGGTTGGTATACCAAAATATATACATATGTTTTCACAAGTATGAAAATAATGTAAAATTAGCGACTCAAGGATAAAGAGGTAGAAAATTTAGTGGCAGTATTTGTTGTGAGTTTTAAAGTACTCGCAAGTGCACGAGTCATTTGCAATATAGTTTATGCAAGTGTAAGGTCGAATCCACAGAGAATTGTGTCGTGAAATTTAATTCCTATCTAAATCAATTCTATCTTAATCTAGTTCCAAATTGTTTTTGATTTTGAAAATAAACAAACATAAACTAAATAAAATAAAACTAATCACAAGATAAAAATACTAAAGTTGTGGGATCCACACCCACCAAGTTGGAACAACACATTCATGTTCATCAATAAAATCTTAAGTTCTCACAAATACAAACTTATGTATGTCTTGCTATGCTTAACAAATCAATCAAAAGATCTAATGTATCCATCCATTGTACAAAATCATAAAAGATATCTGGATTTAACCAAATCATCAATTGTATCCATTGGACAAAAAACAAATAGATATCCAATTTTATTTTAATCAAGTGATGTGCCAAATACTACCTAAATTAATAGATAATATTTAGTATGTTTTAACTCACAAGTGCACAAGATCAAAACAATAGTATAGTGTAGCAAGTATGAGATCGATCCCACGAGGATTATGATTTTGTTTTGAATTAATTAAAATATCAAATTTGTCACTGATATCTACCACTAATCATACTTAGATAATATAACAATATGCCAATGCTTTGATCATGTTATGTATATCTAATGTTTGTCAACCTAAGGGCGTGGCGTATACTCCTTAAGCTATAGATTTCCCTAAGCAACGAGTTAGACATGGCGTATACTCTAACTCTTTTCTTTTCTAAGGGATTTAGCATGGTGTATACTAAGTTGTTCCTTAGGAAAGCATATGTTCTATGGAAATCAACAAACACATGAGGCCTAGGGCATGGCATATACTCCCGGTTCCCCATATTGATTAACCCAAGAATCGCGTTGTGGATTCTTTTGTTACTTCTATTAAACCCAGGACTCGGCCATCCAAATTGATTTAACTAACTAGTCCATGCCACATGCATATAATGGCCAGTCACATACATATGAGGAATTCATGAAAACAGGAATTAATCAAGTTAAATATCACAACATGATCATCACAAAGGTGCCAATATTGAAATATTAAATAAGCATAATTAGGGCTTCAATCTAGCCCTCCTCAAGAGTTAGTTACACATAATTAAAATAAAAGAAAAGGAAAGAGGTAAAGAAAGAACCGAAAGGCAGCCTCCAATTCCTCTCCCCAAAGTTGTGCCTCTTCCAAGGATGTTCCAAGGATGTTTATTCTTGAGGTTTAGAGGTCTATTTATAGGCTTTAGAGGTCCTTGACAAACTAGTAAACCTAGGAATTTTGTAGGGTTTTAATCTTGTTACAATTGGGAGTTGGAAAACCCTAATATGGAAGGAAAGGGAGTTTGTTCGCAGCTTCTTGAATTCTCCAGCGCGCAGGTCTGCGATCGATCCTTCTTCTGTCCTACGCTCGATCACTCCTGGCCTTATTTGTGTTTAATCCTCTCGGGTACTGCGCTTGATCGCAAGTACCCTGTGATCGATCGCAATGTTAGGGAGCTTCAATTTTCTCCATCTTCTCTTTTTGAGCCCAAATCATCTAGATTTACTTCATTTTTTTCCAAGAGCCTGCAAAAGTATAAAAAACACAAAAAGGAATTAAAATGGCCTAATTAACTAAAACCAAAGGATTAAAACATGCAAGTTAAGGGCTGAAAATATGAATATTTTGGCACTTATTACAACCCCAAACTTACATATTGCTAGTCCCTTAGCAATACAAAACTAAAAACAAAAATGGAAAAACAGAAAACAAAAGATAAATCCATCTTTCGTGGGATGTACGATTGCATTTAGCGTATGCAACAAGCCTTTTAAACCCCTAGGAATTCCCTAGTGGACGAGTGAGGTCTCGTGAGGGTTTTCCAGAAATGTTACCCACAAACATCATGCACAGTTCATGTTATTTCAAAAATTAAAGCATCACTTCAAGATCATGGTTTTCATTCATAAGCAAACTTAAAAAGATGAATTCCATCTTCACAATGAATTGGAATCTCAAAGTGCAATTACTTACAAAGGACATGCTAAATCATCACAAGTTTGAAATTTGTGTACAATGAATTAGTACAAAATTATGAGGCTTCCAAATCTTTCCAATATGCAATGTCTCCTTATCTCAGAATTCACTGAAATTCCTATTAGAATGACACACTGGCATATTTCTTTTTCTTTCTTTTTCTTTTTTTTTTTTTTTTGGTTAGGTTGTGCAATGTTGGTTCCCTTAAGCTTTCTATTTGACCGTTGTAGCGAGTGTTAAGTCAATGACTCCCAAACCAGATGGTTTTAGGGCATTAGGTGTAAAGACACCCCTAAGGACCTATTAACTCAAGTAAAAAAGGCTACAAAACCAACTAACCATGACATTGATCAAATCCAAATTTTTCACCTTTTGACGTGAACACTCAATGCTTTGAGGCAAGAGGTCCAGCTACTTAGTGAAAAGCCATCAATGATCATTTATTTATTCTTTTTTTTTTCATCACTATATATGCCATAGTGTCATTTAATAAGTCATCCAATTTCATCCAAGATGCAGAAACACACATATTAGACCTCATGTCATACCTCACAAATTATGTGCTAATGTGCTTGAGTGCTCGGATCAAACATGTGATTTTTTAACTGTCCTCAACAAGTAACCAAACTAACAGATTCACTCATCAGATCATGTGTTCAAAATTTTAAGCTCACTGATGAATTCAAATCACAATTCTTTTTAGATCAACTTAAAATTTTTGAGCAAACAAGAACTTGCATAAACTTTTTTTATTTTTTATTTATTTTTTATTTTTTTTATTTTTAAATAAATGAACAATAACACAAAACAAATAACATGATAACTAGTCATAGGTTAGCGGAGGTTTTAGGTGATGTTGTATCCTTATAGCTTCATCTATAATTTGCATTTTTAGGGCTTTGTGCTCCTGCGATGTAAGAGCTTTATGCTCGTGATTATTATCAATGAAATTGGAATGTATTTCTTTCAAAAAAAAAAAAACATGAAATCGGGACAAAGTGTGTGTGAGCATGTGTGCCCATAACGCCAAACTTAAATGACACATTGTCCCCAATGTGTCGAAGTAAAGGAAAGAATGTACCCGGGAGATGGTGGACAGAGTCTTGGAAAGCATGGCTCATAGCAAACCCCAAACTTGAAGTGAAGCACACTTGTCCCTGCAAAATAAGAAAACACACAAACAAGTAAAAAGGAACAAAACGAAAACTAAATAAAAAAATTGAACTGAAAACTCATTAAACAAAATGAAAAGGATAAACTATGGGGTGCCTCCCATGAGCGTTAAGTTTTACGTTTTCAGCCAGACAGTGGTCCCATCTCAGTGCTGTCCAGAAGTAGATGCTCCAGATGGTAGTGGCAAACGACTTAGGATGGTTTGCATCAATTCTTCCAAGGCAACTAAGCGTTGATCCATTAGTGCCTTATCTTCCCGAGCCTCCCTTCTTTGATCAGCCAGCTCTCTCCAAAGGCCCCCATTTCTTCATAAAGGGAGTGGTATTGGGCGGCTAGAAAGTCAAACGAGGCCTCCTCCTCATCTGCTGCCACCGGCTCAGCTGCCAGTTCATCTTCTGCCATTGGCTCGGCCTCGTCCGCCTCTTCACCAGCTTCTGGAGGAGCCCGGGGCATATGGAAGCAGCTCTTGTTCCATTGGCGAATGCCATATATTGGAGTAGTAGTGACCGGTTCATTAGCTGTAGTGCCCTTGATGCCATTTTTTCAGAGAATGTATGTGATCAAGTATGGGAAAGGCAACCCCCATGAGTGTGTGGACTCTGCTCCCCCAATGTGCACTCCATTCCAAAATTTATGGATTTGGTTCCAAATGATGTCAGGAATGGAGTACCAGGCATCCCTGTGGAAGGCGTAGAGGGTTTGTAGAAATTGATCACGCCTTTGAGTTTTGTGTCCCAAGGGGAAGGCATTGCGATGCAAAACGGAGTCCACAAACCACAGCCTTCGAGGTAGCTTGGACCGGCTACCAGCATTATGGTAGGCATCCGCATAGTGCCCTTGGCACATATCTTCAATGATGTCCGCCACATAGTATCGGGGCGGTTGCTCGGCAAAATGTACAGCTTCTGGAGGATGCTCATCGTTGCATTGAAGGGCGGCGGCAATGTCGGCCCTAGTCACATCAATAACTCGGCCTTGCACCTTTGAGGAGAGAGCAGCCAGGTTGTCACAGTCATGGGAAAGCTTGGCATAAAATTCAATGACCAACTTCCGGTAGGCGGTGGAGGTGACCGGCTTGAAGAGCTTTTTCAGTCCCCTTCGCTTAAACTCGGCGACCGCTCATTAAGTCGCCTTATGGTTTTGAAAATCTTCGCGAATGGCGAAGGTAGTCTCAACCAGCAGCTCCCGCTCCTCAAAAGTGGGTGGGGGAGAAATAGCATGGGTATCGAATCCCCGGGAGGATGAAGCACGGGTCTTGGCATGTTGAGCTTGATTGGGGACTTTTGTTGAACAGGTGGTGTGCACTTCTGATGACCATAAAAACAAAATGCAGCAAAGGATGCCCAAAACTCCCTGCAAAAATAAGATAAACCCAACACAGAGGCAATGTGGGTGGATGAACACCCACAGTTGCAAGAAAATAAAAGAAATTTGGAGGTTGGGTGAGTTGTTCGGAGATGGGTGTTAATGGGAATGGTGAAGGGGTTATGGGTAATGTGGTGGTAAAATGGGAGTATGGTGGCCGGAGAGGTGACCTATGTGGTGGTGGTGTGGTGGATTTCATGAAAAATAGGAGAAAGATGGGAGGAGTACGAGTGCCGGAGGTGGGTGTGGGGAGAACCTCTACGGCGCTGGGAGAAATAGTTGTGGGGTCAGGGGAAAAAGTGACCTAAAATAGGTCACTTGACCTGCTGTCTGAGTGAGCTCGATCGTACACTTGGTGCGCTCGATTGCATTTAGCCAGAGGTGTGTGTGTGTGGGTCATGTGCGCTCGATCACACCTAAGGTACGTTCGATCGCACTGACAGAAAGTGTCGAGCCACCCTTCGGTTACTGCGCTCGATCGCACGCAGGGTGCAATCGATCGCAGTAACAGAATAAAAACATGACAAAAGACTTGAAACATTAAGAGACCAAAGTAAAACAAAACACAAAGAAAAACAAACAACAAAATAAAAAGGATATGCTATGGGGTGCCTCCCATGAGCTCTAAGTTTAACGTCTTCAACCAGACGGTGTTACTTTAAACTTGAAGCACCAATCTTTCCTTCTCTTGCACCAAAGGGAATGAATCTTTTTTCTTGCAAGGTGTTTCCAAGTGTTTCTAGATTGGGGAAGACCACTCTGAGTTTTCTTAAACAGTTGCTCATTCGGTGGGGAATCATGAACTAGAATATAGTATGAAGAAAACTTAGGGAGCTTTTCTATCTTGATGTCCTCAAATTGCTCATGTGGTAGCTCTAACAGACTTCCCTCTTGGCCTCTTGGTGTTTCAGGAATAAGAGCTAATGGTGAAAAAGTCTTAGTGCTCTCTTCTTTTTCCTGATGTGGCTTTTGTGGATCTTCGGTTTGCTCCTTTTTCCCCTGTTCCACTTGTTTTTCAGCCACCTCTTCACTCCTCAATGAGATAGCTTGCTCATGATAGTAGGCACACTCTTCCTCCATGTATTGTCCATTGGGATTTTCCATCAACTGACTTTGACACTCTTCTTCTTGATATTGTTCACGCCAATTGATGGGAGATGCCCTCAGTTCCCTGGCCAATTTTTCCACGGACTTCCAGTCTTTGAATGGCTTGGTCAGTCTTTGTATTGAATTGTTTTTGATCAGCCGTGAATTGCTATTGTGAGGTCATGAACTGTTGTTGAGAAGTCATGAACTGCTGTTGAGAAGTCACTAGGGCACCAACTCATATAGAACCCTTTGCTGCGCATTTGTGCTCATGCGATGTGATAAGTGTTAAAATATTCATATTGTGACTGGCCATTATATGAATAATTTGATTAATTCCTATTTTCATGAATTCCTCATGTCTATGTGACTGGCCATTATATGCATGTGGTACGGACTAGTTAGTTAAATCAATTTGGATGACGGAGTCCTGGGTTTAACATAAGTAACAAAAGAATCCACACCGCGGTTCTTGGGTTAATCAACATGGGGAACCGGGAGCATACACTCATGCCCTAGGCCTCATGTGTTTGTCGATTTCCATATGGTTGTGGGTTCTTTGTTTAGTTATTTGTTTATGATGTGCTATAATTTGTTTACGGTTTAGGGAAATTTGTATGGAAGAGTGCTTTCAATCTAAGCACATGAGTGGTTTGAACATGTCATACTTCTCGTGCATGGCTTTTATTGTCAATATAGAAGAGCATCCAGAAGGTTTATGCATTTTAAAATTTTATGTGCAATGGTTTAGGCGTGATGCTTGTGTAATGGTTGAAAACCAAAATTTGGGCAAGTTCTTCAAACACGTAATTTCTTGTTTATAGTTGTAATTTTCGTAGTGGTTTTTTTAGGGTTTAGGATAAGTATTGATAATTTCTTGTTTATGGTTTTAATTTTCGTTGTTGGTTATGTGTTTAAGTTGAGTACTGATAATTAGGGTTTAGGGTTATTGTTGTGGGTTCTTTGTTTAGTTATTTGTTTAGGGTGTGCTATAATTTGTTTAGGGTTTAGGGAAATTTGTATGGAAAAGTGCTTTCAATCTAAGCACATGAGTGGTTTGAACATGTCATACTTCTCGCGCATGGCTTTTATTGTCAATATATAAGAGCATCCAGAAGGTTTATGCATTTTAAAATTTTATGTGTAATGGTTTAGGCGTGATGCTTGTGTAATGGTTCAAAACCATTTAGCTATCGAATTTTATGTGTAATGGTTTTTCAACTACACTATCGAATAAATTCGATAGTGTAGCTGAAAAAAAAAATGATTGTGAAAAAAACTTCACCATTTAGCAATTTTATATGTAAAATTTGCTGTACATGAATTCTAACCATTATGTTATATAAATAAGACCGTAATTAAAGTTCCAACTATTATGTACTCACTAGTTTAATTTTGAGTGAAAACCCTAATTAAAAGGGAATGTCATTAACTGCTTTTGTCATTATAAACTAATATTTTATGTGTTTAGATTGGTGATTAATAGTTATTTACTATTTTATAGATCAACCGAGATTGTGGTTACTTTGAATGGATTGATCCTGAGCTGTGTGCGAATTGTAAAAGGGTTGGAACTTGGTTCTAGCGAAAGCACCAAAAATTGTTGTCAGAAGCAAAACGGTGTGAAGACATGGTTCAAGTTGAAGTCAATAAGGTGAAGGTAGAAATGGAGAGAGAAAATATGTGTTTGAAGGTAGAAATTGATAAAGAAATTGCCCGGTATCAGAAAGGAGTAGAGATTGGGGAGATCAAACTCCATGCAGTTAAGAAGAATTACCAAACAATTCTTGCGTGTTCCTGGGTAATTTGTTTAAGTGTCATTTTCATTTTGTTGTTTGGATACACTTCAAGTGGTCCGTATGAATGCAAGCTTGGCCGTTTGAAGTTGAACTGAGGTGTATGTAATTTTGAGATCACATTGTGTTTTTTTATGTTGTGTCATTTTGGAAGCACAATGTGTTACTTTGTTTAGGGTTTAGGGAGCATAATGTGGTATTTTGCACTTATGTAATTGTGGGAGCACAATGTCGTATGTTTTAGAGTCGTGTAATTCTAGAAGCTTATCTGAAATGTACTGCAGTTTTTAATGAATTTATTAGTTGCTATATGACTGTAATTTCCTGTTTTATGTAAACATGAATTGCGTGTATGCCATGCATTTGACCATAAAGTCACTTGGGTATTTTGAGTTTGATTTTTTACCTTTAAAAAAAAAAAACATTTATCATTACAAGTGATAAATGTATGCCCATTCTGTAACGATTTTATGAAAGACATGAGATACAGATCAATTTCACCACATGTTAGATTTCTTACATAGGTACAAAAACAACAACCAAAAAAACCCTTTCATAATTGATCTTAGTTTATCAGTGCACAATTTTGTAAGAGAAGTAATTTTGTAGTCTTTTAAGATCTTCTTGTTCATGGGCCAACATAATCACACAAGCACACACGGATCTTGCAGGCATATATTATGAAAATTCAATAATACAATTATTTCAAACCAGCAAATGCAAAGCCAAGATTGTTATGAGTTAGCATGAGATAGATCATCAACCAACCACACCACACCAAACCAGCCCCAAGCCCAACCCTACAAATAATCATTTCAAATACGCAAATCTAAAGCTAAAATGAGTTAAAACGAGTCTCAATAACACTAAAAATCATGCAAACAGAAAAGGAAAACATTGTAAACAAAAAATAATCTGCAGCAAGTAATTAAGGCTGCAATACATTCACAATTTCCATAAAAAATGTCCATATTTCCAACCTACTTCCAACCAGGTAAAAACTATGTACCTTTACATCTTAAACAAAAATAAAATCTGCAACAAGTAACTAAGCCTGCAGTACATTCACAATTTCCATAAAAAATGTCCATATTTTCAACCTACTTCCAACCAGGTAAAAACTATGTACCTCCACATCGTAAACCAAAAAAAAAAAATCTGCAGCAAGTAACTAAGCCTGCAACACATTCACAATTTCCATAAAAAATATGTTCATATTTCCAACTTACTTCCAACCAGGTAAAAACTTATCCATACACATTACGAACTTCCAACCACATATACTGTTATCCATACATATTACCAACATCCAACCACATATACTGTTATCCATACATATTACAAATGAAAATCACATATATTGTTATCCATACACATTACCAAAAAATGAAACATATCAAAACCACAAAAAAAAACATAAGGCTAATTGTCCATGACTTTAGGCTTCCATTGTGGATTGAGCCATTTTCCCTTGCCATCCATAATTTCAACCCTTTTCTACTGTTGTTGCAATGCGTTTTCCTTTCAACTTTGCAATAGTATCAGACTTTGCTGCAGCACCAGTACCATGAGGTGGTGTAGCACTAGTAGGTGCAACTATACCACTTTTGCCTGCACCACGTCTGCTTGTACCACCTCTGCTTGCAACACTAATGCCTACATCACCTCTGCCTGCACCACTTCTGCCTCCACCACCTCGAACTGCAAATCCCCCCCCCCCCAAATTTTAACCCTTTTGGGTCCACCACCCATAGTTTTCCGTCCTGTTCCACCACCTCTAGTTCTAGGCTCTGTACATGAAGGTTGAGTTGCAACGGGGACCTCTTCAGTGAGGTCAATATGTACAGGAGCCTTGGTAGGTGTACTACGAAAAATACCTATAATCCTATCAGATATACGAGTCCTTGATGCAGGACCTCCTGTGACCATTATAGGAATTTCTATATCTTCTGTACCTTCCATCCTGGCCCATGCTGGAGGTAAGATAATTCCTGCCCCAGGTTCAAAGGGGGCGAGATCGCTATATTGGTCTTCAACAGGTGGAGGTGTTGCTCCTCTTTCAGGTCCAAATCCAGGGGGAGATGTGTGCTCTCTTTCATCAATAAGACTGGGGATTACAAATCCATGTGGAGCATGGGTAAACTGAACTTTCCCCTTACCCTTCTATAAAAACAGCAAATGAAATAAAAAATAATAATAATATAAAATAAATAAGTACTAGATGATAGCAAAGATATGTCATATTAGGGTTTAGGTGAATAAATGTACAAAGTAAATACGACTATCATATAGTTAAGTACCTTGAGTATGGTGCATGCTTGTGGACCAGTGGTTGACCCAGATGCTGTATTGTTCTTATTCAAGTCCTCTTTATTCTAAACAAGACCATACAAAGAAAAAGCAAATTATGAACAAATAAAAAATAGCAAATGCATGGGTATGAGAAAACCTACAACTAAAACAACATCCTTTCTAAATACCTTTACTGCATTTGATGACTGGCTGGGACCACCACTGCCACTACTTTTCACCGCCTTAGCATTCTGCTAACATCAAATGTACCAATTGTCAAGTGACTACATTTACCTACAAACCCTAAAAAAGTGGCAGTACACGTGCCCAAAAATGTCTACCTTGCACACAACACGTGCCTTGCTTTCACCCGTTGTTTAAGTATTGAACCCAACACTTTGTGGCTGCATAAAAATTTGCAAAAAAATATTAGCATGGCATACAAAGTATAAAACAAGCCAGTTAAAACCAAGTTATATATTAAGGACGATTTAATAGGGTTCAATAACACTTACACTTGCTGTAAGGGGGTATTAAGCTGACTTCTTGAAGATTGATTCAGTGGACAGCTCCTCTTATTGTGACCCAAACCAGTACATTTCCCATATCTCATCCTTGCTCCAAATTGTCTCATTCAGTTTGGATTTTTGGGGTTCCTATTCTCATTAGGAGCCCTCTTTCTTAACCTCTTTGGTCTTCCGGGGGCCACTCTAATTGTAGGTGGTTCCAAATGATCATGTCTGGTCTTTATCCATTGTTCCTCACTAGGCATTGGGTAAATTATTGGTGCATATGCCTTCTTGTACGTCTCGATTGTGTAGCATTCATCAACATAGTCCTTCGGATTCCCACAATCATAGAGTACAGCAGCAAATGCTATGGACAGGGGATTCCAGCGATTTCCCATTGCTTGCAACCACATCGTCTTCTACGTAGGTCTACCACATACTGTTTGTTGCTGGGAGCAGAAACCTCAAACATTCCATCACCAGCATAGGTTGCAATGTAGTCCATTGCGTCCAACCCAATTGCCTCCAACTTTTGCACAAATCTAGGGCACAACCTACCAGGTAACTTCGCAATCCCTTCCCTCTTAGCTTGATATTTCCTCAACAACTTTTTTCCTATCATCTCCAACAATGTCAAAATAGGCTTGTCACGAGCCTTGAGGATGTATGAGTTGAAACACTCACAGATATTGTTCACCAGCAACTCACACCTTGGAGATTCATTAAACCAAGCCTGAGACCACCCACTGGGGTCAATCTTGTTCAAGTAATCGTATGCATCCTTACTAAGTTTCTTCAATTCTTCCATATCAGTTGTAAACTCATGTTCAGTGTATGCGGTTGCTGTAGCCCACAATTGCTCTTTCAATGCCAATCCTTTATGGCCCTCCAAGTCTCTGAAGTTGGCATACAGATGCCTAACACAAATTCTATGATCCGCCATTGGAAGCACAGACTCTAAAGCTGGCATGAGACTCTACAGAACAAATTCATAATGCATGAAAAAATGACCAAAATTATAAAATTATTGAACAAATTTGTTTTAAGTGTGATATAAAAGGACTGAGCAAAAATCAAATGTAACATAACTTACCTTTTGTCTATTTGAAATGAATGTTGGTCTACTGCCCCGTTCATGCATTCCAAGATCAGACACAAGGGTTTCCAAAAACCATGTCCAAGAGTCTTTGGTCTCAGCTTCGACAACAACAAATGCAATTGGATACATATTATTATTCTCATCCCTTCCAACTGCAGCTAACAGTTGTCCCTTGAATGGCCCTTTCAAGAAGCATCCATCCACCCCTATAATAGGCCTACAACCATCCAGAAATCCCTTCTTCATTGTAGCAAGAGAAAAATACAGTCTTCCAAATTTTGGAAGCACATTTGGGTTTGGCTTGTCAACCTTCATCATCACACAGCTTCCCTTATTAGTTTGTCTCAATGTCTCGCAATAATCCCATAGGTGACTATATTGGTCTTCAAGCTTCCCGTATATTTTTTGACATACCTTGACCCTAGCCCTGTACATCATACTTGGAGTCACATATACTTTCCACTTTTCCTTCACTTCATGTTGTATGACATTCAAGGGCATATTGAGTTGAATTCGAAACTTCTCAATCAACTTGTTGGATATCCAAGTTGAGTTCACGATGAAGTTCTTGTATTACCTACCACACACATGTTTAGACTGCATAGATTTGATCTGAAATGTTTGTTCATCAGAAACCTGCCTTGCATATACTCGGTATTGACACTTGTCATCCTTACGCACAACAATAGACTTTCTTCTTTCATTCTTTTTGAACCTAATTTCCTTGCCCCTCAAAAGATTGTACTCTTTAACAGCTTCTCTAAATGTTTGTATGTCTGGGAAAGTCATGTAGAGATGCAGCTCTGGGTTAACTAGGTCCATTCTGTGAAATTCGGGAGTTTTTGTAGATGGAACTTCACCTTCCTCATCACTATTCAGTGGTGACTCCAATATGTCACTTCTAGCCATTTCAGAGTTTGTGTCATCATCATCTACTTCTTCAAATTTTTTAATTTTCTTACGCCTACTTTCGGACCTAATAGAAGCATCAGTTGTGCGGGCCTCATCATGGTTGCCCTCTTCTTCATCACCTGTTTCTTTCTCATCACCCTCATTGTCATTACCACCATCATCATCACCAATGGTTCCAGCTTCACTAGTTCCAGCTCCGGTTGCTCCAGTTCTAGTATCGCCTACGTCAACATCTACATCAAATAAATCCTCATCATCACTAAGTTTGTCTTTCCACCAAGGGTCATCGTAATCAACCCTTCTCTCCTCTTCATCATCATCTTCTCCTTCGTAGTCCTCAACATCACCTTGACCCTCCCCAAAACACACAACATATAAATGCACAATGTATTGCCCTTTATGGTAGCCAACCCTGAACAATACGTCGGCATTAGAGCTAATTAAATACAAACCACCTATTAACGTCTTATCAGGTTCTCTGAAGTATATTAGAACCCCAAGCTTGTACCGGTAGTCTTTACAAATATCTTCAAGTTCAAAAAAAGACAAGTTGTCAGGATCATACCCTTCACCATGAACAGTAACTTCTCCCCCCACGTACTTGCAACCACAACTTCTGTCAAATCTACCACCATAACTAACCTCGAACACTAGATTCAAAGACATCCTACAAAATTAATGAATAAAATATATGACAAGCAGCTTTAAATAACTTTACAAATATAATTACTGCTTAAGAATGAAGTTATGCAAATCTAAGCTCAAACTAAAAATACATGCAAATATTTTGGAAGCAAGACAACCAGGTTATAATTCAAATGTTTTTTTGGGTAAGGGTTTAGGGTTTAGGGTTTAGGGTTTAGGTTTCTTAATATTTGAGAGGAATGTGTAGCGTGGTGTCTTGTGTGCACATGACATAAGTTGGAGTGTCACATCAATAATATGATTTATAATACTACTTTTACTGTTAGAGTAAATGATTGTCCACCTTCCATCAAATCTGATTTGATTATGTAGCTGATTACTAATTAAAGCCAAATCTGTAAAAATATAGACATGCATAATAGAATAGTCAAGCTTAGTTAATTACATTAGAAAGAAAAGAAGAAAATATAGACATTCAATATCAAAGAGGCTTTGGGATTGGATTGCTGGATTATGGGGTGGGTGGGGTTTGATATAAATCACAGCATAAAGAGGATAGGTGAAACTAGATCTACCAATAAAGTTAAGATATTTTCCAGAGTGAAGATATCAACAATCATAACTCTAGCAGCCTAAAACCACATCTTTCTAAAGATAAATACATTTTTTGGTATAAATATGAACAAGAAGACTAGATCTAAAAGTAAGAAAAGATGTGCATTTTCCCCTTTTTTAAAAATAATAATAATAATAATAATAATAATAATAATAATAATAATAATGATAGTGCATTAAATGATATCCTCCCAAAAAGTTGGATTTTCTAAACAGGATCAAACAATATAGGAAGAGGGAGAATTCTTTTATTCGCAAATAATGAGGCTTCAAGTCAAGTGACTCAGGCCTTAAAAAGTAGATAGATACAGTGGGTAAACTTGTGCATTATTTTGACAGGTAATATGGTTTATTAAGAGTTACCAGTTTCAAACTAATTCTATCTGTAGAAAAGGATCCCAAGATTGCTGAATACTTGATAAATTATCGATGCAATCAGAAAAAATCAAGGGGACAGCCAATGTTTTCAACCAACTTGTTATGTACTGCTCACTGTAACCAAAGCAATAGTTTACCACATGCATGCATCAAGCAGTTATGTAATGTACAGGAATGAGACTTCATGATATACTTCCAAATAATTTCACTTGAAAAAAGGGATTATGCACTTCAACTATCCATCTCAGTATTCTATAATAGCCTACACAATTGGCATTTTAATTTGGAAGAAGACTTAAATTATTCATGAGTTATGCAATGGACAGAAAAGATATATATGCCGCAAAACTTAGCTGTGTTTCACCAAAATAGACAACAAAACAATAATAGTACGTGGGAATGAAATGATTATTTTTCTACCAAAAAAAAAATTGGAGAGTTTTTTTTTTTAATTCTTTTTTTTCACAAAACATTCCATCAGAAGGTAGAAACTAAACATAGCCCAAACAAACATAACTAAAACACTTGATTAATTAAAAAATAAGTACTTCAACTATCTATCTTAGTATTCTATAAGTGCCTACGCAATTGACATTTTAATTTGGAAGAAGACTTAAATTATTCATGAGTTATGCAATGGACAGAAAAGATATATATATTGCAAAACTTAGCTATGTTTCACCAAGATAGACAACAAAACAATAATAGTACGTGGGAATGAAATGATTCTTTTTCATCCAAAAAAAAAAAAAAAAATTGGATAGTTTTTTTAATTTTTTTTTTTTTTCACAAAACATTCCATCAGAAGATAGAAACTAAACATAACTAAAACACTTGATTAATAATAATAATAAAAAAGTAGTAAACACCATTCACAAACCATTCTTTTTCACATTTCCTTTTACTTTCAACCCCAAATATCTCACTTGATTAATAAAAAGAAAAAGGAAAGAGACAACCTTCATCCATAAGCACCAAACCCCATGCCAAACTCTAATGCTTTACTGGGAAAGAGATGAAACAAATTACCCAACTATCTCCATTGCAAACAATTATCTCACTTGCAAACATACATGGGTGGGATTAAATATATGACAAGATTACCCAATTTTAATATTTTTTTGAAAAAAAAAGAAGAAGGTCAAATTAGAAGGAGAAAATTATGGAGAT
Organism: Corylus avellana; assembly: GCF_901000735.1. Classification (NCBI taxonomy): domain Eukaryota; kingdom Viridiplantae; phylum Streptophyta; class Magnoliopsida; order Fagales; family Betulaceae; genus Corylus; species Corylus avellana. The sequence continues at coordinate 12,942,377 of NC_081550.1, forward strand.
ATCGACCTATAGCTTAAGTGAAGTTTTTCTTTAAAATTTTGCCGGGAACCAAAAAGAATAAAGAAAAAAAAAAAGTAAAAAAAGAAGAAGAAGAAGTACATAGAGAATTCAAGGTATGCATGATACATGTAGGCAACATTAACAAAATGGTCTTATTCAATAGCCTATAAGCTAGAGAAATAAAACCGTCACTGAAAGCGATTTATGCTAAGTTGATGCTAATCGTCCCCCAATTTGATTAACGAACAGACTAAGCTCCAACTAAACTTGAACAAACCAAACCATTTTTTTATTTTTTTTCAAACATGTTATTATTTCCTTTTACTTTCAACTCCAAATATCTCACTTGATTAATAAAAAGAAAAAGGAAAGAGACAACCTTCATCCATAAGCACCAAACCCCATGCCAAACTCTAATGGTTTATTGGGAAAAAGATGAACAAAATTACCCAATTATTACGAAATTAATAACTCATTTACCATCTCACAAAAACCCCAATTTACCGAAAACCCTAGTTTCACGGTAAGTCAGTTAAAAATCTATATCCAACAAGAGGCTTACACTTTGGGGACCACTTTTGTTCACAGGACAAGATGATGCACTTTGGGGACCACTTTTGTTCACACGACAACATTATACACTTTGGGGACCACTTTTGTTCCAACACAAACAACCAACTTCACCCAATGTGGCAATAAATCCATATACAATAGAAAACAACTTTTGTTAACAATAAATCAACATCACAGAGTTAGGGATAACCAAATTAAAAACCCCCTCAAGAAAGCCCCAATTTACCAAAAACCCTAGAAAGCTACTACACAGGTCGGTGCAAATTTACGAATCAAAAAGGGCAAAAACTTACCTCATCGTACACAAATGCGCAAAAGTTCAAACTTTGGGTTGTTCTTGAGTGGTTGTCGAGTAGATTGTCGAGTGGCTGTCGAGGAGGTGGGTTCTACCTCTGTCGCGTCCCTTTTGATCGTGAGTCAGCAAGTTCCTCACCTTGTGCGTGCTTCGGCTTTTGACAGTTTCACTTGTTTATTTGTTGTTTAAAGTAAGTAAGTCTGGGTTGGGGCGTGGTTCAACTGGGTTAGGACTTGGGTCAGCTAGGTTAGGGCGTGAGTGAGGGTGGGAATGTTGATGGGGGTATTTTGGGCACTAAACCGGTTCCGTCAGTCAAAGCCGCTTTGATTGACGGAATGCCTGAATGGAAAAAAATTGAAACTTTAGGGAGGTGGATTGCAAAAATTGAAACTTTGGAGGCAGAATTGCAAATCGCTGACAACTTTGGGGGGGTAAACTATAATTTTCCCTAAGACAATTATGTTATGGGATGTAACCTTTTATTTGATGATGACCGATACTTTTGGCGAATATTTTTATATTATGAGGAATTATGTTTACTCTAGTATATGAACGTATGATTGCTTCATTATTACTCTCTATCCCTATCGTTAAGGAATTCTTTCGCTGAGGTCTCTCGCTTATGAGAGGTTGTGATCCCTTAGTCTTGTCCTGCGAGGGATAGGGCTGGGAGACGAAACATGGGGTCCATTACTAGTTAATTGATTTACCCATCGGGGTCGTTACACATGTAGGCACTAGTAAAAGCAAAAAAACAAAAAAAACAAAAAACAAAAAACAAAAAACAAAAACAAAAACAATGTATCTAAAATTGCAATTGTCAGCCTTTTAGATAACTTAAATTATCAGGTGTTGAATATGAATTGAAGTTCTTAATAATTTTATCCTTCATTTTGTTGTGAAAATGGGAATAGGCTCGGTGTTTATATTATGATAGTAACAGCTAACAAACTACAAGCTAAGCTATATAACATGAAAGGTCTCTAAAAGACTCACAAATGAATTAAGAATTACTATATACTAGTAAAAATGCCACCTAATATCATCTCTAGCTCCATCCAAATCTCAACAAGAATATGAAGTAAAGGGTGGCATGTGCAGTGACGACCATTAAAACTCCAACCATATGTTAATTTTCTAATTTTTTTTGTTATGAAATATATATTTAAAATGGACAAACTAACTAGTTTATGGTGCAATACTTTAGTAACTCAAATAATTTTACAACAAAAAGAAACAAAAATAATTAAAAAAAAATATCTTATGATATAAATAATAGAAGAACTTATTATTCATAAAAAAAATTAAAAATTAAAAATAAATAAATAAAACTAAATTTTGGAAGTCATCGATGCAGTTTAGAATAGAAAACTATTAAAAAAAAAATAAAAAAAAATATTTACCTTTGGAAGAGAAAGTTGCGCGGCAAACAAAAGAAAAAAATGCCTAAGAAAAAAAGAAAGAAAGAAAGAAATAAGGATGCAATTTTACGTGGCCCATTCTATCAAGATGGCTGTAAAACAAGAGTTTACAGCCTCCACTAGTATTTTGACAAATAAGCTAAAAACACCAGTCACAATACATACGAAAATATGGGAACAACCCACTAAGATCCCCATAGATGAAAAAAAAAAACCCTTCTACGTTATTTCCACTCATCTATGCCTAAACCACCAACACCCAAGGCCACCGGATTTTGGGTTGCAATTCTTTGTGGTCTGGTTTGATTCTTTGTGGTTTGGTTTGTTTCTTAAAGCAAGGTGAGATTGCTTGTAGTTGGGTATTTTATTTTTTCAGCGGTTAATTTTGTTTGGAATTTTTGGGTGGTCTGTAGGCGAAGGAGGAAGAAATTTAGAGGGTGTGATCTTGATTTTTGACCGAATGAAGGAGAATTTTTTTTGGATTTTCTGTGTTTTTTTTGGTTTGCCATGTTTTGCAGATGATGGGTCTTGTTTGGGAAGTGTTAGGGAGCCAAACAAATGAACCCAGAAAAATTTTCAAACTAACGTGGCAGACCGTGAGTGGCAGACAAAAGAGAGAGAATTGCATTTTTTTTAAAAAAAATTTAAAAACCCATGCAATGTCAGTTTGAAAATTTTTCTGAATTCATTTGTTTGGCTCCCTAGCACTTCTCGTCTTGTTTGCTATGTTTTGGAAGGGACTCAAGCCAAAACATCAAGGCCCCACTTGATGAGAATCAACAAGCACCATTAAAGGATCCATTGCATGTTCTAGTTGGGCCTATTACTAGAGCAAGATCCAAGAAGATCAAAGAAGCACTTAATGGGCTGGTTCTAAAATGGGGCATTCCAAGCTTGGCCCAAAGGAAGATGAAGGCGCAATAAATTTAATCCAAGCTATTGATGGGGCTGATCTTGCTTAATTGGGCATAATTTCCTTAGCAATGGCATAGATTAATAGTTGATTATGGCTTGAATGGGTGTGGAATTAGAATGATTAAATGGCTGATTGACTTTCCAGTTCCATACTAATTAATTGGCTGATTGACTTGCCTATTTCAGACCTTCCTTAGGCGTAATTTCCTTGCCTATTTCAGACTATTTTTGGCATGGAGGAGCTACTAATTTCTGACCAATTAGCCTTAATTTTAGGCTTCTATTATTTAGTCCTTTATTTTTATCTACTTTCCTATGTTGGAACCAAGTTAATTCCCTTCCCATAGTAGGCGTCTAGGGCTGATCAGTTTTAATAATTTGTAGTCTTATTTTCAGCCATGTTTTATAAATAGCATGCACTCATTGTAATGAGGACATCATGAATGAAAATTAGAAAAAAACGTGAGGTTCGCTTCTTCTATTAGTTCTTCAAAGAACTTGTGAACTTATCAAGGATTCTTCCTTGTGGCGTTCAAACTTTATACCTTCGGTTCGTGATTCAGTTATAATCATTGGATCGAGGGTTGTTACTTTATACCTTTGGTTCGTGTTTCATTTATAAACAATGGGTCGGGGTTTTCTATCAAAAATCTGAATTTTAGCTTTCTTGGGTCAGTATTCCCATATTGTTTGTTGGGTCTCAAAAGTGTGTTGATTGAGGTTCGCATCATTTGGACTCAGAGCGCAGGCTTTAAAATCAGGTTTACTATTCTTTTATCTTTTGTTTCTTGTTATCATCCTATCTTGTTCCGTTTGTGTTCATTATTCCTTGTTCTTGTTTTGCGTCATGCACCAAGTTAAAAAAATAAAAAAAGAGACGTCAGAAAAGAAAAGAAAAGAAAAGAAAAAAAACAAAAAAACAAAACAATAGTTTGTTTGTTTTCTTTCTTCTTTCTTGTATCCTCTTCCTTTGATTCGTTGTTTCTATAACATTTTCCTACCGTCAGTATTGGTTTAAATACTATAAGTTGAATTTCTTGATCAAGTTTATTAGATTAATAAAGAACTGAAAAGGGGAAGCTACGAGTGGAAAAAGGCAAGAGAGTGTGAGACCAATATCAAAAACAAAGCCAATTTAAGAGTGAAACACGAGTGTGAGTGACATAATTTGAGTGCAAACACGTGAGGGACTGTAGTGAGGAATTATTTCCAACATTTCTATATAGTTTCAAACTATGTCTTCCAGGGGCGACACATCAAACAAAGAAGGAGGGGAGGAGTTGTTCTTCATGTTGCAGGCCATGCAACAACAATTTGAACGCATTAATGTGGTGTTTAATGAGATTCGAGATCGGATGGATAGGCAAGACGTTGTTATTGCTACTTGTCGTGAGGGACATCCCAAAAGAATCCATAATGCTAGAAGGCAAGAAAGGCGTGAGCACGTGGATGATTCTGATGATGACCACAAGAATGAGTTCGAAGATGAAGAGGATCAAGCTTCATTGAACGGTGAGGGCAAGTTCGTCCCAAGGGGAGAAAAGTGTGGTAGAGGTTTTCGAAGAGATCCGATATGGCAAAATGGGACTAACAGAAACCTAGGAAATATCAAAATGAAGATATCATCTTTCCAAGGGAAAAACGATCCTGAAGCATATTTGGAATGGGAGAAGAAGGTGAAGTTGATTTTTGAGTGCCACAACTACTTCGAGGAGAAAAAGGTAAAACTCCCTGTCATTGAGTTTACTGACTATGTTATTATTTGGTGGGATCAACTTGTGATGAACAGAAGGAGAAACCATGAGAGGCCTATTGAGAGGTGGGAGGAAATGAAGACCATCAAGAGGAGCCGGTTTGTTCCTAGTCACTACTATAAGGACTTGTATCAGAAATTACAAAGTCTTACTCAAGGCTATAGGAGTGTGGATGACTACTACAAGGAGATGGAGATCGCCATGGTTTGGGCTAATGTAGAGGAGGATAGAGAAGCTACCATGGCGAGGTTTTTGAATGGGCTGAACCGGCACATTGCCAATGTGGTGGAGTTGCAACACTACGTGGAGTTGGAGGACATGGTGTGTTAAGAGCTAAAATATTCACATTTTCAGCCCTTAACTTGCATGTTTTAATCCTTTGGTTTTAGTTAATTAGGTCATTTTAATTCCTTTTTGTATTTTCCATACTTTTGTAGGCTTTTGGAAGAAAATGAAGTAAATCTGGAAGATTTGGGCTTAAAAAGAGAAAATGGGAAAAATGGTAGCCCCTGACACTGCGATCGAGCGCAGCACCAAAAGACAAAGCATGAAGCAGGCCATGAGCGCTCGAGCGCACAATAGAAGAGGCTCAATCGTAGACCTACGATTGAGCGCACACGCGTTGCGATCGATCGCACCCATGCCCAGGAGACACATCAAAGCTGCGGCCAGATTGTCATTCTTTCCATATTAGGGTTTTTCAACTTCCAATTGTTATAGGTTTCAAAACCCTATGAAATTCCTAGGTTTACTAGTTTGTCAAGGACTTCTGAAGCCTATAAATAGACCTTTAAGTCTCTAGAGTAGGAGACTTTGAGAAGGAGAAGAATTGGAGCTCTTCTAGTTCAAGTTTCAGGTTTATTCTTTTCCTTTCCTTTCTTTTCTTTCATTTGATGAAGATGTTTAACATCAACTTTTTGTGTAGCTAATTTATTTAGTAGGGCTAGATTGAAGCCCTAGTTATGTTTAGTTAATATTTCAATATTGGCGCCTTTGTAATGATCTTGATGTGCTATTTAACTTGATTAATACCTGCTTGCATGAATTCCTCATATGTGTGTGTCTGATTAACATATGCATGTGGTATGGACTAGTTAGTTAAATCAATTTGGATGGCCGAGTCCTGGGTTCAATAAAAGTAACAAAAGAATCCACACCGCGGTTCTTGGGTTAATCAACATGGGGAACCGGGAGTATACACCCATGTCCTAGGCCTTATGTGTTTATCGATTTCCATAAAGTATATGCTTTCTTAAGAAACAACTTAGTATACACCATGCTAAATCCCTTAGAAAAGAAAAGAATTAGAGTATACGCCATGCCTAACTCGTTGCTTAGGGAAATCTATAGCTTAAGGAGTATATGTCATGCTCTTAGGTTGACAAACATTAGATATGCATAACATGATTAAAGCATTGGCATATTGTTATATTAGCTGAATATAATTGGTGGTGGATATCAAAGCCCTGCCTTTTATTATCATCACTTAAACAATCAATCTTTGTTTTACTTAAGGAATTTATTTTTAAGCAAAATTCAGCAATCCTCATGGGAATGATCCTATACTTGTACCATATACTACTATGTTGACCTTGTGCACTTGCAGGTAAAACGTACAATTATTTACCTATTAATTTAGGTAGATATTTGGACAACATGGTGCACATGGCAATAAAGGTGGAACGGTAGCTTAAAAGGAAAGGAACTCGGTCATTTCAAAATCCTGGCTCCTCTACTTCATGGAGGTCGAATGGGAGGAAAGACGAAGGGGTTGTTTTTAACTCCAAAACCGAACCACCAAAAAGGAGAGATGATGTCCTCGATGTCAACAAAGGTAAAACCGAATCCCAAACTCGTAATCATGATATTAAGTGTTTTCATTGTTTGGGAGTAGGTCAGATAGCTTCACAATGCCCAAATAAGAGGACCACGATCGCACGTGTTGATGGAGAGGTGGAAACCGAAAGCAAGGGTGATGATGACCAAATGCCATCGCTTGAGGACGCTTTTGACGATGATGCGGAGTATCCGGTAGAGGATGAGTGACTTGTGGCTAGGCGTGCTTTAAATGCCAAAGTCAAAGAGGATGACATGGAACAACAAAGGGAGTACATTTTTCATACCAGATGCCACATCAACAAGGTATGTAGTATGATTATTGATGGGGGAAGTTGTACTAATGTGGCTAGCACTACTTTAGTTGAAAAATTGAATTTACCTACCTTGAAACATTGTTGTGCTAAATACTACCTAACTTAATAGATAATATTTAGTATGTTTTACTCATAAGTGCGCAAGATCAAACGATAATATAGTGCAGCAAGTATGAGATTGATCCCATGTGGATTGTTGATTTCGCTTAGAATTAATTAAAATATCAACTTTGTCACGAAATTGATATTATGAAACTAAATAAAGACAAAGATAAAGATAAAGGTAGGACTTTGATATTCACCACTAATCATGATCAAATAATATAACAATATGCCATTGCTCTAATCATATTATGAATACCTAATGTTTGCCAACCTAAGGGTATGGGTGTCTACTCCTTAAGGTATTGATCTCCCTAAGAAACGAATTAGGCATGGGTGTCTACTCTAATTCTTTTCTTTCTTAAAAGGATTTAGCATGAGTGTCTACTAAGTTGTTCTTTAAGAAAGCATAAATCTATGGAAATCGACAAACACATGAGGCCTAGGGCATGGGTGTCTACTCCCGGTTCCCCATGTTGATTAACTCATTGTTGTGCCAAATACTACCTAAATTAATAGATAATATTTAGTACGTTTTAACTCGCAAGTGCACAAGATCAAAACAATAGTATAGTGCAGCAAGTACGAGGTCGAACCCACGGAGATTGTGATTTTATTTAGAATTAATTAAAATATCAAATTGTCACAGATTTGATATTAAGAAAAATAAAAAGATACAAAAATAAAGTAAAGGTAAAGGCAGGGCTTTGATATCCACCACTAATCATGCTTAGATAATATAACAATATGCCAATGATCCAATCATATTATGAGTACTTAATGTTTGCCAACCTAAGGGCATGGGTGTCTACTCCTTAAGCTATTGATTTCCCTAAGCAACAAATTAGGCATGGGTGTCTACTCTAATTCTTCTCTTTCTTAAAGGATTTAGCATGGGTGTCTACTAAGTTGTTCTTTAAGAAAGCATAAAAACTGTGGAAATCGACAAACACACGAGGCCTAGGGCATGGGTGTCTACTCCCGGTTCCCCATGTTGATTAACCCAAGAATCCGGTGTGGATATCTTTTGTTACTCTTATTAAACCCAGGATTCGGTCATCCAAATTGATTTAATTAACTAATCCATACCACATGCATATAATGGCCAATCACATACATATGAGGAATTCAAGAAAACAGGAATTAATCAAGTTAAGCAACACAATATGATTATCACAAAAGCGCCAATATTGAAATATTAAATAAACATAATTAGGGCTTCAATCTAGCCCTCCTTAAGAGTTAGTTACACATAATGAAAATAAAACTAAAAAGAAAAGGGAAAGAAAGAACCGAAAGGTAGCCTCCAAATTCCTCTCCCCAAGTTGTGCCTTTTCTAAGGATTTAAGGATGATCTTAATTGTGAGGCTTAGGGGTCTATTTATAGAGCTTAGGAGAGCCCTAGAAGCCCTAGTAATCCTAGGAAATTCGGATTCTTAAGTACAAGTTCAATTAGGATAGAGAAAACCTAAGTCGAAATCGGAGTAGGATTGCCCAGAATTGCGGTCTTAACTTGCGGCGCAATGTTGACCTTGTGGTGCTCCGAATTGGGAAAATTATATTTCACAATGATTTGTAGCCCTTTGAGTTATGTTTCCAATGCCACTTGAATCACTCCAATCAGATGTCTGAGCGGAAAGTTATAGTCAAAATATCGAGACATGTTCAGAATCCAATTTTTCATCCAATCCGATTTGACTTCAATGTGAGAAATTCCGAATTGATCATTTCCTCTATTTGATTAAACTTAACCATGATTGGCTAAGCTCAACCATATCTTCTAGGTC
>NC_081550.1:12958876-13034367 GCF_901000735.1 Corylus avellana
TATTAATCCGAAGTTCTCACAATTTAAATCTTATGTATGTTTTACTATGCTTCAAAGAATTAATCAAAATCATCCCATCTATCCATTCATTGCACATATCACAATAGGAATCCAAATTTAATTGAAACACCCGATGTATCTGAAGAACAAATCACAAGGGATATCCAATTTTTAGGCATATAAAACCAAGCAATCAATTATGTGAAATTATCCTAAATCATCAAGTGTATCCTTGAATCACAACAAGATATCCAAGATTCATTCAATACAATTGAAAACAAGTAAAACAATTGAAATATAAAACCAATAAAATCAGAATAATAAAACTTACAATAAAGCGATGTTGTTCTTCATCGGTGAGGCTTCATCCCCAACCTTAGTTGAGAATTTAGTTCCACATGACTATGAAACTAAAACTTAAACCTAAACCTAAAGAAAAACTAAACTAAAAGAAAAGCTGTGGATTACATTCTGTCTCCAAAATTGTATCTGAAAACCAGTCTCTGGAATTGTCTATATTTTCTTGAATGCAAAGAGGTCTATTTATAGGCTTAGGGAAGTCCTAGAAGCCCTAGTAAACCTAGATAATTCGGAGGTCTATCTCCGAGTCCAAATAGAAATCTGAAATCAGAATAGGATTCGTCTAGATTTGTGTCCTTTTATTGCAGGGTGATTTTGGCGGGGTGATTTTGGCATAGTAACCGTCTAATTATGAAATTCCTATTTCACAATGAATTGTATTATTTTGAGTTAGCTTTCCAATGCCACTAGAATCATCTCAATCCAATATTTGAGCAAAAAGTTATGGTCAAAATACTGAGACGTTTACAGAATCTGATTTTGAATCCAATCCAATTTTGAATCTGATTAGAGAAATTTCGATTTAATCCTCTCCTTTATATGGTTAAAATTAACCACATCATCTAGGTCTTCTCAAAGTGTGATTTCTTCCAAACTTTGCATTTTTCCTTTTAAAGCTACAGTTTTTCTTCAACAACCTACAAAACACTAAAAACACAAAACTAACACAAAACATTAAATAACGACACAGCTAAAGGATTCACTAATGTAAATAAAGGGGTCTAAATATGCAATATTTGGTACTTATCAAACACCCCCAAACTTACATTGTGCTAGTTCCTTAGCAAAACAAAACGAAAAATAAAATGAAAGCAAAAAACATAAATTCTCTATCGTGGGAGAGACGATTGCATTTAGCATATGCAACAAACCTTTTAAACCCCTAGGTATCCCTAGTAGATGAGTGAAGTCTCATAAGGGCTTAACAGGAATGATACCCATGAACATTGTAGCATAATGTTGTTTACAAGAAAGAATTTTCACATAAACCATGGTTCTTATTCATGAGCAAACTTAAAAAGACAAACATCATCATTACAGTCAAAAGGAAATCCAAAATCAAATCACTCATAAATGGACAATTGAGTCATATGTTCTAAAAAGTGTAAAGTGTAATTAGCATACAATCATGAAGCTTTCAGTTTAAACTCAAAACAAGTTCCACAAAATTTGGAAGAATCCCTAACAGATGAAACAACCAAGGCAAGATATGCATTTTCCTTTTTTCTTTTATTATTATTATTATTATTATTATTTTATATTGGCTATGCAATGTCTAACTCCCTTAAGCATTCTAATTGACCCATGTAATAAGTGTTATGCCAATGACTCTCAAGCCAGGTTGCTCTAGGGCACTAGATGTAGAACATCCCTAAGGATTTATTAACTTAAGTCAAAAAGGTTACAAAGCCAGACTAGCCATATCTTAAATCAACACTGAACTTCACACCTTTTGATGTGAACACTCAATGCTTAATGTGGCAAGAGGTCAAATTATTCAGCGGAAAACTCAACATGATCTCTCTTTTCTTTTTCCTTCTCTTTTTAATTTTTTTATTTTATATATATATATATTTATTGCAAGCTAAGGTTATTCATCAATAGGTCATCCAACAAATCTCAAAAAGAACAAGCTTAAACTCAATCATCATACCTCACAAAAAACATGCTAATGTGCTCATAAAAATTTGTCTCAAAACAAGTGAAATCTCTTTTACCAAAAAATAAGTCAAAGGACTCAGACTTCTACTTACATAATGATGATGTTCAACCCTTTAAGCAAGCCAATGAAATGCAAACCACAGTCACAGTTTAACTCAAACTTGACATAAACATAGCATAATTTTTTATTTTTTCGAATTTTTTAACACAAAAAGACAAATAAAAACAAACAAATAAGAACAAAAATAAACAGACAAAGTGTTTTTCCATACCCCCAAACTTGAATTACGCATTGCCCTCAATGTGTAGTATTACCGGAAGTAAGGAAACATCAAGGTGTGAAAAAGGGGCAGGACATCCTCCAAACTCAAACACCAAAACACCTGTCAACAAAACTAACAGCAATATTTTTTTCATAGAAACAAATATCAAAAGATTAATTGCTGTTAGAAACAAAAACAAATAAAAATAACATGTAATGAAAAAGGAAATAAAGAATTTGTGGAGTGAAGTGCAGAAAATAAACTGGAGGAGAACATTTTATAGTGCTTCCCCCAATCATTTGGATGTCCAACCAATCTCTTCCACCCTTTCTTCTTCAAAAATTCATAGCACTTTGGAAGGATGTTTTGGCATCTTATGTAGATTTGCTTGCTTCGACGGATCTTTTTAGGGAAGTGGTTCCTAGATTTGTGTGCTTGTGTGCACAAGTCCTCGAGTATCTCGACATAAGATGGCTCTTTGAGACATTCAGGTGATGAAGCTTAAGATTCTTGATGTGTCTCAAGAAAGACAATGATCCAAGCATGAGCGTTAGTACTCACTTCCATGTCATTGGGCAGATTAGGATCTGTTGGGGGTTCACTGTTCTCATGGTGCTCAACTTGATCAAGGTGCTCAACTTGTTCAGGGTGCTCAACTTGCTCTTCCTCCTCATTTTTATCCATAATTTCCTCACTCTCAAGTGTGGTAGTGACTTGGGCATGCTCATGATAAGAATTTTCGGAATCATCCTCATCAATCATGTAGTGCCTTTCAGCCATCAACTGACTTTGAAGCTCTTCTTCCTCTATTCTGTTGAATTCAGCAACTAGATGACAATTTGTCCTTCCAACCTTGACATAGCTTGAGAGTTGATTTGAGTGAAACCCTTAAGCTCTTGTATGTCTCTGCTATTGGCCATTGTGGAATTCCTCAGCTCTTGTATAGTTTGGGAGTTGGTATTCTTCATCTCTTGTATGCTCTTGTCAGTTGATTGCATGAATGCTTTCATCATGTTTTCCAGTGATGTCTGTGGTGCAAGTTGTGGCACTTGAGTGGTGGATTGACCAGTAGGCGGTTGAGCTTGATGATTGAACTGCGGATAGTCTAAATGATGCAGTTCATCAAATTTGGGAGCATAATTCTCCGTAGCCCGTGCTGGCCATGAGAAATCAGATTGATTGCTCCAGTCCAGGTTGTAAAAATTGGAATTTGATTCAAATCCCGGGCTGAAAAAACTGGTGTTCATTTGCACATATGAAAAATAAGAAACTTGTCCCCATGATGGACAATCACTATAATGATGATAAGGACTAGAGCAGTATGACCATGGCTCATGTGGGTAAAACTTTTGAGGGTAGTTGGTAGGAGCTGATGTCCTACAACTAGGAAAAACATGTTGTACAGAAAAATTATTAAAATTATTAAAATGAAAATCCATGCTTCACCCTCACTCTTTAGCATGCAAATATTCCACATACATTAACCATTTTTAATTTTTTTTTTCTAAAAAAAAAATAAATAATAATAATAAAAAAAAAAAAATTACTACTAACACAAGCTAAATAAAAATAACTAGAAATTAAAAACTAAAACTTAAAAACTCACAAAATGGACCAAAATTAAATTTGGCAAATTCAAGTACTAATCTGTCTTGGTGCAGTCTGGGGAGGTGCGCTCGAGTGCAGGCTAGGTGGGATCGAGCGCAGCCTAGCAGATTATGCTGTCTACTATGCGGGTGACCTGAAGCGCAACGTCGGTGGGATCGAGCGTAGGTGCTCTGATCCATCTGATGTTGCTGGCTTGCTGCGATGCACTCGAGTTGACGCAAGACCTGGTCGTGCGTAGGTGCGCACAAAGGAATTTGGGGTTGCCTCGTTGCCCGAGTGCGCACGAGCATAATGCACTTGCGCTCGATCACACTCTAGTTAATGTGTGGACAGAGAACGCAGCAGAACTGCAAAACAGTGATAAAATAAAATTAAAAAATTAAAAATTAAAAAAAAAAAAAAAAAAATAGAAAACTCTTTTTTTTTTCGTTAGTAACAGGAATAAAACAAAATAGATTGCAGAAGAAAAAAAAAATCCTAATTATAACTATTAGAAAGATAAAATCAATTTAGACATAAATTGGTTTCAAAAATTTAACAATTTCCCGACAGCACCAAAAACTGTTGTGTCAATTTATATTAACTCGCAAGTGCACTAATCGATTGTAATTAATGGATTGCAAGTGCGAGGTCGATCCCATAGAGAATTGTATTTTTGAAAGAGCAATTTAAATCTAAAGTAATTTAATCCTACCCTAATTCCAAAAGGGTTTTGAATTTTTATTTTTGAAATTGAAATGACTAGACATAAAATAAATAAACTAAGTAAATCAATAAATAAAGGTACTAAGGATGCGGAATTCACACTCACTGAATCATAATAACATACTCTATGTTCATCAATATTAATCCAAAGTTCTTACAATTTAAATCTTATGTATGTTTTACTATGCTTCAAAAAATTAATCAAAATCATCTCATGTATCCATTCATTGCACAAATTACAAGAGGAATCCAAATTTAATTGAAACACCAAATGTATCCGAAGAACAAATCACAAGGGATATTCAATTTTTATTCATATAAAACCAAGCAATAATCATGTGAAATTATCCTAAAACATCAAGTGTATCCTTGAATCACAATAAGATATCAAAGATTCATCCAACACAATTGAAAACAAGTAAAACAATTGAAATATAAAACCAATAAAATCGGAATAATAAAACTTACAATAAAACGATGTTGTTCTTCATCGGTGAGGCTTTATTCCCAACCTTAGTTGAGAATTTAGCTCCATATGACTATGAAACTAAAACCTAAACCTAAACCTAAACCTAAAGAAAAACTAACTAAAAGAAAAACTGTGGATTACATTCTGTCTCCAAAATTGTATCCCAAAACTGGAATTGTATATATTTTCTTGAATGCAAAGAGGTCTATTTATAGGCTTAGGGAAGTGCTAGAAGCCCTAGTAAACCTAGATAATTCGGAGGTCTGTCTCCGAGTCCAAATAGAAGTCTGAAATCGGAATAGGATTCGTCCAAATTTGTGTCCTTTTATTGCGGGGTGATTTTGGCATAGTAACCGTCCGAATTAGGAAAATCGTATTTCACAATGAATTGTATTATTTTGAGTTTTCTTTCCAATGCTATTAGAATCATCTTAATCTGATATTTGAGCGGAAAGTTATGATCAAAATACTGAGACGTTTACAGAATCTGATTTTGAATCCAATCCAATTTTGACTCCGATTAGAGAAATTTCGATTTAATCCTCTTCTTTATTGTGTTAAACTTAACCACATCATCTACGTCTTCTCAAAATGTGATTTCTTCCAAACTTTGCATTTTTTCCTTTAATGCTGCAGTTTTTTTTCAACAACCTACAAAACACTAAAATCACAAAACTAATACAAAATATTAAATAACGACACAGCTAAAGGATTAGCTAATACAAATAAAGGGGTCTAAATATGTAATATTTGGCACTTATCACTGGCCTATGTCGAGATTCATATATTTCTTTTCCTGCAAATATTTGTATATGCCCCCTTTGAGTTTGAAAGTTAGGGCGTCTCTCTTTGTGTGTAGGAGAGTTTGGAGAGAGGACCTCTCAATTTTAACATGAGAGTCCGAAAATTGTGAAACTGGTGTATATAGAGAACTATGTAGGCTACCCGAACACTGTTTTAACTAGCTGCATAAGTAAGTATCGTTTTCTAGCAAACAATACATACACCTACAAACCCAGGCGGGATGTTCACCTTTTAGTTTTCGTTGTTTGAACGGAGGCATTTAATTAGTTGATGGCTACCTGACACTATTTTAACTAGTTGCATAAAGGAGTACCGTTTTGTAAACATGGGGTATACCTTTACCAACCCGGGCGAGATGTTGGCTCATCATCGTTGTGTGGTTTCACGTATGTGGAGTTTCCTTTGACACATTGATGTGCTTCTTTTTCTTTCTAAGGATGGAGAGAGAGACTGTGGGACCGTTGAATGGTCTACCTGGAGTTATTTTTGCGACCGGTCCGCTTGGATTTATACTTGCGACCGGTCCGCTTGGAGTTATTCTTGCGACCGATCCGCCTGGTTCTGCTCTACTAAGGAGCGGGGTATGCTGCGAAACGATTTTCTGCCTTGCGGGTTGGCACGTCCCTTCCGGTTCGCCAACTGTCCTTCCTTCTTTATGGAGAATTCTCCTTTTTTGCTTGTTCTGCAAATGCTTTAATGGTTTCCTTTTATAAATCTTTGGGAGTTTTGCTGTAGTGGAGCTAACTGTAGTGGTTGTAGTTGCCAGATATGCAAAATTTTGCCTTCCCCTTTGATGTTACCTTTTTGCTTAGGTCGGTTGAAGCATAATTAAATAAGCAGTAACAAATTGAACATAATTAAATCAATCATATGGCATAAAATGTACATGTGCATATTTACTTATCGCGTAGATATGAGAGGTGCAAAAATGTTGTGTTCATGTTTTTAGTGGCTATGAGTGTGGGTTTTGTGGACAAACATATCTGCACGAATATCCATGTAGTGGCAAATAGGTGCCAATGAATCGTTATTATTTGAAAGCTAAATAACTTAAGAGAACAAACCAAAAAGGCTCCAGAGAAATCGTGATATGCATGCAAAGCTAAATAACTTAAGATGCACGTGCTGGATATGCGTTGAAGCGGTTGTTCGCCCTGTGAGACCGCACGTCTGTCTTTGGTCGTCGACTCTCCCTCCTTCTTTTTGGGGGTTTTTCGGTTCGAGCTTGCTCTGCGAAGGCCTTTACCGTTTCTTCACCGTTGACAAATTTTTCAGCTCTCACCATGAGCTCGTCCAAATCCCTCGGTGGATCGCGGGCCACGTCGGCCATATTCCTCCCATTAAGGCAAGGAGGACCACTCTTTCATCTGGGTCGTCGACCGTGAGTTTCTCTTGGAGTTATTATCTTTTGTTTGTACAAAATGAGACACTAGCTCCAAGAGCTTTTTTAAATCATATTGCAAATTTTCAATGCAATATGAGACTTCATATAAATGAAAGAAATGACAATATAGAGAAATAAATGTCAGTTGGATATAGATTAAGTGTACCATAATCTCAGTAACTATATATACGAGGCACATATTTGAACTTATCTGTCATATGTAAAAGAGGCGTTTCCCATCTACTTGTACACGATATACCTCGAAAGTTTTGAAATTTAACTTTCTTTAAAACATTCCAGGGTGTGCCACTGGGGCATAGTATCACAGTATATGTACGAGAGTAACATCATGGCTTTTTTTAATGAAATATAATTGCTTGTTGTAAAGCATAATTAATGGTATTAGCAAAACAACATAGGGAATAAGAATGCCACTGAAGCTAGCCACGTTTTTCCCACATATATATGCTTTTCACCAATTTTTTATTTTTTTTTATGTCTTTTTTCTATTCCTTTGTCAATGAAATTCATAATAGTTGAAGTAAAAAGCCTTTTCTTTTTATGCAAAATCAATAGATCAAAAAGATAGGCATGCATTCTTATACAAACCCTTGTTACTCTCAAGATTTTAAAGGCAATGAATTAAAAAGACAAAATATGACCATATCTCTTTACTGCCAATATTTTTTTAAAAAAAACAGACTAGATATGAACGTTGCCAAAAATCCCTCTCAATAAATTGGAAATCGCTACAAGTAAGCAAATAAGAAAGAGAACGCAAAGTATAAACTTATCTTGCTTTTTACGAACATCAACACTTTCATAGACCCATTTCCTGGTGTGGCTATCTTGAACTTTCCCTTTTTATTTATCTGCAATAATTTGGCAAAAGAGAGCATGTGCACCCAAGTAATAGCAATGATATTTCTCAATCAATGAGATGAGAAGCAAGAAAATTAAGCCCTCATTTGCACTTTATAGTAGGCACATATGTTAATTAGAAATAAAACATCGATCTCCTTTATTTTTGTTTTGACTTCTGTCAAACATATATGAAGGAATAGAACTTTCAACTTCTATTTTACACCATAAATGTATTTATTGGGCAAATTGTGCTCTCTCGACTTATTGCACCTTGTTTGCTTTTGTAATCAAAGACTTAGAGATTGACACTTAGTTCTGTAGACATGACTAATCAAGACTTTATAAAAAATGAAAGCCTTGTTGATTTGTCACATAAAAATGACAACAATCAGTAATTGTCATAAGCATTAAAAAGAAGTATAACTACCATTGAAACTCAAAAGTATAACATAGAGTGGCGTATGGAATATGTATTTTCTCATAGATTTTAATTATTCTTAAAATTGCAAGGACACCAATTAGTAATAATAAACATATTGGTATTTGTGCTCCAATTTGTTTTGGAGCGAAGTGCTTGTAAAAAGGCAGAAAACTTATTGAGCTGTTTCACAGCTAAAGGCACAATTTTTTATCAAATCTGATGTTCAAGTATTTTGTTTATCAAAATACGCTAAGCAAAACACATATATTCACCCATGCCATACATTGCAAACATGCATAATTAACTTTTAAAAAGATATGTTAATGAGGACTTATCTCATTTTTCTAGTAACAGTGAGCACAGATTTAGTGCGAGTTGAGAGCGATTTGCGAGGCATGAATGTAGATCTACTTTGGGGGCAGATTTACTGCGTGTCTACACATATTTGTGTCAATCCACTTTGTATGATTGTACATCTGCATATTTAGCGGAGGCCAGCACCGATTTGACGATGTTGGGCGCAGATTTGAGATGTGAGGGCAAATACGTGCATACTTTCTTGGTGAAAGGTAACTCCATTCCTCGGAAGCCATTGCTGGAAAGTTTGTGTGAGCCATTCAATTGTTGCGTCATATTCTCCAATTTGGCTTGGAAAGCATCCATCCTGGCGTTAGTCGACCCGCCATCTCCGTTGGTGAGAAACGGCTCTTCAAATCCGTTGGGTGAGGTCCATTAGTGTGACGTCCCACATCGCCTGGTTATGGAGATGAGGATGTATTTAAATGTATACTTACACCCTTAATGACAATAACACGTTTTAAAGCCGTGATGGTCATGATCTTATCATAACTCCGCAGTTAAGGGTGCTTCTGCGAGATTAGTACTAGGATGGGTGACCTCCTGGGAAGTTTGGTTTAGGGGAGCCAAAAGTGAACAATATTGTGTGTCATTCGGGTGGATGTTACAAATAGTATCAAAGTCATTGCCTAGCCTGAGATGGGAGGAGTGTGCACAAGCCCATGAAGGTCGCTAGCGGGCACTCGCTGGGACGCCAAGAATGGGCTAATCCCATGAGGGTCGCCAGAGAGGACACTGGGTCCTAAGAGGGGGTGATTGTGACGTCCCACATCGCTTGGATATGAAAATGAGGATGTACTTAAATGTATACTTACACCCTAACAACGCGTTTTAAAGCCGTGATAATCATGATCCTATTAGAACTCTTCAGTTAAGCGTGCTTCTGCGAGAGTAGTACCAGGATGAGTGACCTCTTGGGAAGTCTAGTTTAATGGAGCCAAAAGTGGATAATATTGTGTGTCATTGGGGTGGGATGCTACAGTCAGATGAGGAACGACCCTTTAGGTTCGTTGGGTGAGGAACTGCCCTTTAGGTCCGTCAGTGAGGGGAACGACCCCTTTAGGTCCGTTGGGTCGTTTAGGATGATTTTTTTGCGTCTAACAAATCCTTATGCTTGTGTTGATTCTCGAACCTCTGTAGCTGTAGGAGCCTCATTGTTTCCGTGTTGTGTTGGTTACGATTCCCTGGTTGGTGTGGAGGGATGGTGTAATTGTTCATCATATTGTAAGGATTTCCAAGTTGGCCTTGGGATCTCATGGCTACTATTCGTGACTTTGTCCTGTTTGAACTTTGAATCGTCTATATGATTCTCGTTCCCACAGACGGCGTCAACTGTTGAGACAGTTGTAAACTGTGGTAGCAATTCGATTCCAAAGCCTGCTAAGAGTAAAGAACAGATTAGTAGTGGCAGACTGTGAAGTGGTGCCACCTCCGATGCCTTAGTGAGAATTTGAATGAAATAAGAGTAAGAGAATAATAAGTAATAATGATTGAGAATAGTTAAAGATAGAATTCACCATATTTATCCTTGTGACATGCTACTCTTTCTATAGTAGTAGCTAAGAGTGAGAGTCTTTGTGGGACTCTCACTTGATTCCCTTGATTCTTGGAGAGGTGGCTAAGCGATTTCCTCATGCACCTCGACTCTTTTTTGGAGATTGAGTTTGTTACTCCCAGATTGAGTTGTTGGAGAGTGGTTACACTTTCTTGATTATCGGGTTAGCATAAGATGTCGCATAACTGAATGATTTGGGGGTGGACTAGGCGAGGACTAGGCGATCGTGCATAGATTTCAGGGGCTTGGGCTTAGTTCCTTAGTGATTTAGTGAGTCGTGAGCCTATTATTTGGAGTGGGCTCTTTGGTTGAGCTTCTCAAAATATTTGGTATCAGCAAAAAGCATAGGCAAAATATACAAAATAAGATCCATGTTAATTCTTGTATATAGCTAGCTAGCTTCTTCGCTCGACGTAAACGTACATTAATTCTAGAAGGTAGTAGAGCTTCAAAAATTGGAGATATTGCATTTCTCAATGTACAAAATCCAACGGACAACTTCTTTATTGTTGTCAAGCCGTGAACGGTCTTTGGTTCTTCTCCACCGCACATTCCGAAACTACCCTTAAATCCAACGGTTCAGGCGTCCTGACCACATCTCTCTCTCCCTCTCTCCCCCCTACTTCGCCAACTCTTCCTCCCCGCCATTTCTTGGCCCGAAAAAACAAACCAACCCTTCCTCGCGAAACCCTCTCTCTCTCTCTCTGCCAATTCCTGCCATGACATTTTCTTTCTGAATTCTGAGCAAATCGAGAACGATTTCGACATGGGGAGAGAGAAGGTTAACGCGTACCGGAATCTCTCCGTTGTTTCCGTGGTGGTGCTTGTCTTTCTGATCAGCTTCGCGCAGCGCGTCGTTTGTGATGAGGACGCCGATGGCAGCAATAGCTACAACAACCCGGCGGCGCAGCAGATCTTCTCGGAGCTCGTCTTCAACCGCATTTCCAATTTCACGTCCATCTTCAAGGGCGACATCACAAAAAGCTTCGGTTTCTGCATAACGGACGTGTTAGTAAATTTCGCTTTCGCCCTTTCTCATTTCTTTTCTTAGAAGACGCCTCTGTATTATTTGTTTTTTTTGTTAAC
Source organism: Corylus avellana (assembly GCF_901000735.1). NCBI lineage: Eukaryota > Viridiplantae > Streptophyta > Magnoliopsida > Fagales > Betulaceae > Corylus > Corylus avellana. The sequence continues at coordinate 12,970,415 of NC_081550.1, forward strand.
GAGGATTATATATGTAAATCCCGGATGCTCAAATTGACACCTATATTATATATATAAGGCTGAGGAGGGCTCCAACCTCGATCGGGCTATATATATATATATATATATATATATATATATTGGCAACATTTTCAATTCAATATTCTCCTTGATTTTCATGCAATCAATTAGAGTTGTACGTGGTTGTTCGTTTGGCAGGGATGCTGATTGGGACGGGGCATTCAATTTCTCCAAGAAAACGGGATTCATTACATCTTGTGCTAAAAAGACTAAAGGTAAGATAACCCATGTTAACTTTTTTTGTTTTTTTTTTTCAAAAAAAGACAGGAGACCCTACAAGGTGGGCCATTCTTTGTGAACCATCCCTATCAGGTGTCACTCAAAGACTGTGACTGCCACCAACTGAGCCAACCCCTTCAGTTAAAATCGAAATTTGTGGGAGTAAATAATAACCCATGTTAACTTTGCTAGGGATTTTTAGTTTAAAGTATATACACAGAATTGTTTACTTTTTATATTCCTAGGCATACAGAAAATAATAAGCTTGGGATAGCACCTAAATGGTTTAGAGAATATAATTCTCGTTCAATTATATATATATATATATATATATATGTTCTTACTCGCCGTTTCTGATGATTTATTTTGATGGCTCAATAGGAGATATCACACAGCGCTTGTGCACAGCAGCAGAAATAAAGTTCTACTTCAATGGTTTTTTCACAAGTACATCATCAAAGAAAACCAATTACTTAAAACCTAACAAGAACTGTAATTTATCCTCGTGGGTTTCTGGATGTGAGCCTGGATGGGCTTGTAGTGCTGGTTCTCAAAAAGTTGACCTCAAGAATTCAAAGGACATGCCTGTTAGAACTACTAATTGTGCGGCTTGTTGTGAGGGTTTCTTCTGCCCCAATGGTATTACTTGCATGATACGTAAGTATATTTTAGTCCATCAAATGATCATGTCAACAAGATTTGCATTTCGTATTTGCCATTATCATATTCTTTTTCCTTTTTCTTCATACAATTTTGAAGACTGAGTTAAGGCTCCTTTGATTTCTTATTTTGCTTCTTTAGTCAGCGTTGTGACCAAATCATGCTTCTTAATATTCTTTTATGTCATTCATCGCACGTGGCATTAATACAATGCCCTTCCCAAGCAATGTATTTGTAATTTTTTTGAAATGTTAATATATGTTAAATCACCGCATATCCCAAAAGTTTAAACTGATAAGAAAAGGTAAATTTAATTATTTAATGAATACTCTATAATACTTTTCACTTACGTGTGGGCTCAAATTCTTCTTTAATAGGTAACGCCCAAAACATGAAATATTTAATTTAAATGGAGGGTGAATTGATAGAGTTAGAGTTCGAACTTAAGACTTCTAGTTTTAATACTATGTTAAATTACCACTTGTCCGAAAAGTTTATGTTGATAGGAGATGTAAATTTAATTATTTAATGAATACTTTACAATATATATTTAATTTAAATTACAAATTTAACACTTAATGTCTCTTAAGTTGTCCACAAGAAGTTTCTGATAAAAATGTGTGAACTCGTTATGTAGTTATTAACACTAACTATTGAGCTTTTGGTCAAATTATTGAGCAATCATTCGTTTACATTTTTACAGTGATTGAACTTAAGACTTCTAGTTCTGATACTATGTTAAATCACAACTTGTCTGAAAAGTTTATGTTGATAGGAGATGTAAATTTAATTATTTAATGAATACCTTAACAATATATATTTAATTTAAATTACAAATTTAACACTTAATGTCTCTTAAGTCATCCACAACAAGTTTCTGATAAAAATGTGTGAACTCGTTATGTAATTATTAACACTAACTATTGAGCTTTTGGTCAAATTATTGAGCAATCATTCGTTTACATTTTTACAGTGATTGGATTCATCATTTGTTGATAAGATAAGTAATTATTAACACTAATGAATAAAATGAGAACTTGCTGAACATTGAAAGCTTTTTATTACTACCATGAATCCAAGAATCCAAACAGTGCACTTTACAGTTTTTGTTTGGTCTTTAGGCCCTCATTTTGTAAAACTTTGTTTGGCTATAAATAGTCCCTTTCTAGATGGCTTCAGGTCGCTACTTTCAAATATATTTATGGTGTATATTTGACACAAATATCAAGATTGTTAATAGCAGTTGTAAGTACAAATTTGGTTTTCATCTTACTTTCTTTAACGTATAAGTGTTCACAACATGAAGAAACTATAAAACTCATATTAAACAGGTTTGCTAAGAAATGAAATTGTTGTCTCTTGAAGTTACTTAAATTCTTGATATTTATGTTGAAATCACCTAAAGCCTTGGGGAAATTTGGTTCTCAAGCCTGCACATATACCTCATTTTGGTCAAATTCCACATAAAGTCCTAAACTTTCAAGTTTCACTCAAACTTGTTTTTTTGTTGATTCTGTCCTCCACAAGTTGTTTGAATCCACTTATTTTTTAAAGTCACTGAAAGATTGGAGTAAACTTGACCTCCAAGAGTTGGACTCAGCTGATTTTTACTCACCAACACCAATGTATCTCAAGTATCACTATCCTTCAGAATGGAAGAAACTAGATTTATGCATGGTACCTTGTATACTTATGCCCTTAAAAGTGGAGAAACCCACTATCCCTTTTTATATTCTGAGATTAATAGTTGGCAAGAATAGAGGAAAATGCTATGGAGAGGAGAGACAGAGAGTTGCAAGTTTATGTTTAAGCACGAAAAGTGGATTTTCTTCAATTTCATCATCAAGAACCTTCCCGCGCCTTCGTATTGCTATTTACAATCTTGCAATATTCAGTATTGATGATCTCAGTAGTTTGGCTGCTGACTTGGATCATCTATCCACATTTAGTCCCAAAGATCTTGCTTGAGACAAGGCCGATAAAAAGGGGACAGACCACGAAACACCTATTTACAATCTTGCTATTTTCAGTATTGATGATCTCAGTAGTTTGGCTGCTGACTTGGATCATCTATCCACATTTAGTCCCAAAGATCTTGCTCGAGACAAGGCCGATAAAAAGGAGACAGACCACGAAACACCTAAGCAAACAATAGCATCAGAAGATGATAATGAAACGTAAATCCAAAGAGTGTTCTCTGCAAATCTAAAGTTTGAATTCTTAGAAATCCTTCTCTGCATCTAATAGGTTTTCACCATATGTACCTTAAATATTTTGGATAAGCTTGTTTCAGTGTTTAAACAACATTATTTTGAATATCTTGAATTTTTTAAATATGCATATATGCTTGTTTGTGGATTCTAAATCATATTACATATGCTAGTTGAATGTAGGATTCACTATCTGATGCTGTTCGTATGGTTGAACATTACTAACTTCATTAATTTATTTCCATTTCTTATATTATGTTTGAAGCTTGTCCATTGGGTGCTTACTGCCCACTTGCAAAACTCAATAAAAATACTGGTTTCTGTGATCCGTAAGTTCATATTCTTTTTATAGCTTTGTTCGTTTCTGTTCTATCTTTTCCTCTTCTTTAGCATAGATTAATATTTATTAGCAGAAATATCCTGCAGATACCGATATCAGCTGCCTCCTGGGAAGCCAAACCATACTTGTGGTGGAGCAGATGTTTGGGCTGATATCTTGAGTAGCAGTGAGGTATTCTGTTCAGCAGGATCATACTGCCCCTCTACTGTAGAAAAACTTCCTTGCAGTGAAGGGTATTGATAATTATCCTAGAACTCCTAGTTTTTCCTCAGATTTGCAAGGCGGTATTATTTTTTCATGGTTGTATATTCACCAATTATTTCAAGTAACTTGTTTTTTTTTTCTTTTTTTCTTCTATTTATTTTTTCTCCGCTTGATAATGTATGATGGCCACCTGTTGCTGACTTCTTTATTGCTAAGACGATTATATGTGCATTTTTCGCAGACATTATTGCAGGACAGGTTCAACATCTCAGCAACGTAAGTTACTTCCATTCTATCTCGTGGTTAACAGAATCTTGACAACTTAAAAAAAGAAAAAGAAAAATCTAAGTAACAAGGTCAAGATTTAAGTTGCGATCATAAAACAAATAGTATGACTCATAGAAACCTTAAACGAATGGCAACATGGGTGCTGGTGTTAGGATGTGCAACTGGGGATCTAATGCTATTGTAGAAGAGCCTTGTCCAACTATGGGTAAGAATTAATAGATCGGGATCTAATGCTATTGTAGAAGAGCCTTGTCCAACTATGGATAAGAATTAATAGATCATCCTAAAGTATTTAAATTGAACTCGGCAGGATATTTATGTTAGATATGTATGTGCAGATGGGATGCAGAGGCAACCTCTGTTTTACTGTATTAAACTTGTAAACAAAAATTTAAGGTAAGTATATGTTTTATCCAAAAAGAAAGATAAAAAAAATATACAACAATGTTCAATCACTTAGTAGGGAGACACCCTTAATGCACCCCGTGGCATAGTTCCTTGAACGATAATGCAAACATTAAACTATCACCACCGAGAGGATATGTTTATAGTCTCACAATAATTTTCATCCTAGCTATCATATCATAACTTTTCGTCCTTAAGAGCTTCTGAGTTGCCTCTTTTGCCCCACTTGTCGTTGCAATGAGGCTAGTAGACGGACTCATCATCTTCTTCAAGCTCCTCCTCGTCATTTCACAAATTCTCTCCTTGGCGGTACCTTAACGCTTCAGACTTGTTTGTTATGTGAAGCTGCAGCTTCTTTTTTGTTTCATCTTTGGTTTCCAATCCTCTGCAAGGGGAGGCGACTTTTTGTCAGTGACATAGTTACCATATTTGATATAAAGTTCATTTCAGTGATTAGTGGTAGTTGCATCGAGAAAAAGTGCTTGAATGTTTACATTTTAACTTTTGACGATAATCCCAATGGTTTAGCACTGGAATATTTGGTACAATAATGCTACGTGAAATCATTGAGTCCAGCATATGTATTATTGAAAGAATTCCATATGTATTTTACAAAGAGAAGAGGGTCAAGGATATATTATTGGAACAAAAATCCATGTTTTTATTCAAAAGCCATATTTTTCTGCTGTCGGATGAACTGACATTTTACGTCAACTGGCAAAGTCAAAGTATTTGAAACGCCTTGCCCCTTGTTTAGAGTCCTTTCATAAAGTTACCTGGCATAGACATCTGGGGTATGTGAGATGAGCGACAAACTTTTGTAAATTTAACGAGTGAGTTATGGTTTTGATTTATCGTGGTTATTAGGTGTACAAGCACTCCTCTAAATTGCAGATTATACAATTTGTTTTTCTTTCTCATTGATGTAGCTTCTTTAGTGCATTCTAAGGAGGGGGGATGAACAGTTGTTGGGAAACAACCGATTAGAGTCTTTATGACATACTGGATCTCCAAGTTAAGCAGAGTGGAGCTCTCACATATTTACTCTTTATGTTACCAGGAATCAAGAATATTGGTGAATATGATGTGGTGGGATGCCAAGGTGCTATTTTGGGCATTGACAACTGACTGTAAAAGTGATATACAATAGACCCTTTTTTAGGTTAATTAGTAATACTTTTTGCATACTATTTTCTTGTAAAATGTCAGAATAATCGCCTGTTATCTGCAATGAGTATATCTATTAATAATAAATCTACTTTTTCTAAGTTTAAATTATAAATTAGTTTCTCCTTATTGGTGATTTTTTAGAAAGCATGAAATTATAACATTCATGGATGAACTTGCAGAATGTTTCCGGATGGCGACTTGTGAGCCAAAATCAGCAAATCAGAATATCACAGCATATGGTGTCATGCTTTTTGTGAGTGATCTTTACTTTATTATTGTTAATTTTCTTCTTTCTTTTTCAAAAGTTTCTTATATTTACAGGTTGCTATCCTCCTTTGGATACAATCATGGGGTTTTTGTCTGCCATTGCCACACTGGAATCCTTGATAAAAAAAAATAAAAACAAGTCCCCAACCCCAAAAAAAAAAAAAACACACACACACAAGTGTTTCATCTTATCATCCAGTGCTCACTTTAGGGTTGTTACTGTACCCAATTATGTTCTGCTAGGCTGGAGTACTTGTGTCCTAACAGACCTATGGTCACTTGGGAGGGATGTGATTCTGTAGCAATGTATCCATGAAAATTTATTTTGACGGCTTAAGTGGCAATATGCCTCTTATATTTATCCTTTTATTGAACTTACATAATATCAATGAAATTGTTGAGACACAGTTTTGGTAACATATACAATATATATCTTGTTGCATCCATCAAACATATTTCATGATTAAGGTCAAGATTTTCCTTAGCCTCTGGTCAGCATGCCTTTGTAGACTATTGTATACACCACCATCAAAACTGACCATTTGCTTGTCAATGTAGGCCGGGCTAAGCTTCCTGCTTGTCATTATATATAATTGCTCTGACCAAGTTCTTGCCACTCGAGAGAAAAGACAAGCAAAATCCCGGGAAAAGGCAGTTCAAAGTGTAAGAGAAACAGCACAAGCACGCGAAAAATGGAAATCAGCAAAAGATATTGCTAAGAAGCATGCAATTGGATTGCAAACACAACTATCCCGTACATTTTCTCGCAGAAAATCATTAAGGCAGCAAGAGATAAAAGTTCTTGGTCAAGCCAAATCTGGATCAAGTGGTGCCTTCCCACCTATGCCATTCAGTGCTCCAGGTGCACTTCAGGAGTTGCCTGCAGCATCAAAAGGAAAGAAAAAGGAAAAAAGCGACCTCTCAAAGATGATGAATGAAATTGAACAAGACCCGGATAGCCATGAAGGCTTCAATCTGGAGATTGGAGATAAAAATATCAGAAAGCAAGCACCAAAGGGTAAGCAGTTGCATACTCAGAGCCAAATGTTCAGGTATGCATATGGACAAATTGAGAAGGAAAAGGCTTTACAAGAGCAGAATAAGAACTTGACCTTCTCTGGAGTTATTTCAATGGCTAGCGATACTGATATTAGGAAAAGACCTACAATTGAGGTTGCTTTTAAAGATCTAACCCTCACTTTGAAAGGGAAAAACAAACATCTTTTGAGATGTGTGACCGGGAAAATATTACCTGGCCGAGTTTCAGCAGTTATGGGCCCTTCTGGAGCTGGAAAGACAACATTTCTTTCTGCTCTGGCTGGTAAAGCAACTGGGTGCACTATGGCTGGTATGATTCTCGTCAATGGAAAGATTGAATCAATCCATTCATACAAGAAAATCATTGGTTTTGTGCCACAAGATGATATTGTGCATGGAAACTTGACAGTGGAGGAGAACCTTTGGTTTAGTGCAAGATGCAGGTACACCACATGATGCAGGGAACCTGTAGTTTGAGTGTTCTCATTTCTTGAAGTACATGTGCTGCTACCAATATGATTCTTGTGATAATGCATTCTAACTACTATGCTTTTATTGAGTTTAAGCTGGTATTGGTTGCTATTTTGTTGCTTATCTTAGTTTTGGTTAGCCTTAGAATCACAACTTTAGCAGCAGAACCAAACTTTTGTCTTGCATCTACCAGTTAAATCTATTTTTCCTACTTGCATTCATAGTGGTATTAAACATATCTTAAAACCCAAAATTTGATGAATGGCAGAAATTTGAATCTGATTTAGTGGATTTGGAAGAACAAGTTGACCTGTAATACGAATTTCTAATTAAGAATTCAACTTATAGATACAATTGTTTTCTTTTTTCGCTATGGATTTTGAATAATCAATAAAAAATTGTAAAATATGCATATGAGTTCGTCATTGAGCTTGTAGTTCAGAAAAGTAAAAAAAAAAAAAAAACGAAAACGAAAAGGAAACAAAAGTAAATCAGCAAACTTTTTGAAATGCTGAGCACTATTCTAACTTTATCTTTGTTATAGGGATCTATTAGAATATTAATTAAATAATTAAATTCACTATTTCCTATTAGCTTAAGTTTTTGGAACAATTGGTAATTTAACATGGTATCAGAACGAAAGGTCTTGAATTCGAATCTTGCTCTCTTATTCACTTTTCATTTTAATTAAATATTTCACATGTTGGACCTTACTTATTAAGGAGAAGTTTGAACCCATACGTGAGGAGGAATATTAGCATATTAATTAAATGATTAAATTCATCATTTCTTATTAGCTTAAGTTCTTGAGACAATTGGTGATTTAACAAGATCATTCTTCCATTGTGGGCATTGTCTATTCATATTTGTTCAATCTGCTTGATAGCCAATGGCTTTAACCATCTTGCACATATGAAATTTGATCATGATTTCACTAATGTTTCATACATTAAGATATTACAGAAATCAACGGGAAGAGTTATTTTTCTTTTAGCATCAGCACGCATGGTCGATTCATATGTAGGCAATTTCACTAAGAAACAGTCCAATAGTTCAGACTGTAGTGCTCTTTGCCTTTGGTCCCTATATTTTTTTGTTTCTTGTTCACCTGTTTAGGTCACATGCATATTCTCATGGATTTGTGTTAGTGACACTGGTGTCTCTTTCCCCCTTTTTACGTATTTCTGACTATTGCATGTAGACTCTCCGCTGATCTACCCAAAGCAGAAAAGGTTCTAGTTGTTGAAAGAGTCATCGAGTCCTTGGGGCTGCAGGCTGTGCGGGATTCTCTTGTTGGGACAGTGGAGAAGCGAGGAATCTCTGGTGGCCAAAGGAAACGAGTAAATGTTGGGCTGGAAATGGTCATGGAACCTTCACTTTTGATTTTGGATGAACCCACATCTGGTTTAGACAGTTCATCTTCTCTGTTACTACTTAGAGCACTTAGACGTGAGGCTCTTGAAGGTGTAAATATTTGTATGGTTGTCCATCAGCCAAGGTAACTTTACTCCTCAAAATCACAAGGGAATTATCTATAATGTTATGAACTGTACTTACATTTTTTCTCACGTGCGTTTTCCTCTGTTGGGATAAGGGTCTACCAAATTGCCGCAGCTTCTTTTACTCTGTTTTGAACAAATTGAGGTGTTAACAACTTAACATTGTATTATAGACCAGAATGTAAGACAGGGATACACTTACCTAGAGGATTAGTCACTGCGAAGTCCCTTACACGTCATAAGAAAAACAAAACATTGTATTATAGACCAAAAGTCATTCTTTTTAGGCCAAAAGGAAAGGTTTCCCTGATTACATCTATACTCAGAACTTTTAGAATAGAATTTAACTTTATTTCTACCTCCAAGTTAGAGGACATGAAGCCAGAATAGAAACCTTAGTTTTTTTCACATTTCTATAATATATACGTCTTTAAATTATATTTTCTTTTTTGGCACAACTCATCCTTTTGCTATTTCTCTAGCCTTTTGTTTCTTGTTTCAATGTCATTTCATCCACTATAAAGGCATGTTTCTATTTATTTCAAACGAGTTGAATTGATAATATAGAAGGAACATGATCTAAAGCAGTTGTAACGAACCTGAAGGCTTAAAAACATTGGAAGAAATGGCCGCTATTTTACATTAAATAATTAAAACTTGATAAGTGGATGTCTCCAGCAATTTATTATGGAAAAGCAAATTAGCATGTAGCTGAAAGTAATGGTCTCTCTTTTGTGTGCTTCAGTTACTCCTTGTTCAGGATGTTTGATGATTTGATACTTCTAGCTAAAGGTGGTCTTACGGTGTATCATGGATCAGTGAAGAAAGTTGAAGAATACTTTGCCAGCCTTGGGATTACGGTCCCTGAGCGTGTTAACCCTCCAGACTACTTCATTGACATTCTGGAGGGAATCATAAAACCAAGTACAAGCACAGGGGTAAATGTCAAACAACTTCCTGTTAGATGGATGCTTCATAATGGATACCCAGTTCCCATGGATATGCTACAGAGTGCTGATGGAATGGCAGCAGCAACTGGTGAAAATTCTAATCATGGAGCAAATGTTTCTAATGATGAATATGATTCCCAGTCTTTTGCTGGAGAATTTTGGCAGGATGTGAAGTTTAATGCTAAGTTACAGACGGACAATATACAACATAATTTCTTAAAGTCAAATGACCTATCCAACAGGAATACGCCTGGTGCATTCCAGCAGTACAAAAACTTTCTTGGGAGGTAAATAGCAAATCTTCTCTTTTGTGTTTTAGGCTTTTAGCTGCACATAAAGTCCTATTTTTCTTGGGTGATCAACTACATAAACTTTTCCGCTATTATGCACTATTTTTCTCTTTCTAGAACGTTGAAAACTTGGCACTTAATGTTTGTGGGTTGGAAACTTTTTAATGTTGGAGTATGAAGTTGATGTTTCTCTGGGTACGTAGGAAGAAAAATTGGTTCTGTTGGCTTTCCAAGTTCTATCGAGATTTTGTTGTGTCTAATAATTCAAAGTTGATTAGTTAGATGACTTGGCTTTTTTGCAGGGTTGGTAAGCAGCGGCTTCGAGAAGCTAGGCCACAAGCTGTAGATTTTTTGATTTTATTGCTGGCTGGAATCTGCCTAGGCACACTCGCTAAAGTGAGTGATGAAACATTTGGATCGCTTGGCTATACATACACAGTAATAGCAGTTTGTAAGTTAAAATCCTCCAAATTCATGACTATGCGATGTTCCCTTTTTAAGTTTCTCCCTTGAAGCTGTAGGCACTCAAACATTCTAAATTTGGGATGACTCCTGATGCAATTTGGCTTATATCAGGTGTCCATTTCTTTTTATGCCAAATTGTCATCCAATTTGTAAAGTATAAGATGCGCTCGAAAAATAAGTCAAGCAGGATCCATTTGATTCTCAACAGGACCATTTTTTTAAAAAAAACTAAAGTATTAGAATCTTGAGTTTTTTTATTCCCGAAATTATTATATGGGTTCCTCAAATGATGTCATCTTACTCCTATTTTTTTTTTTTTTTTTTTTTTTTGTGGTGGGGGGTTGTTCTGGATGAAGTAATCTGTATATCATGCTCTTTTTTCTAACCCTTCCAAATCTGGATCATTGTTCTTTCAGCTCTTCTTTGCAAGATTGCGGCTTTGAGAACGTTTGGATTGGATAAGTTGCACTACTGGAGAGAGAGTGCTTCTGGCATGAGTAGCCTAGCTTACTTTCTTTCGAAGGATACAATTGACCATTTCAATACAATCATCAAGCCTCTGGTTTATCTCTCTATGTTCTATTTCTTCAACAATCCTAGATCATCTGTCACGGATAATTACCTTATTTTGGTTTGTCTGGTTTACTGCGTGACTGGTATAGCTTATGCATTGGCCATCTTTCTTGAACCTGGGCCAGCACAACTGGTGAGCATTTAAGTATTTCACATGGATAAATTATTAGCTTTCTAAATTGAGAGGACTGTGTGTCTACTTAAGGATATATATTGTAATTATATAACGTTCTTCGTTTTAACTTACAAGCCATTTTTTCTGTCCTATGCAGTGGTCAGTGCTTCTTCCAGTTGTTTTGACTCTCATTGCAACCCATAATAGTAATAACAAAGTTGTGGATGTTCTAGCTAACCTGTGCTACACAAAGTGGGCGTTGGAAGCATTTGTAATAGCAAATGCTAAAAGGTTTGGCTCGACAATCCTTGTCAATATGTAGTTAATATCTTGTAGATATCATAGCTGATCTTTCTTTGCCTTTGGATTTTTCTTATGCTTTCAGATATTCTGGAGTGTGGCTTGTAACGCGCTGTGGTTCGCTCATGAAGAGTGGCTATGATCTCAATCATTGGTATGGTTGTTTGGCCTGCCTCATCTTTACTGGAATGCTAAGCCGCGGTGTTGCATTCTTCTGTATGGTAACCTTCCAAAAGAAGTAAAATCTTTTTATCCATTCTATCTGTACATAAATGGTAGAATGCTATATCAAGACTCTTTCAATGGTAGTAACTCACTCCCATAGACCTTGAATATTCTTAGAAAATGACACAAGATGGAGACCACTACACGCAGAAGAATTATGTCTCTGACAATCTGATCCTTATCACACATCTCAACGCTTGATAATTGTGGAAATTTAAACCTAAGGAAAGAAACAAGCGGCTGTTAGTGTAGATCATTTGTATATCAGAATGGAACTTAATGGATATATCTAATTGTTGTGCTCCAAACCGGTGTTGTGCATTGGTGCAATGCCGAGTCCAGTTTTGATGGGTGTGTGCCCTTAAACGGATCTGGCTTAGGTGCTATATTTTTTTTTCAATGGTTCAGATTTGATTTCACTCTCTTTCTCATGAAAAGCTTGAAATGAAATCTGAATTGTTCAAAAAACACTACTGTTAGTTTTTACAACACCTAAGCCAAATCCCCCTTAAACATGTGTTAGATGAAAAATTATCCGAAACTCCCGGCGCCTAACCATGTATGGATGCACCTCAAGGCAAGATCGGGGGCCATGCATTAGAGTTTTCTGCTGGGTGCATTGTGCTGCCCAGTACATATGATCTTTGGGAACATATTCACATGTTATGAGGAGAATTAAGGGTCTAACCATCCTCTTTTCTGTGCTCTCTTCTAACCATGAATTCAACTTCTTAGTACTATTGGATACTGATTTTATGAAGCTCTTAACCCTTAAATTAAATTCCTTAAGTCACTATGCTTTCAAATTTGACGTTTGTGGTGGCCTACTCTATTATCTCACAACAATCTAGGGCCCAAAATAACTCCTCACTATAACAATTAATTCCTCAATAATTCTCCAGAATCTAACATTATTTCTCCCATAAATCATCACATTTCCGTCTTTGTAACGAGCAATGCAACATATGACGTATGTGGCAGTTGCATGGGAATTCCATGTGGCACCAATGATTACTTGGATAATGATAGCTAGTATTAGTAGTTGGATTACCTTTTATTGCTTGAACTAACAGAATTGCTTAACTACATGTGGTTAAGCAATTCTTTTAGTTCAATTCAGTTAGGTGTTTGTTAAGAAGCTGTTGATTGCTTGTAAGAAGTAAGGGAGAAAAAGAACTATAAAAGGCTGAACTAAGATGAACCATTTGTAGAATGTTATTGAGGACTTTGGAGGTTTAGGTATCCTCGAAATAAGTATAGAAATATTTAGTTCATTTTCCATCCATTTTCATTCCTCTTCTTCCACTTTGCATTAATCCATTATAGCCTGTTAGAAGAACAGGTCTATAACAAGTGGTATCAAAGCACTTGATCCGTAGATGAGAACTCGGTCTGCAATGGCAGAAGAAGCACAAAATGATCAAGCGTGGGAATTAAATTTCAAATTGCTCTCATAGAAATGAGAAAGGAGGTCATCGAGATGAAGGAGTGCGCAAGGAAGATGCCAGGAGTAGAAACGCAGTTTAAGCAGATTGTAGAAATGTTGTCCAGCTCTACTAAACAAAAAGGTCCTCTGCAGCCAAATGAGGCTCAAAGCAATGCTATTCATGGTCTGAATTTTGGCCATCAACAAGCTCATGATGCATCCAATTCTAGTGATGCAATCTACACCAAAACTCTTCGACTGGAGTTTCCAAATTTTAATGGTGAAGATCCAGACTCATGGTGTTACAAAGCATCACAATTCTTCGAGTATTATGATATTCCAGAAGGACAAAAGCTTAGCATTACTACATTTTACATGGAAGGTAAGACTTTATCATGGTTTCAAACTTTACGTAGCACTAATACCCTGTCTACTTGGAATGATTTCCCTATAGCCATTCAAGTTAGATTTGGATCGTATGATAATCCTATGGAGAGTATATCGAAGCTGAAACAAACTGGTTCATTTGAAGATTATAAAACTTAGTTTGAGGTTTTAGCAAATCGAGTTCATAGGTTGATAGATCCTCACAAACTTAGTTGTTTTCTAGGAGGATTGAGGGATGATATTCATTTACCAATTCAAATGTTTAATCCTAAGACATTAAATGATGCTTACTCTTTAGCAAGGATTCAAGAGGAATTCCTCTTTACTAATACCAAGAGTGGGAGATTTATGTGGAGTCCAGGTTCTCTTAGAACTCAAGGAGTGTCAACTGATATAAATTTTGGTTCTAATAAAGGCAACCATTCTTTTAGGAATAAGGTTCAGTTTCACAATCAACCTAAACAGTTCCAAAATACCTTTTGGGGGTAATAATCAGTCTAAAGGAACCACTAGTGATAATCCTAAGGCCTTTGTACCTATTCAAAAAATTTCTCCTGCTCAAATGGATGAGAGATGCTTGGAATTACAAGTACAAGCAAAGATGCTATCAAAGTTAGAACATCAAATGGTCAAAAAATCAATAGTCCATGGAGAAGTCAAGATCTTACTCTTAAGATGCAAGGAAATGTGTTTAAGGTAGATTTATATATTATGCCTTTAGCTGGTTGTGATGTTGTCCTTGGCATTCAGTGGCTAAAAGTGTTAGGTCCAATACTATGGGACTTTGATAACCTGACTATGGTATTTTAGTATGGTACCATGAGGTGTAAGTTGAAAGGATTGCAGCAGGGTCCTCAATTGAGTTTGGAGGATGGGAATTCCTTTTGGTGGCTTCAGAAAGGAAACAAGGGTGTCTTATTGCAGTTGATTGGTATTGATAACCACGCAGTTAAAGAAAGCAATATTGCAAAACAAGTACAAAACTAGAAGTGAGGTCCATTGGATGATATTCTTGAGGAGTTTGAGGATATTCTCAAAGAACCTACTATTTACCACCAAATAGATCCCATGATCATTCAATTTCTTTGCAAGATGGAATGCAGCCTATTTCAATAAGACCTTATAGGCATCCTTTTTATCCAAAAGAGGAGATTGAAAAGATAGTTAAGGAATTGCTTAACTCTGGTGTTATAAAGCACAACACTAGCCCTTTTTCATATCTAATGCTGCAAGTCAGAAAGGCTGATGCAACTTGCAGAATGTGCATGGATTATTGATCTCTTAACAAGGTAGCCATTAAAGATAGATTTCCAATACCTATTGTGGATGAATTGCTTGATGAACTTTGGGGATCTACAATTTTTTCAAAGTTAGACTTGAGATCTGGTTACCATCGGATTAGAGTGGTGGAAAATGATATTTCTAAGACTGCCTTTAGAACACATAAAGGCCATTATGAATTTTTAGTAATGCCTTTTGAGCTAACTAATGCCCCTTCTACTTTTCGAAGTTTAATGAACCATTTTTTCAAATCTTATCCTCGCAAGTTTATTTTAGTTTTCTTTGATGATATTCTTGTGTTTAGTAAGGATGTGGAAACCCATAGAAACCATTTACACATTACATTAGACATCTTGAGGAAGAATCAAATGTTTACCAAGAAGTCAAAATGCAGGTTTGGGTGTAAGGAAATTGACTATTTGCCATTTGGGTCACATTTTCTTAGAGCAGGAGTGAAGGCTGACCCAGGAAAGATTCAAGCCATGGTAGATTGGCTATTTCTCAGTAACATCTTCCCACCTTGTGTTTGGGAGCATTCCTAATTGGTTTCCAATTCTCACTTCCATTCGGATCAAGAATTGGAAAGACCCTCCATTGTAATCCATTTTCTCATTTTAATAGGAAAAAAAAAGGGTCCTTAAGGGGTTACCTTGGATTGATAGGTTATTATCGCAAGTTCATTAAAGGGTATGGATCAATTGTTGTTCCTTTGACATCTATGTTGAAGAAGAATTCATTTTGTTGGGATGAAGCTACAAAGGAGGCTTTCCAAAATCTTAAGGCTGCAGTAACTTACGCACCTGTTTTGGCATTACCAAATTTTTGCCAACCATTTATCATTGAATGTGATGCAAGTGGAGTGGGTGTAGGAGCAATTCTGATGCAGAATAGTAGACCAATTGCTTACTTGAGAAAGACTTTGAAAGGGAGAGCCCTCTTGATGTCCCACATATAAGAAAGAATTGCATTGGTGACTGCAATTCAGAAGTGGAGGCCTTACCTTTTGGGCCAAAGTTTTGTTGTCAAAATTGACCAACAAAGCTTGAAATTTTTACTTGAGCAGAAGATTGGAACTCCATTCCAACATAAGTGGATCACAATGTTATTAGGATATGATTTTACAGTGGAGTTCAAAAAAGGTGTTGATAATAGCGTAGCAGCTCTATCTTGCAGGGACAGTTAGACAAATGAGGTAACAATTGCTCTCTTATCCATTCCTACCTCAGATTGGGTTGCTTAGTTCAAAGATCAATATCAGGTAGTTTAGGACTTGAAGGATTTGGTTACAAAGTGGCAGAATAATCACTTGAACACCAACAAATATGCTTTTAGAGATGGACAATTATTGTACAAGAGCAAACTCTATTTGGGTGGGTGTCAAAACATCAATGCTCAAGTACTAGCTTTCGTTCATAGTGATCCTGTAGACACTCTGGATTTGAGAAAACAATGTAAAGGGCTAAAAGAGATTTTTATTGGAAGGGTATGAAGAGAGATCTTAAGCAATTTATCAGAGACTGTGCAATTTGCCAGCAAAACAAGCATGAGAATACTCCTTCTGCTGGGTTGCTTCAATCTATCACAATTCCTCTTCAGGTGTGGTTTGATATCTCCATGGATTTTGTGGAAGGGTTACCACTCTCTCATGGGTATTCTATGATCTTTGTATTAGTTAACAGATTGTCTAAATACAGCCATTTCACTTCATTGGCTCATCCTTATACTGCATCAAAGATAGCTTAGTTCTTTGTTGCTAACATCTTTATGTTGCATGGGATGCCTACTTCAATAATTTATGATCCTAATCCTACCTTTACAAGTGCCTTCTGGAAAGAGTTGTTTCGTATGCAGGGTACTGTGGCATCCCACATCGCCTAGGTATGGAGATAGGGATGTGCTTATATGTATACTCGCACCCTTCATGACAACAAAGCATTTTACAGCTGTTGTTGTGAGTTTACTTACTCACAAGTGCACGAGTCGTTTGCAATATAGTTTATGCAAGTGTGAGGTCGAATCCACAGGGAATTGTGTCTTGAAATTCAATTTCTATCTAAACTAATTCTATTTTAACCTAGTTCCAAATTTTGTGTGATTTTATCGTGCAAAAAGATAAACTAAATGAAAACTGGAATTGAATCAAATGATAAAAAGCACTAAGGTTTTCCAAATCCACCTCTCCAAATCAAAACAACACACTTTCATGTTTCGTCCATACATCCGAAGAACAATAGAAACCTATGAATGTTCTATGTTTTATAAAAATGATCTATTGAAACATTTGACAAATCCATCCATTGTACAAATCACAACGAATACCCAACTTAAACCAAATCATCCAATGTATCCATTTAATCTACGAATCACAATGGATATTCGATTTAAACTTAATAATTCGATGTATCCGTCGGATAAAACACATCGAATATCCAATGTCTGCAAAATTAATAAACAACAATCAATCACAAGAATTTACTCACATAATTGAATTGAAATAGAACATCAGACTTTATTAAATAACGGAATTGTATGAACATTACATGAAAGCATGAACGTAAATCAATGGCGAGCCTTCATCTTCAACCTTAGTTGGAGATTTTAGCCTCTCATGACTACAAACAACATAATAAAATTGATTGAATTCATGAAAACTAAAAACTTACAAAGGGAAATTGAATTCAGAGTTCAAAAACGTCAAAACTCGAAATAATACAATGAATGGCGCCCCCTTCGTTCTGTTTACAAAAGAAAAGAATGCTATAAATGCTAAAAAGCTAGGGCTTCGAAGCTACTAGGTCAGCCTGACTGCGCTCAATCGCACATTGGGTGCGCTCAAGCATACTCTGGCGTTCTTCAAGACTTATGCGGTGCAACGCTTGGGCGCTACTTGCTTAGGTATCGGCGGGTGTGTGCTCGAGCATGCCTTGCTAGGCTCGAGTGCACCTACGCCGAGCATGGTTGCCATGTGCTTAATCCAACTTCCAGAATTTCACTTTTTCCCACTTCTTTGCAATTTTCACATAAAGACTGCAATTTTCTCTCAACGACCTGCAAAACACTAAAACACCAAAACTAACCAAAACATTAGAAAATAATAAAGGTAAAGGCTTAGCAAATGCAATTTAAAGGAGTCCAAATATGCAATATTTGGCACTCATCAAATACCCTTAAACTTACATTTGCTAATCCTTTAGAAAAACAAAATGAAAAACAAAATTAAAGTATGAAACATAAGTCCGCTATCGTGGCAGAGACGATTGCATTTAACATATGCAACAAGCATTTTGAACCCCTACGCATCCCTAGAGGACGAGTGAAGTCTCATGAGAGTTTAACAGTAATGACAAACATGAACTTCCACACAAATACATGGTTCTTATTCATGAGCAGGTTTAACAAAATGAACACCACAATCACATCATCAGGGCATCCAAAAATCAATTCACTCATAGATGGAAATTTGAGACAACACATGCTCCAATAAGTGCAAAGTGAGATCAACATACAATCATGAGGCTTCAATTTTTCTCAAAATTTTGTGTACCACAAAATTTGTAAGAATTCTCTGAAATAAAAACAACCAAGGCTTAAGTCAAGATAAACATTATATCTATATATATATAGGCTGTGCAATCCTTGGCCCCCTTAAGCTTTCTAATTGACCTATGTAACAAGTGTTGGGCCAATGACTCCCAAACCGTATGGTTTTAGGGCACTAGATGTGAAAACATCTTTAAGGGCTTAATTACTCAAGTCAAAAAAGTTACGAAGCCAAACTAGTCATACAATCAACCAAAATGAATTTCATATATTTTTACGCGAACACTCTATGCTTAGTGAGGCAAGAGGTCCGGTTACTCAATAAGAAACTCAAACTGAACCATTATTTTTTTATTCTTTTTTTTTATTTTTTTTATTTTTTATTTTTATTAATCTATTTTCAAGCCAAGGTTTCATCAACAATTCATCCTACAAATCTCAAGATACACCCTAATAAATCAAATCTCATACCTCACAAACTCTATGCTAATGTGCTTGTGATGATCAACTCAGATATGTGAAGTCTCTCTAATCTAACAAATGAGTCAAAAGACTCACATTTCTAATGACATGTTGTGCTCAAAATGGTAAACAAGTCAATAAAGTGCAATCCATAGTTATAGTGTAACTCATATTCAATCAACAACATAGCACAAATATATATATATATATATAAACACACAAACAACAACAAGAAATGGACAATAATGTCTTTTCCACCCCCAAACTAAAATGATACACTGTCCCCAATGTGGCCAGAAATACAATACCGAATGGGTGGCACATGTCAGGCGTAATGTAAGAGAATGTCACCCAAACTTGAATATAAGATACTTGTCTTGAAAAACACAACAAAAACAAAAACAAAACAAACAAACAAAATCAAATGACAAGGAATAAAAAGGATGATGGTTGCCTCCCACAAGCACTAAGTTTACAGTTTTTAGCCAGATTCTACACAATAACAACAATCACTCCTGATAAGTAGGATCCTCCAATAGTGTCGTCTCAATTTTCGGACTCTTGAATTCCAAGAATGGTTTTAACCTTTGTCCATTTACCTTGAATGTGTTCCCATTCTTTGGATCCCCAATCTCAATGGGCCTATCCATTGAGATTTGAGCTTGCCTGGAAAAAGATGCAAACGTGAATTGTAAAGAAAAATTTTCTGACTAGGTTCAAAGGATCGTCTCAAAATGATTTGGTCATGAGCCTTCTTCATTTGTGCCTTGTACAACCTTGCACAATCATATGCATCATTCCTTAGCTCCTCTAAGGAATTGAGCTTCCTTTGTGAGCCAGCTTTTGTAAGATTGAAATTCAACTGCTTGATGGCCCAATATGCTCTATGCTCCAACTCCACCAGAAGATGACATGCTTTGTCGTGCACTAGACGATATGGAGACATGCCATTTGGGGTCTTGAAAGCTGTACGGTAAGCCCACATCGCATCATTCAACTGCAGAGACCAATCTTTTCTTGTGGGATTTACAGTCGTCTCCAAAATACATTTGATCTCTCGATTTGAAATCACCACTTGTCCACTTGTCTGTGGCTGATCAACTGCTCGAAGATCTTGTTGCAAAAATGTTTGCCTCCGTCACTTTTGATAGCTCGAGAAGTACCAAAGCGAGCAAAGATATTGACCTTCAAAAACTAGACCACGACTCTGTGGTCATTAGTCTTGCATGCAACATCCTCAACTCATTTGGACACATAGTCCACAACAACGAGGATATAGAGGTAGCTAAAGAAGTTTGGAAAAGTTCCCATGAAGTCAATGCCCCATACATCAAAAATCTCAACAATCAAAATGGGGTTAAGGGGCATCATATTTCGCCTCAAAATACTCCCTAGTTTCTGGCAACGCTCACAAGCAGTGCAATATGTATGAGAGTCTCAGAAAAGAGTATGCCAATAAAATCCGCACTGAAAAATCTTTGCAGCGGTCTTCCAAGCACTAAAGTGGCGTCCACAGGCATGATCATGACAAAAGGAGATGACATTGGATTGGTCATACTCAGGAATACACCTCCTAATGATCTGATCGAGACAATACTTGAACAGATAAGGATCATCCCAAAAATAGTACTTCACCCCGGCCATAACTTAGACTTATCTTGTCGCCCCCAATGCAAAGGCATTTGGCCGGTGACGAGATAGGTCACTATATCAGCAAACCATGGTGCATGATTGTGAGCAATGTGCATCAATTGCTCATTAAGAAAGGTCTCAGAAATGGGAATGGTGTCTTCGGTGAAATCCACTATCAACCTAGACAAATGATCTGCCACCACATTTTCAGAACATTTCTTATCCCGAATCTCTATGTCAAACTCCTGAAGTAGCAAAATCCATCGGATGAGGCAAGATTTAACATCTTTTTTGGAGAAAAGATACTTCAATGCCACATGATCCGAGTAGATAATAACTTTAGACCCTAACAAGTAGGATCCAAACTTGTCCAATGCAAAAACAACTGCAAGCAACTCCTTTTCAGTAGTGGAGTAGTTGAGTTGTGCATCATTTAAAGTCCTGCACGTATAGTAGATGACATAGGGGAGTTTATCAACACACTGCTCCAAAACAACTCCGACTACATAATCAGACGCGTCACACATGATCTCAAAAGGTATACCCCATTTGGGTGGCTAAATAATGGGTGTGGATGTCAAAATACTCTTCAGATCCCCAAATGCTTGCTTGCAGTCATCATCAAATACAAATGTGGTTTCCTTCACCGACAACTTGCACAAGGGCCTGGTGATCTTGCTGAAATCCTGGATGAATTGCCTGTAGAATCCTACATGGCCCAAAAAAGAACGAATTTTCTTCATCGTACGTGGGGGTACAAGGTTGGAGATCAAATCCACCTTTGTTTTGTCAACCTAAATC
Organism: Corylus avellana; assembly: GCF_901000735.1. Lineage (NCBI taxonomy): Eukaryota > Viridiplantae > Streptophyta > Magnoliopsida > Fagales > Betulaceae > Corylus > Corylus avellana. The sequence continues at coordinate 12,991,693 of NC_081550.1, forward strand.
CCACGATGAGAGATGGCGTGCCCCAATACAATACTTTGCTTTACCATAAAATAACATTTCTCCCAATTGAGCACAAGGTTCTTTTCTTTGCACCGCACTAAGACTGAAGTGAGGCAGTGTAGACACTCCTTAAAGGATGAACCGAAGACGGAGAAGTCGTCCATGAAAATCTCCAAGAAATGTTCTACCATATCAGAGAATATACTGATCATGCATTGCAGAAAACTGGCGAGTGCATTGCATAACCCAAAAGGCATGCGACGGTAGGTGAACGCCCCAAAAGCATAAGTGAATGTCATCTTCTTCTGATCTTCGAGGTCCAAAGAGACCTCTTTATATCCAGAATAACCATCCAAGAAGCAATAATACTCGTGCCCAACCAAGCGCTCCACCATTTAATCAATGAATGGGAGTGATAAATGGTCCTTCCTTGTGATGGCATTCAGCTTGTGATAGTTTATACAAACTCTCCATCCTGATTAAATACGAGTTGGGACCAACTCGTTATCTTTGTTCTTCACTACCATCAATTTAGCCTGCGTAGGCACTACATGTACGTTGTTACAAATACCTATCTAAATTAATAGGCAAATAATTGTATGTTTTATCCACAAGTGCACGAGGTCAACATAGTAGTATAGGGTGCAAGTACGGAGTCATTCCACGAGGATTGCAAAATTTTGCTTAAAACTAATTCCAAAAGTAAAACAAAACAAAGATTGAATCTTGATTTGATGATAATAAAAAGGTAGGGCTTTGATATCCACCACTAATTATATTTAGATAATATATCAATATGCCAATGTTTTCATCATGTAATGTTCATTTAATGTTTGTCAATCTAAGGGCATGTGTGTATACTCTTTAACAAGTTAGGCATGGGTGTATACTCTAACTCTTTTCTTTTTTAAAGGAATTAGCATGAGTGTATACTAAGTTGTTCTTTAAGAAAGCACATATTCTGTGAAAATCAACAAACACATGAGGCCTAGGGCATGGGTGTATACTCCTGGTTCCCCATGTTGATTAACCCAAGAACCCAATGTAAATTTCTTTTGTTACTTTTATTAAACTCAGGACACGGTCATCCAAATTGGTTTAACTAACTAGTCCATATCACATGCATATGTTGATCAGGCACACACATATGAGGAATTCATGAAAGTAGACATCAATCAAGTTAAATATCACAACATGATCATCACAAGGGCGCCAATATTGACTATTAACTAAGCATATCTAGGGTTTCAACCTAGCCCTACGAAATAAATTAGTTACACATAAATTCGATGTTAAACATCTTCATAAAATAAAAGAAAGAGAGGAAAAGAATAAACCCAAAACTTGAACTTGAAGAGCTCCAATTCTTCTCATTGGAAGGTGTATCTATTCTAGAGGCTTAAGGGTCTATTTATAAGCCTTAGGAATACTCTAGAAACCCTAAAAATCTTAGGGTTTGAACCCTAGTTCGCACAAAGTTATAAAACCCTAAAAGTTGCACTTTCCACAACAAGGCTGGCGGCTGACTTGCCATCACGCACGGGGGCGCTCAATCCCAGCCCATGTGCGATCGATCGCAGATCTACGATCTATCCTCTTTGTGCTAGCACTCGATCATGGATGCCTTGGGCATTGTGGTCCTCGCTTGTAGTACACTCGATTGCAACTCCCCTGCGATTGATCGCACTACCAAAGCCTTCTAATTTCCAAAATAACTCTTTTTTAGTCCAAAACTTCTGAGATTGCTTCTTTTTCTTCTAATGACCTACAAAATCAAGGAAAATACGTAAAAGAACTAAAATGGTATAAATTAACTAAAACTAAAGGATGAAAACATGTAAGTTAAGGGCTAAAAATATGAATATTTTAGCACTTAACACACCCCTAAACTAGCATATTGCTAGTCCCTTAGCAATACAAAACTAAAAACTAAATGGAAAAACAAAAAACAAAAAGATAAATCCATCTTTCGTGGGATGTACGATTGCATTTAGCAAATGCAACAAGCCTTTTAAACCTCTAGGAATTCCCTAGAGGATGAGTGAAGTCTCGTGAGGGTTTTCAGGAATTTTACCCACAAACATCATGCACAGTTCATGTTATTCCAAAAAATTAAAGCATCACTTCAAGATCATGATTTTCATTCATTAGCAAGCTTAAAAGATGAACTCTATCTTCACAATGAATTGGAATCTCAAAGTGCAATTACTTACAAAGGACATGCTAAAACATTACAAGTTTAAAAACAATGTAAGGTGAACTAACACAAAATTATGAGGCTTCCAAATCTTTCCAATGTGTAATATCTCCATATCTCAAAATTCACTGCAATCCCTATTAAAATGAACAACAATGGCATATTTCTTTTCTTCTTTTCATCTTCTTCTTTTTTCTTTTTTTTTAGTCAGGTTGTTCAATGTTTGGTTCCCTTAAGCTTTCTAATGGACCCATGTAACGAGTTTTAAGTCAATAACTCCCAAACCAGATGGTTTTAGGGCATTAGGTGTAGAGACACTCCTAAGGACCTATTAACTCGAGTCAAAAAGGCTACAAAATCAAACTAACCGTGACATCAATCAAATCAAAAATTTTCACCTTTTGACGTGAACACTCAATGCTTTGAGGCAAGAGGTCCAATTGCTCAGTGAAAAGTTTACCAATGATCATTTATTTATAATTTTTTATTATTATTCAAGATACAAAAATACACATATCAGACCTAATGTCATACCTCACAAATTATGTGCTAATGTCAGATCAAACATGTGATTTTTCAACTGTCCTAAACAAGCAATCAAACTAACAAATTCTCTCATTAGATCATGTGTTCAGAATTTTAAGCTCACTGATGAATTCAAGCCACAATTCTTTTAGATTAACTTAAAATTTTTGGGCAAACATGAACATGCATAAACTTTTTTTTTTTTTTTCAATTAAACAAACAAACAAACAAAACAAATAACATGGAACTGGGACAAAGTGTGTGTAAACAACACGTGTTCCCATACCCCCAAACTTAAATGACACATTGTCTCCAATGTGTCTAAATTAAGGAAAGAATGTACCGGGGAGATGGACGACATCGTCTTGGAAAGCATGGCTCATAGCACACCCCCAAACTTGAATTAAAGCACATTTGTCCCTGCAAAATAAAAAAATAAAAAAATTAAAAATTAAAAAAAAAAAAACAAGTAAAAGGAAACAAAACTAAAGATAAATAAAAAGTAAAATAAAACACACAAAAATAAAATAACAAGATAAACTATGGGGTGCCTCCCATGAGTGCTAAGTTTAACGTCTTCAGCTAGACGATGATCCCTGCTCAATGTTGTCCAAAAGAAGACGCGCCTAATGGTGGTGCTACACGTTGGACGGATTGGAGTGCCAAATCTTCATCTCTTGGTACTAATTTTACTTCAAGATATGGCTTGACTCTGTGTCCCTTGACCTTGAATGACTGATTTGTCTGTGGGTTGTAAACCTCCAAAGCTCCATGGGGGAATACTTGTGTAACAATGTACGGTCTAGACCATCTTGACATAAGCTTCCCAGGGAAGAGTTTCAATCTTGAATTATAGATCAATACCTTATGTCCTACTTGAAACTCCTTCCTGACCAGTTGCTTGTCATGGAATGCTTTGGTTCTATCCTTGTAGAGCTTGCCATTCTCATATGCATCACGCCTCAATTCCTCCAGTTCATTTAGTTGGAGCTTCATTTTGTCACCAGCTTGCTTCATATCAAAATTAAACTTCTTGATGGCCCAGTATGCTTTGTGTTTCAGTTCCACTAGTAAGTAACATGCTTTTCCACAAACCAAATGATATGGAGACATACAGATAGGTGTCTTGTAAGCAGTCCTATAAGCCCATAGTGCATCATTCTAGCGTAGTGACCAATCCTTCCTACTGGGATTCACTGTCCTTTCAAGGATATCTTTGATCACTCTATTGCAGATCTCCACTTGACCACTGGTTTGGGGGTGGTATGGAGTTCCAACCTTATGAATGATGCCGTACTTCTTTATCACAGAGGCAAAGGCATAGTTGTTGAAGTGGCTCCCCCCATCACTAATGATTGCCCTTGGTGTCCCAAAGCTAGCAAAGATGTTTTCCTGTAAAAACTTCACAACCACTTTGTGATCATTACTCTTTGAGGGGACAACCTCAACCCATTTAGACACATAATCCACACCTATAAGAATATATAAATAACCGAATGAGTTAGGAAATGGCCCCATAAAGTCAATACCCCAGACATCGAAGAGCTCTACCACTTGAATATTTTGCAGCGGCATTTGATTTATGGATGAGATGTTTCCTGTCCTTTGGCATCTATCACAAGAGCTGCAAAACAAGAAAGCATCTTTAAACACATTAGGCCAATAGAAACTAGATTTTAATACCTTAAGAGCTGTTCTTTTGGCCCCAAAGTGTCCACCACAAGCAAACTGATGACAGTGCTGCAAAATACTCTAGTGCTCTTCTTCTGGGACACACCTTCTAATGATTTGATCAGGATAGAATTTCAACAAATAGGGGTCATCCCAATGGTATTGTCTAGATATAGACATTAACCTCTTCCTTTCTTGACAAGACATACCTGGAGGAAACACCTTGGTAGTTATATAATTCACTATATCTGCATACCATGGGAGTTGGATATTAACTGCAAACAACTGCTTATCTGGAAAATTTTCATTCAATGGAAGCTCATCTCCTTCCTCCTCATGGAGTAGTCTGGATAAGTGATCTGCCACCACATTCTCACTACTCTTCTTGTCTCTTATCTCAAGGTCAAATTCTTGCAAAAGTAGTACCCATCTAATCAATCTAGGTTTTGCATCTTTCTTGGCAAACAAATATCTCAAAGCAGCATGATCAGTGAATACAATGCCTTTTGAACCAATTAGGTATGATCTAAACTTCTCCAAAGCAAATATGACAGCTAATAATTCTTTCTCAATGGTAAAATAATTTAGCTAAGTATCATTCAATGTTCTAGAAGCATAATATATGGCATGGGGTACCTTATTGATTCTTTGACCCAAGACCGCTCCCAAGGCAAAGTCACTGGCATCACACATGAGGTCAAAGGGTAGACTCCAATCAGGGGCCCGAATTATTGGTGCAGATGTGAGCAGCTTTTTCAGTTTGTTGAAGGCAGTCATACATTCTTCAGTCCATTCAAACTTGGCCTCCTTCCCTAGCAAAGCACATAAGGGTCTAGAGATCTTGGAGAAATCCTTGATGAACCTTCTATAGAACCCGGCATGTCCAAGAAAACTCCTTACCCCCTTCACTGTCAAAGGTGGGGGAAGTTTGAAGATGATGTCAATCTTAGCTTTATCCACCTCAATGCCCTTGCTTGAAATTGCATGACCCAATACAATGCCTTGTTGAACCATGAAGTGGCATTTTTCCCAATTGAGCCCTAGGTTGCATTCTTCACATCTCTTGAGAACATTCCTCAAATGGTTGAGGCATTCATCGAAACTAGATTCAAAAACACTGAAGTCATTCATAAACACCTCAATGGATTTCTCCACCATTTCTGAAAAAATGCTCATCATGCATCTTTGGAATGTAGCTGGAGCATTGCATAATCCAAATGGCATTCTTCTGTAGGCGAATGTGCCAAAAAGACATGTAAAGGTGGTCTTCTCCTGATCCTCTGGTGCTATTGCAATATGATTATAGCCACTGTACCCATCCAAGAAACAGTAGTAGCTATGGCCAGCTAACCTCTCCAACATTTGATCAATGAAGGGTAATGGAAAATGATCTTTTCTTGTTACCTTGTTCAGCTTTTTGTAATCAATGCATACCCTCCAACCAATGGTTATTTAAGTAGGTATCAACTCATCATCTTCATTCTTTACCATTGTGATCCCACTCTTTTTTGGAACTACCTGGACTGGATTGACCTATTTACTGTCTGAGATGGTGTAGATAATACCCACATCCAATAGAAAATTTTAATACCTATACCTTAACTACCTCCTTCATGTGTGGATTGAGTCTTCTCTGTGCATCCCTGGTTCGCACTAAGTTACAAAACACTAGAAATTGCACTTTCCATATAAAGGCTGGCGGTGACTTGCTCATCACCCATGGGTGCACTTGATTGCAGCTTGTGTGCGATCGATCGCAGGATTGCGATCGATCCTGTTGTTCTGGACGCTCGATCGCAGGTGCCTTGCGCTCGTGGTCTTCGCCTGTAGTGCGCTCTGCAATCGATCACACTACCAGAGCCTCCAATATTCCCAAAATAGCTCTTTTATGCTCAAGACTTCCGAAATTGCTTCATTTTCTTCCAAGGACCTATAAAAACAAGGAAAACACATAAAAGAACTAAAATGGCATAAATTAACCAAAACTAAAGGATTAACACATGTAAGTTAAGGGCTAAAAATATAAATATTTTAGCACTTAACACACCCCCAAGCTTACATATTGCTAGTCCCTTAGCAATACAAAACTAAAAACTAAATGGAAACTGAAAACAAAAAGATAAATCTATCTTTCGTGGGATGTATGATTGCATTTAACATATGCAACAAGTCTTTTAAACCTCTAGGAATTGCCTAGAGGACGAGTGGAGTCTCATGAGAGTTTTTCAGAAATGTTACCCACAAACATCATGCACTGTTCATGGATTCCAAAAATTAAAGTATCACTTCAAGATCATGATTTTCATTCATTAGTAAGCTTAAAAAAATGAACTCCATCTTCATAATGAATTGGAATCTCAAAGTTCAATTACTTACAAATGACATGCTAAAACATCACAAGTTTAAAAGCAGTGTAAAGTGAACTAGCACAAAATTATAAGGCTTCCAAGTATTTCTAATGTGCATTGTCTCAATATCTCAAAATTCACTGAAATTCCTATTAGAATGAACAACAATGGCATATTTCTTTTTTTTCTTTTTTTTGGGTCAGGTTGTGCAATGTTTGGTTCTCTTAAGCTTTCTAAGTAACCCATGTAACAAGTGTTAAGTCAATGACTCCCAAACCAGATAGTTTTAGGGAATTAAGTGTAGAGACACCCCTAAGACTTACTAACTCGAGTCAAAAAGGCTACGAAATCAAACTAACCATGACTTTAACCAAATCAAAATTCTTTACCTTTTGACGTGAAACACTCAATGCTTTGAGGCAAGAGATCCAGTTACTTAGTGAAAAGCTTATGAATGATCATATATATATATATATAGAAACACACACATCAGCCTTCATGTCATACCCCACAAATTATGTGCTAATGTGCTTGTGTGATCAGATCAAATATGTGATTTCTCAACTGTCCTAAGCAAGTAACCAAACTTAACAAATTCTCTCATCAGATCATGCGCTCAAAATTTTAAGATCACCAATGAAATCAAACCACAATTCTTTTAGATTAACCACAATTTTCAGGCAAACATGAACATACATATATATATATATTTTTTTCACAAACAACAAAAATAAACATAAAATAAACAGGGATAATTTTTTTTCTTTTCATAAACAGTAAAAATAAAAATAAAATAAAACTGGGACAAAGTGTATATAAAGTGTCTCCCATACCCCCAAACTTAAATTACACATTATCTCCAATGTGTCTATAACATGGAAAGAATTTACCGGGGAGATGAACGAACTGTTTGGAATAGTATGGCTCATAGCACATCCCCAAACTTGAATTGAAGCACACTTGTCTCTATAAAACACTAAAGTAACATAGGAAAACAAAAAAATAAAACAAAATAAAATAAAAATAAAACTAACAAACAAAATATAAAGGATATGCTATGGGTTGCCTCCCATGAGCGCTAAATTTAACATCTTCAGCCAGACTGTGGCACTTTAAACTTGAAGCACCAGTCTTTCCTTCTCTTGCACCAAAGGGAATAAATCTTTTCTATTGCAAGGTGATTCCAAATGTCTATAGATCGGAGAGGACCACTTTGAGTTTTCTCAAACAGTTTCTCATCTGGTGGGGAATCATGAACTGGAATAAAGTAGGAAGAAAACTCAGGGAGCTTCTTTATCTTGATGTCCTCAATTTGCTCATGTGGTAGCTCTAATAGACTTCTCTCTTGGCCTCTTGGTGTTTTAGTAATAAGAGCTAATGGTGAAAAAATCTTAGTGTTTTCTTCTCTTTCCTGATGTGGCTCCTGTGGAACTTCGGTTTGCTCCTCCTTCCCCTCTTCCACTTGATTTTCAGCCACCTCTTCACTTCTCAATGTGGCAGCTTGCTCATGATAGTAGGTGCACTCTTCCTCCATGTAATGCTCATTAGGATTGGTCACCAACTAACTTTGGCGCTCATCTTCTTCTTCTTTAAGCATGTCTGATATTTGCTTGAGGTGAGCCTCCATCCTTTCAAATGATTGCATGCTAGAGTTCTCCATCCTTTCAAGTGATCAATTTCTTCCCTCCATTTGGCTAAAATAAGCTGAGATTATTTCTTCTAAGCTGGCATGCGCTTCTTCAAAGGCAGGACTCACTTCTTCTAAGGTAGACCTTTTTGGAGGAGGTGGTTCTTCTTGGTAGTGTTGAGGCCAATCGATGAGAGATGGCTCCTCTTCATGAGCTTCTATCTTGAAAATGGATTGCCGCAGACTGGGGCTAAGACAAGAATAGGAATGATCATAGAATTGTGGAGATGGCTCTTCTTCATGATAGCAGATACTCTCTTCCTCCATATAGTGTCCATGAGAAGTGGTAACTGATTGAATTTGGCGCTCTTCCTTTTTGAGAAAATTTGTTTTTTGTGTACAATGGGCCTCCGTCCTTTCAACTGATTTCAAATGAGAGTTCTTCATCTCCTCAATTGTTGAACGGATCAAAGCTAATGTATCTTCAGAAAACTCAAGGGGAGGTGGTTCAACCTGATATTGCTGTTGTGGAGCTGATTGAGAGGAGTATGCATGATCATAGAATTGCTAATATGAGTGATGTTTCAGTCCATGAGCTTGTGAAGCATGAATTCTGGGAGCTTGAGCTTGCCATGAGAGATTGGACTGTTGGCTCCATGATGGGTAACAGAAATCAAAATAGCGGTCATTCCCCGGTCTAGAGAATGATGTGTTCATGTACCCATAAGATTGGTTAGAAGTTTGTCTTATTGTAGAACATTCTCTAACATAGTGAGAAGAGTCGTGGCAACATGAACATGGTCTACGGGGTGTCAGAATGCCGCCCCACATGTGTGAAAACAAAAATAAAATAACAAAAAGAAGTTAAAATTAAAAGTGAAATAAAAACAAAATAAAAAATAAAAACTTACTAATATGGAGACTCGAATGACCCTACATGAAACAAAAGAAAAAAAAAATCAGATCTATAATTAGTGCAGTAACTGTGCTGCTCTCTGGATGTGCGATCGATCGCACCATGAGGTGCGCTCGATCGCCCTGGTTGGGCGCTCGAATGCACCTCCAAAGGCAGAATAGGAACTGCGGAAAAAACTAGAAAAACAGAAAAAATTTAAAACAAAAATAAACTAAAGAAAATAATTTCAAACAAAATCAAACAATCCCCAGCAACGGCGCCAAAAACTTGTTGTTACAAATATCTACCTAAATTAATTGGCAAATAAATGTATGTTTTACCCGCAAGTGCACGAGGTCAACATAGTAGTAGTATATGATGCAAGTATGGGGTCATTCCCACGAGGATTGCTAAATTTTGCTTAAAATAAATTCCAAAAGTAAAACAAAACAAAGATTGATTGTGACTTAATAATAATAAAAGGTATGGCTTTGATATCCACAACTAATTATATTTAGATAATATAACAATATGTCAATGCTTTGATCATGTCATGCATACTTAATGTTTGTCAACTTAAGGGTATGGGTGTCTACTCCTTAAGCTATTGATTTCCCTAAGCAACGAATTAGGCATGGGTGTCTACTCTGATTCTTTTCTGTCTTAAAGGATTTAGCATGGATCTCTACTAAGTTGTTTTTTAAGAAAGCATGAATTTGTGAAAATCGACAAACACATGAGGCCTAGGACATGGGTGTCTACTCCCGGTTCCCCATGTTGATTAACCCAAGAATCCGGTATAGATTTATTTTGTTCCTTTTATTAAACCCAAGACTCGGTCATTCAAATTGATTTAACTAACTAGTCCATACCACATGCATTAAATATCACAACATGATCATCACAAAGGCGCCAATATTGAATATTAACTAAACATAACTAGGACTTCAATCTAGCTCTACTAAGTAAATTAGTTACACATAAGTTTGATGTTAAACATCTTCATAAAATAAAAAGAAATAAAAGAATAAACCCGAAACTTGAACTTGAAGAGCTCCAATTCGTCTCCTTCGAAATTGTGTGTCTATTCTAGAGGTTTAAGGGTCTATTTATAGGCCTTAGGAATACTCTAGAAACCCTAAAAATTGTAGGGTTTGAGCCCTAATTCGTACGAAGTTATAAAACCCTAGAAATTGCACTTTCCATATCAAGGCTAGTGGCTAACTTGCTCATCACGCATGGGTGCGCTCGATCGCAGCCTGTGTGCGATTGATCGCAGGACTGCGATCGATCCTATTGTGCTAGACGCTCGATCGCAGGTGCCTTGCGCTCGCGGTCTTCGCCTGTAGTGTGCTCGATCGCAGCTCCCTTGCGATCGATCGCACTGCCAGAGCCTCCAATATTCCCAAAATAGCTCTTTTATACTTAGGACTTCCGAAATTGCTTCCTTATCTTCCAAGGACCTATAAAAACAAGGAAAACACATAAAAGAACTAAAATGGCATAAATTAACCAAAATTAAAGGATTAACACATGTAAGTTAAGGGCTAAAAATATGAATATTTTAGCACTTGGTAGAAGAACTGAACAAGCCTCCATCTCTCATATCTATGTGGAGGGCATTTTACCAGTAACTGCTTGACCTGCTCCCAACTCTCAGAAAATTTCTCATCATCCTCCTGAGTGAAAGAACTAATTTTCTTTCAGCACTCAATGACTCTGGACATTTGGAAAAGTTTATTGTAAAACTTGTTCAACAGTTTTTTCCATGATGTGATGGATCCGGGCATGTTAGAATCAAACCATGCCTTAGCTTTATCATGAAGAGAGAAAGGGAAAAGCCTCAGATTAACAGACTCTTCAGAAAAGTTCTGGAATTTGAATGTGGCACGTATGTCATAGAATTTCTTCACATGACTATATGGATTTTCAAACTCTAGACCATGGAATGAAGGTAAAACTTGGATGACATGAGGTTTTAGATCAAAATGCGTAGCATTGGTTGGAGGCAATACTATGCACGAAGGAGAGTTTGCAACGGGTGGGAACAAATCCCTAAGAGATCTAGCATAGTCCACATTTTCCGCTCTCGGTTGCTTCGCATTCTCAGGTATGTTATCTCCCATCTTAGCAGTCTCTAACTCAACATGTGTTCTAAGATTTCTCCTAGCAGTTCTTTCTATTTCGGGATCTAAAGGTATCAACTCTAAGTTCGAAGATCTCCGACCAAGCATACACCACACAAAAAAGTACTAAAATAAACTAACTAACAAAAACAAAACAATCACAAAAATAAGAAAAGCAAAACAGAAAATAAATCTAAAAACAGAAAAACAAAATACTCACAAAATGGACCAAAAAGATTTGGCAAAAATAAATTTTTTACACGGCTACTGCCGATTTGCTTATGCTGTCTGCGGAGATGCGCTCGAGCGCACGTGGAGCGAGATCGAGCCCAAGGGTATAATTGTCTGTTAGAGGAGCTGCTGCTACGCTAGTGCTCTCGAGCGGCAATGGCTTGCGCTCGAGCGTGCGTCTGCTATGCACTTGAGCGCAACTGGGGAGGATCGAACACAACCCCTTCATCGAGCTACACTGGTGCTCGAGTGCGCTCGAGCGTTTTGGCCGGAACTGGTTCGGCAAACTATAAAAATAGATCAAACACCAAACTTTTCTCTTTTTTTTTTTTTTTTTATTAGATTTGCATAAACAAATAATTTTTTAAAAAAAGAAAATCTAACTAAACTAGTAGAAAAATAAAATCAATTAGGACAAAAATTAATTTTCACTAACAAAAACAACTTCCCAGCAACGGCACCAAAAACTTGTTGTGAGTTTTAAAGTACTCGCAAGTGTACGAGTCGTTTGCAATATAGTTTATGCAAGTGCAAGGTCTAATCCACATGGAATTGTGTCGTGAAATTCAATTTTTATCTAAACTAATTCTATTTTAACGTAGTTCTAAATTTTGTGTGATTTTGTCGTGCAAAAAGATAAATGAAATGAAAACTGAAATTGAATCAAATGATAAAAAGCACTAAGGTTTTCAAAATCCACCTCACCAAATCAAAACAACACACTTTCATGTTTTGTCCATACATCCGAAGAACAATAGAAACCTATGAATGTTCTAAGTTTTATAAAAATGATCTATTGAAACATTTGACAAATACATCCATTGTACAAATCACAAAGAATACCCAACTTAAACCAAATCATCCAATGTATCCGTTTAATCTACGAATAACAATGGATATCCGATTTAAACTGAATGATTCGATGTATCCGTCAGATGAAACACATCAAATATCCAATGTTTGCAAAATTAATAAACAACAATCGATCACAAGAATTTACTCACATAATTGAATTGAAATAAAACGTTAAACTTTATTAAATAACAGAATTGTATGAACATTACATGAAAGTATGGACGTAAATCAATGGCGAGCCTTCATCTTCAACCTTAGTTGAAGATTTTAGCCTCTCATGACTACAAACAACATGATAAAATGGATTGAATTCATGAAAACTAAAAAATTACAAAGGGAAATTGAATTCAGAATTCAACGACGTCAAAACTCAGAATAATACAGTGAACGGCCCCCCCTTCGTTCTGTTTACAAAAGAAATGTATTGTATAAGTACTAAAAACCTAGGGCTTCCGCACTGCTAGGTCAGCCTGAGTGTGCTCGATCGCACACTAGGTGCGCTCGGGCATTCTTCAAGACTTCTACGGTGCAGCGCTTAGGCGCTGCTTGCTTTGGTATAGGCGGGTGTGCGCTCGAGCATGTCTTGTTGGGGTCAAGCACAGGTGTGCTCGAGCGTAGGTGCCATGCGTTCGATCCAACTTCCAGAATTCCACTTTTTCCCGCTTCTTTGCAATTTTCATATAAAGACCGCAATTCTCTCTCAACAATTTGCAAAACACTAAAACTAACCAAAACATCATAAAATAATAAAGTTAAAGGCTTAGCAAATGCAAATTAAAGGGGTCCAAATATGCAACATTTGGCACTCACCAGCCATGATAATCATGATCCTACCACAACTTCGTATTCGTAGTTAAGCAAGCTTACGCGAGAGTAGTACCAGGATGGGTGACCTCCTCAAATGTATGGTTTGAGGGAGCCAAAAGCGAACAATATTGTGTATCAAAGCCATTGCCCAGCTTAAGATGTGGGGAGCGTGCACAAGCCCATGAGGGTCGCTAGCGAGAATGTTGGGTCCTAAGAAGGAGTGATTGTGGTGTACCACATAGCCTGAGTATAGAGATGGAGATGTCCTTATATGTATGCTTGCACCCTTCATGACAACAACGCGTTTAAAAGCCTTGATGGTAATGATCCTACTAGAACTCTGCATACCTGGATGTGTGACATCCTAGGAAGTATGGTTCGTAAGAGCCAAAAGCGAACAATATTGTGTGTCAATGAGGTGTGATGTTACAGGTACTACACTCAAGATGAGCACTAGTTATCATACACAAATAGATGGTCAAACTGAGATAATTAACAAGTGCTTGGAGAACTATTTAAGATGTTTTGCTCATGATAGACCTAAACAATGAATAAACTAGTTACCATGGGCTAAGTACTGGTACAATACCACTTGGCAAGGGTCCATTAAAATGACACCATTTGAAGCCGTGTATGGTAGGCTGCCTCCCAGATTGTTATCCTATGTGCGAGGTACTACCAAGGTAAATGTTGTGGACAAGGACGAAGGAAGGGGGTGACCCATATAGGTCATGGCCACCCCCCAACTCATAAGGAGATAAAAAATTGAAGGTAAAAAAAATAATTTATAAGGTAATTTTTTTTTTTTTTTTTATTGGCATATCGGCCTCTAGCAACACAATTCATTGGCCCTTGGCCCCTATTCATACTAAACTCTACCTTTGTCCATGGCTGTAGAAGAAATCTTGGCCCTCTTATAGCAAAATTTACATTATGCTCTGCAAAGAATAAAAAAGTATACAGATTTAGGAAGAATTGAAAGAACTTCGGAAGTTGGCCAGCAAGTTTATGTGCGCCTGCAGCCCAATAGGGAAAGCTCTTTGGTCACTCGTAGGGCTTTAAAATTGTCACCTCTTTTTTATGGCCCTTTCAATGTGGTTCGTAAGATTGGAGAGGTAGCCTATGAATTGGATTTGCCAGTTTCTACTGGAATACACCCTATTTTTCTTGTCTCCCAACTGAAACTTAAGTTTTGGCGAGATAATGCTGTTATTCCAAAGTTGCCACCAGTTGATTTGGATGGCATCATTCAGCTTGAGCCAGTGGAAGTTTTATCTCGTTGATGTCGTGCTAAAGCTAATCATTCCATCACTGAATTGCTTGTACGTTGGGCAGGGCAATCTGCTGAAGATGCTATTTGGAAGGAATTTCTCTATTTGAAGCAAGTCTACCAACACCTTGTGGGCAAGGTGTTTTGAAAGGGGGAAGTGATGTAATGCGCTATGCAATAGATGACGTATGTGGCAGTTGCATGAGAATTTCACGTGGTACCAATGATTACTTGAATAATGAGAGCTGATATTAGTAGTTGGAGTACCTTTTATTGCTTGTAATAAGAAGTTGCAACCGGATGTGCCTAAGCAATTCAGTTAGGTGTTTCTTAAGAAGTTGTTGATTGCTTGTAAGAAGTAAGCGAGAAGGAGAACTATAAAAGGCTGAACTAAGATGAAAGCCTTAGACCATTTGTAAAATGGCATTGAGGACTTTAGAGGTTTAAGTATTCTTCTAGGAAATGTTCACTTCATTTTCCATCATTTTCATTGATTCCTCTTCTTCCACTTTCCATTCCATTACAGCCCGTTAGAAGAACAGCTCCGTAAGAGTCTTTTCCTCCAAAATTAAATTACCTCTATTTCAGAGAATAAATTTGGAGGTTTTAGGTACATACATATAATGCCTTTGCTGATGTAACGTACATGTAAAACTTTTTGTTGCTTTTCGAGATAGCCATGAAGAAACACCATTGTCGGCAAATAATTAAGGTTTATATATTTTTCCCTCTTTTTTTTTTTTTTTTTTTGGAGCATACATACATAAAGGTTGATCTCAGAGAATAAGTGGGGAAGGTAACAATTTAACAAAACATTTTGCTTACTGGCTTACCGCTGATAATACATGTGACAATGGAAGCAAGTTACCACATAATGAAAGTCAACAGTACTTTATCTAATTAAGCTTTTTAAAAAATAAAAAACAGAATAGGGTTGTGCTTGGTGTCTTAATCTTTTAAAAATAATAATAATAATTTTGTCTTAATGTTATGGTTATTATAATTAGGGTACCCATGCCATCTACACAGGATAGTTACCTCTTGTCTTGGAGTTGGACCAGTTGGTGAAGCTCTTTTCGTTAGCCGTTGCTTTTGAGTTGTTTATACGAGTTGATCTTAAATTGACCAATTTATTTAACGAGTTAATTTGAATTGACTCTAATCTAATTATATAAAATTTTAATGTATTAATTTCGTATTGAAATATGGGCTAGAAAAGTGAAAACAACTGGTGTAGAGATTCTAGAGAAGAAGAATCTTTTAACAAGCAAGCGGAAAAAGCAAATCCTATCAGTATCAGAAACAATTGTCGTGGCATTGTTTTGTGTGTGTATATATATATATAGGCTTGGCTATGGGTCAAAATGGTCCAATTTTGGCTCTTATCGGTTATTAATCGATAATTTTCGGTTAAACGGTTTATTAACCGATACCGAACCAATAAGAATTTTAACTGAAATTATCAGTTATAACGGTACACGGTTAAATGGTTCGGTTAAACCGGTTAACCGATTTAACCGTGGGGTTTATATTGATTTATTTTGTTGGGCCAAAAATGAGTTTTTTTTACTTTTGAGAGCCCAAATACTTTTTGTTGGGCTAAAATAACTTATTAAAAATGAGTTGTTTTAGGACCTAAATACTTTTTGTTGGGACCCAAATATTTGTTTTTTGGGATAAAAATTGAAGTTTTTTTATATTGATCCACCACAACTTTTTTTATATTATAAAATACATTTTTCCAAAGCAAATGGACTAATTAACATAATGAATGTTAATTAGACTAACAAAACTAGTTAATGAAAAATGCTTTCACCGAAGGCAAAGAAATTCCATCCAATGCCATCACTAAAAAAAAGATTAAACCTACCCAAACCCAAATTAAGATAAGGTTACATAGGTATATATATAATCCCAAAACTACGTCGTTTTGACATCCCTATTTAATGGTTTATATCGGTTAAACGGTTAACCGATATGAAATTTTTAACCGAACCGAACCGAACCGATAAGCATACCGGTATAAAAAATTTAACCGATAAGGATATCGGTATATCGATTACGGTTAATATCGGTTCGGTTGAAACTGGTACACGGCCGGTAATCGGTAACCGGTTAATCTGCCCCTTATATATATATATATGTTAGAATCTAATAAAACCCTTATATTTTACCTATCAAAATTTTAAGTGCCATTTGCCATCAACTTGGGCCATGTGCCCTTTTACATCGGGTCATGTGCCCTTTGCCACCTAGAATTTTGATGGGCAAAATATTAAGGTTTTATTAGATTCTAGCATTTCTCTTTATTACCGGTTAAGCGAGGTTCCGGTTCCTAGTTCCGGTTTCCCAAAACCAAGAACCGGGTAGCCCGGTTCCAGTCCCCAGTTTTGGCCAAAAACCAGAAAACCGGACCAGATTGACACCCTTACTTTTTGGAAACAAATTTTAGCGGGATTTTCAATTAGCGGGTATGAGTAGTCCCTACAAAAAAGCAAAAATAAAATAAAATTTATTTGAAAGAAAGCATTTTCCTTAATAATGCTATTGCTATCTATTCTCATTTATTTCAGGTGTTTTTTTTTTTTTTTTTAGAATAATGGTATTATAGAAATATAATAAAAAAGTGGCATTTTTTACGCACTTTGATAATTTGCTGTATCACTTTACCACGTTTTAAATTTCATGGGACCATTTCAAAAGGATTTACTAGTTTACATGGCTTTTTAATATTTTCCTCATTGATATCACAAACCATAGAACACGCTCCAAACGTTTTCCTGCTTAGGCATGCATGGAAAACTCCATCTCTTTTGTCTTTCTTTGTAAAAAATATACCAAGCATGTATCACTCTTTTCAATTAATTGTATTACCCTTGAACCAAATATATATTGTTGAAGCAAATTATTGGACGGTTGGACTGAACGATGAGACTCCTGTAAAACCATGCAAAAGGTCACCGGAAAATCATCAGTCTTTCGAGGAATGAAGAGCCCCCGATGCATAAGTCAGTTAAGTTAAATTGTTATTGAGAGAAAATTGAGTGGAGAAAGAGTTCAGAAAAAGGTCATACCTAATTTTGGAGGTGTGTGACCCTTTTTAAAGTGAGGCTTCTTTGCAAAATGCATGGATGCTTGTCACTTGATAGGCTCATAGTATATTTTATCATGATTGACATGTCTAGCTTGTAAAGCACTGGGAATCTTATTTTTACTTGCAATCGAGTTTACCTCTAATCTTCAATACTAAAGGCGATATGTCAGCCTTAAAATGCCTAACTAGGACTAAGGGTTTTTGGGTGCCCAGTGCACGGTCTAGATCTTAACTCTATCGACCTTATGATATTTTATATGCATTTTTAATTAGTGTGAGAAAGTCAAAGTATTTGTAACATTATTACGATCTCAAATCAAATAGAAGGAAAGTTGAAAATTCATACCCTATTGAGTCATTGACGTCTGGCTATAAAAATTTGATGTGGATATCTGTAAAAACTCAACCAGTTAATATATTAGAGTTAATTAAAGCAGGAAAAAGATGCCAAATCTATTGGAGTCAACTCAGAAATGAGGGTCACCATTGTAATTGTTGTGCAAAAAACACACTATCACAATTATGGTTAAATAAGGCGAGAACAATCGCACACAAGATAATACCAAGATTTAAGTGATTCCCTCAATTTGAGGTACGTTATATAGTATAGAGAAAATCACTCAGACCCAAAACCCTAATACACCTAAATCTCACTATCACACAATAGAGATTATTCCCCAAAGAAAATACAAAAGACATTAATACTAAACTAACTCTTCTTCTTTTGTTGGAATACGATGGCGGTTAATCTCTATTTCTTTTTCTCTTCCAATGTGGCAATCTTTCTTTTTCTCTCTTATTTTGGCTTCTCCAAAATCAAGAAGAAAATAGCCGGCACCCTTTAATCACACACATAGCAGCCCACTTTTCTCTCTTTTAGAGACTAACCTTTGTGCGGCTTTATCTTGTGATACGGTGCTTGCAGCCCTCAAACACAGCCGCCAACAAAATTATACTTGTGCGGCTCTGTTTTGCTTCTCTTGTGCACACACAAAAAGAACCAAAAAAGCATGTATACATATAGCAAGCAAACTAGGTTACTTTTGGGAGAAAAGTCCAAGTCGGTGTTGCTCTCGCACTCCAAGTTGAAATATGTAACCAAAGCTTACATGGACTAGTAAAAGCAATGGACCCCACACCAAACCTTGATGGGTCAAGGCACACACGTCAACGGTAATTTGTATAAAGTTGTTCGAATCCAAAATCTAGATCAGGAAATTTTGGATTTGGTCTTTAACGTTCACACTTCAGTTGAAAGGTTTTGTTTGGTTTTATTGAGTTGAGTCCAAACCATTATCCATTAACCATGTCGATGCATAGTCTTATACATCTTTAGAAGAATATTGGGTAGGTGCTTAAGATTCCTATCTAGTCCAACCGAAAAGAGTATACCTTTTTAGTCTATTTTAAAACTTTTAACTAGTAAACAAAAATTTAGAGGAAAATTACTTTTTCTTTTTAAAATTATTTTTCATTAATTCTGGAAAAGATTTCAAGCCGCGAAACTTAAGATATGCTTTGAGGCTTGCTTCAAATGGCTCTTTTAACCTCTTAAACCATTACCCATTTTGTATTTATACCTCTAAACATTAAAAAGTGACATTTGAGCTTTTCATATTACCAATGCGTCTTGAATTAGACACTTTTGCATTTTTATTCGCAAAATACCCTTTAATTTATTAAAAATAACCATTTAAAAAAATAAACAAAAAATACTTGAAAACACCAAAAAGACGTGGCCCTTTCCACCCTAGCCCCTTAATTTTTTATTTTTTTTTTTTTTCAAATGGTTACTTATATATATAAGTTCATGGTATTTTAGTAAGAAAAATGCAAAAATGTCTAATTTCACACGCTATGGTAGTATTTTGGACTTTGATATCACTTTTTAAAGTTTGGAGATATAATTGCAAAATAAATGATAATTGGGGCAGCTAATATCTACTTTTTTTTTATTCAAACTCGGCAAACTAAAAATAATGCCCAATCATTAGAATCCATATAACTAGGCTGATCACTGCCTTCCTATGGGCGAATTTCAACCCTTCTTCTCCACCAATAAGGATTGGTTTCAGGAACAGCTACCCATCCATTTGCGTTCCAACACATTCACTCCTAGAGCTAGAGGACGAAGGATTAGTATCCGCTGAAATTCTTAAGAAATTTTAGTTTATGAAATTTTAAATTCAGATCATCTATATTTATCAACCAATTGTCATTTTTTTGTCATGTGTTTCACTACTAATAAAATAATAAAATTTTTATTATTTTATTAGTAGTGGGACACGTGGCAGAACAATGACCATTGGATAGAAAATGGACAGCCTAGATCTAAAATTTTAGAAATTGAAATACTCCTAAAAATTTCAATAGATCCAAATTCAAAGGACGAGTATTTATTGCAATTCCATCTAGTGTATCCATCCACTAAATAATTTTGAACCCTTTCATTTAGGATTGCAATTTTCAAAACGCGTCATTTAAAAGTAGTGATTTTAAATGTGTGAATTGAAATCTTGATTTTTTAAAAACGTAATTAAGCATATGACAAAATCATAGTTTACAATTTAAAATGTAATTTACTCTTTAAAATTGTGCATTTTTAAAAACATACACTTTTGCCTACCATTTGAAAACATAAATTTTTCCAAGTTTTCAAATTGTAATTTTTTAAAACCTTATTCCCAAATGATACATTTTTTTCGATTTAATTTAAATTCGTATTTTTAGTCTATGAATTCATAGTGCCAAATGCATTTAAAAATTAACTGATTAGAGCCAAAGTTGAGAAATGATCTAATGTGTCATAAACACCGAAACGATCTATAAAATCATATTCACGGAAGAAATAAATAGCCCTCCACATTTGGGTGATAAAATTTACAAACGACCTTTGGAGAAACAATTCAATCTTACGCAACTTATAAGACATTTGACGAAAAGCAATGCTATTATCTACACTCATTTTATATCGACTAACGGAACGTATTTTAATTGACTTCTTCTATTAGTCACTTCAAAAAAATTTCAAAAAAAAAAAAAAAAAAAAAAGGCATCTAGTATTCTATTTTTAACTTTTGAGCTCCAAAACAGAAATTACGATGATTTAAAGCAAAATAAAATTAAGGAGAAAGTCCACATACCTCTTCAAACTACCACTCAATCGACAATGTCTCCCCAAAACTTTCAATTGTGACAATGTTCCCCAAACTACCAAAAATTATCAATGTTCCCCCAATGACGAAATAAAATAAAAACAAAAAATACTAAAACTTCTAGAAAAATCCTAAAACTAATTTTTACCATCATGTTACTTTCGTGATATATGAAAATAATATAAAAGTCTAATAAATAGCTTCTTCTTTTTTTTTTTTTTTTTTTTTTGACATGTCCACATAAGAGTGGTGGATAGGAGATTCGAACTAGTAACATCCACTTTATAAAGCGTAGTCCCCAGCCGATTGAGTTACCCCTGAGGACATAAATAGCTTCTTCAAATAAATATAAAGGAAGAATTAATACAAAAAAAATAAAATAACAGAAAAAATATAAAAAAGCCCCTCAACAAACAGCCATTTTTTAAAAAATTTCATAAAGTTTAAAGTTTGATAAAGTGGTGCATCAAAGTACCAAAGTGTGCCAAAATGGTCATTTTTATTATATTCTTATAATGCCTTTATTCTCTTAAAAACTAAAATAAAAATAAAAAATAAAACTAAAGTCCCTCCGGATATGACGAAGAATGAATGACGATACGCCGACGACTAACTGTACGGAACCCCATCTTCACACTTCTCATCACCCACCGCCGCCCCAGTTTTAGGGCACCAGCGCCTTTAACCGGACCTATATGTCCAACGCTAAAAAAACTAAAAAAAAAACTAAAAATCCCGTCAAAATTTCAAAATTTTCCACTTTCCCAAATCCCCCCTCCTCTTCCTCCTGGAATTGGATGCCTATGTGCAAAACCAAAATGGCGGTCGACGCCGACGCTCCAACCCCAACCCCTCGCACCTCTCGTACTCCCCGAACCCCACGCTCTCCCAGACCAGCAACACCAACCTTCACCGCCGCCGGCGCCTCCTCCTCCTCCGACCCTCCCACCTCCGGAACCGGAACCTCCACCTCCACCTCCAGCCGCACCTCCCTTCCCAGCCTCCGCCAGTCGCTCCCCGAGAACCCCCACATCTACGACTACTCCGAGCTCTGTTCCGCCACCAACAACTTCCTCGCCAGAACCTACACCTCCACCTCCTCCACCCGCTCCTGGCGCTGCACTCTCCGGGGCAAAGACGCTATCATTTTCCAGCGCAAGTTCCGCCGCAAGATCCAGATGCCCCAGCTCAAGCAACGCCTTGCCGTTATCTGCCGTAGCCACCACCTCAGCCTGGTCAAGCTCCTCGGCGCTTCCATCTCCGGCGACCACATTTTCCTCGTCTACGACTTCGTTGATGGTGCAAACCTAGCGACCTGTTTGCGGAACCCTAGGAACCCCAACTTCTCGGTGCTCTCCGCGTGGATGTCCAGAATGCAAATCGCCACGGATTTGGCGCACGGCCTCGACTACATTCACAACAGCACCGGCCTGAACATGAGCTTAGTGCACAACCACATTAAGAGCAGCAGCATCCTGGTCACCGAGCCTTCCTTCAACGCCAAGATTTGCCACTTCGGCACCGCTCAACTCTGCGGCGAGATCGACGAAAACGGAGCTCCTGAAGATTCTGCTCCGGGCGGTACGAGTCCGAGATACAAGGGCAAAATTGAAGAGGTATCCGAAACGACGCCGTCCAAATTGAGGCGGTCGGACAGTCGAAAATTGCAATTCGAAGGTGTGAAGGGGTACATGTCCCCGGAATTTCAATCAACAGGCGTGGCAACGCAAAAGAGCGACGTCTACGCGTTTGGTGTCGTAATCTTGGAGCTCCTGTCCGGAGAGGAGCCTTTCAAGTATAAATACGATAAGGCCAAGGGTGACTTCGTTCGGACCACGGTGATCGAGGCAGCGAGAGCAGCAATTGACGGCGACGGCGACGATGGGGGGCTCAGAAGGTGGGTGGATCGGAAGTTGAAGGACTCGTTTCCGGTGGAGGTGGCAGGGAAGCTGACACGCCTAGCGCTGGATTGCGTACACGTGGAGCCTGATATGCGGCCCAACATGGGACGCGTGGCGGGGAAGATTTCTAAGCTTTATTTGGAGTCTCGGATTTGGTCCGACAGTGTCAAAATGCCAACCGATATTTCGGTCTCTTTGGCACCCAGATGACTACAAGTCTAAAATATTCGTTTATTGTTTTCCGTGAGAAATTTGTTTGTTTGAGTGGGACACGGGTGGATGGGCAATCTTTTATTTAACAAATTTAATCAAAGATTACGATTGTGACGCGGCTAATTATATTTCCACGGTTCCGAAGTTGTAAACATAAACAATAGTTGTTGTTGCATTTGGCTGGGAGATCAATTTGGGCATCTTTTGCTTCTTTATCAACTATCAACTTATAACCAACCAAATACACAGCTAGAAAGAGGAGCAGTCTCGACTAGGGCTGACAAAATGAATTAGTGCAGTTCAGGTCGACCCATTTACGCAGACACGAATTTGACCCGTTGACTAAACATGTCAAATCAAATACAATACACTAATTTAATAAGTGGCACGACACGATTCTTGTGACCCGTTTAATTAACAAATCGTGCTGAGTTGACGAGACATGACACGCTCCAATGACCCCCAAATGACCTAAACATGAGGGTTTTTTTTAAAAAAAAAAAAAAAAATTATTCTTTTGAACCATTCTCATCGGTTATTTACTTAAAAAAAAATATTATAAAGGGTTAACCTGCGAGTCAACCCTTGTAACATGTTTATTAAAAGAGTCATAAACTTGTTTAAGATCCAAACTCATTTAACCTAAACTCTAATCTTAAAATTATGTGTTGTGTTCGTATGAAGTTCGCGGATCGCGGGTTACATTGACAACCCTAACCTTGACCCCTTTCTTGTTCCCAAATGTAACTAAGAAAAATGGAAAAAAAACATATAACCAAGACTCTCTCAACTATCGATGTTGTAAATTGACAAGAAATCAGTGGACCATCCACTTTACCATTCCCTTTTTTTAGCTTAATCTATTAAATTAAGGTCCCGTTTGCTAAACGATTTTGATTTGTTACTATTTATCTCACTTTTTTCATTTTTCTAACATTCTCTTACTTTTTACATTACATCAATTACTTTTTATTACTATTCAAATAAAAAAATCACTACAAAATAAAAATATTTCAATTTTTCATACCAAAAATTTGTACTTTTCACTTTTTTTTTTTTTTTTTTTTTTCATAAATCAATTTTGAGTCGGAAAACATTGTTTGAATTCAATTCACACGCACCGGGGGCTTGTTTCAACCCACCATTTGTCTGGTTCCAAACTCTCTCGCAAAGTTTTCTCTCCAAGAACCTCGGTTCTTCTTGCTTTTCAACCTTTCCTACCTCCTTTCCTTCAAATTGGATCTAGAAACTCTCATCTCACAAACTTCTGCCCTGTCATGGGACGATCCCGCCCCCTCTTTGGCGTCTCTTCCCCCTGAAACTGCCATAGAAAATACCTTAGCTCTGTTTGGGTTCTCCATTGCCCAAAAACATCAATTCCTAAAGATCGTTAGGGAAGCTCTCAACAAAGCATGGAGCTTCGCCATTCCTTTCTCCATCCAAGTGCACGCTCAGAATAAATACCTCTTCGTCTTTAAACATCCCAACCACATTAGAAGAATCCTCAGTCAAGTGACATGGAATATCAACGGTTCTTTGTTGATCCTGAAGAAATGGTCCCCTAACCTCTCCCTTGAAGAAATCCACTTCCATTCAGCTCCTTTTTGGATACAGGTTCATGGCCTCCCTTTAAAATATATGATACATCAAAAATGCCATTGCTATAGGGAAAGGGCTTGGCAACTTTTTGAAAGCTGACATGATGAAGCTGCAGGTTTTATTTATCATAGCTACCTCAGGTTGCTAGTTGAGGTGGATGTGTGCAAACCGCTTAAACCTGGCTTTTTTCAAAATCGGAATGACACTTCACCGCTTTGGGTAAAACTCAAATATGGACGTTTGGGTGACTAATGCACCAATTGTGGCTGTCTAGGGCACAAAAGTTTCTCTTGCAATGTCCCAATAGACCCAGTTTTATCAACTCAGTACCAAGTCTCTCTCAAAGTCACATCTTCCAACTTCTGGTATCATTCTTCTAGAAGAAGAAAGAGGAATATGAAGAAAATAGTTCCTCCCACACCACTGAGTTTGCCCTTACTGGTGAGTCACCCCATACCCAACTCGCATGCTATGAACCCCATTCAACTCATACTGTCCCTCTTTGCCAAACATGCAAAGGCAACGTCTTTTCCAGCCCACCTACCCAACCCCTATCCTTTTCCCAATATATTTCTTTCCATAAAAATCCTATTGTCAATATTTTCAATGCCTCCACATCAAATCAACCTCACCCTTTTACTGATAACCCTTCATTAATTGCGCCGAACCCTTGCCCAACTACCACGCCTCCTCCCGAGGATGCATTTAATGTTCAACCCTTGCTACACTCCACCCCTAAAGCCTGTTTTTACACCAATAACATCTTACCTCAACCCCTTTTGAATTCTACGCAAGTTCTCTCTCTTAAACCTTGGCCCAATATTTTAGCCCAAACAGACCTCCTCCCTGTCCCTCTCCCAAGCCCTCATTATAGGCCTTCACTTACTTGGTCCTCTAAACCCATATCCGCCCCAATAGATCAAGCCCACTCTCATGAAGCTTCCATGGTTAACCCCTCCCCAGTTCATGTCATTCCCCCTCTGAAAATTTCTCCCTCTCCTTGCAAAACTCCCCCCTCTCCCAAACAAGGCGGGTTCCATCCCTACCCACCCCATCCACCAAATAAGCCTATCATACCCCCCCCCCCAACCCACTGAAGATGATTCGATCTTGCCCCTCTCTCGCAAAAGAGTTAGATTTGTTGAGAATCTTCCTCTGGCCAAAAGAGGACCTGCAATTGCTAATCGGAAGATTGAAGAGGTGAAAGATGAGGCTCCTCCCATTTCTGCTTCCTCATCTCTTTCACCGAGGAATCTTCCCAAGGCTCAACTCAGCTCTCCTCAGGATGCTGCCTCCATTCAAGAAATTTCTCTCTCAATTGAGGCGGGCCAAGCCATGCCTCCAACCGTCCCATGAAGATTCTGGAATGAACTGCCGCGGTTTTGCCCATCCCACAACTTTCCATTCTCCTAGGGTCTTTTGCAAAATTCACAAGCCTGACCTCATCTTTCTCAGTGAAACAAAAATTCCTCCTGCTTCTTCTTAGCTCTCTCTCTCCCAATTGGGATTTCCCTTTTTGATCCACACCCCCCCTTCTGGCAGTAAAGGTGGTCTTGTGGTTGCATGGAAGGCTGGGCTAGAAGTGGAACAAATCAACCAATCCTCTTCCCAAATCTCTTGCCTAATTTTCTCCAACCCTCTCTCTCAACCTTGGCTACTCTCCTGTTCTTATGCTCCTCACAATGGTTCCAAGATGGCACATTGGAATACTCTCACTGGTATTGGCAACTCTTTTGGTGGTCCTTGGCTGAATATTGGTGACTTCAATGCTATTTTAGCCCCCCCAGGATAAATTTGGTGGCCGTTCTTTTGGTTCCTTGTCTCACCATGACTTTGTAAATTTTGTCCACTCGAATGGTTTGTTTAATCTGGGATATGTGGATAATCCTTATACCTGGTGCAATAAACATCAAGGTCTCAATATGATCAAGGAACGTTTGGATCGTGGTTTGGCCTCTCGTGGCTGGCTCCACTTGTTCCCAAATGCTCTTGTCCGACATTTGCTGGCGACCGCTTCTGATCACAACCCAATTTTTGTTAACACGGAAGGCTCTTACTCTACGCTACCTAAGCCATTTTGTTTTGAGAGTTTCTGGATTAGAGATCCTTCTAGTTTCTCTGTTATAGCAAATGCATGGGATTCTTGTGTTTGGGGTTCTGAAGCTCTTGTTCTAAAGCAGAAGTTGCAAGCAACCAAGTTGGCCTCAAAGGATTGAAACTAAACCATTTTGAAAAGATCCAAACTAATATTAAATCCATTCTCTCTGCCTTGGATTCCTCTCAAAATGAGACCCCAGTCCCCATGCTCGTGCCAAAGAAGAAGCCCTCCAATTGTCCCTCCAGGAAGAACTTCTTACCTGTCGTGACCTCAACACTAAGTTCTTCCATGCCTCTACAGTCACCCATCGCAGGTATAATTCTATCTCTTGTCTTAAATTGGATAATCTTTCTTTTTTGTATAATAGAAATGATATCGGCTCGCATTTGGTGAGCCATTTCTCCTCTCTTTTTTCCTCCTCCAATCTGGTTCTGACTGGCTTAGATGATCTGTTTGCTCCTGTTATTACTTCCTCAGATAATGACCTCTTGTGTCTTATCCCTGATGAGTATGAAATTTGGATGGCTGTCTCTGACCTAGGAAGTGATAAATCCCCTGTTCCTGATGGGATGGCAAGACTGTTTTACAAAACCTATGGGAAAATTGTAAAACACAATGTCATTAGATTTATCAAATCCTTCTTCCGTCATGGCCATCTTCTTAATTCTTTCAACCATACTCATCTAGCCTTGATCCCTAAGGTCAGGAACCCTAATAAAGTCACTCAATTCCGCCCTATCAGTCTTGCCAATTTCATCTACAAGGTCATTTCTAAGATTCTGGCCAATCGGATAAAACCCCTACTCCACAAGATCATTTCCCCCAATAAATCTGTTTTTCTTAAAGCTACATCTATTCATGATAACTCTATTCTTGCTCATGAGATTTTCACTCCATGAAAAAAGAAAAAGGGTAATGAGGGTCTTATGGCCATTAAGCTTGATATGGAGAAAGCCTTTGACTGTATGGAATGGAGTTTCTTGCTTTGTATTTTCTCCCTCCTAGGCTTCAGCCCCAAATGGCTTCAACTTGTGGAGCAGTGCATCTCCACTGCGTCTTTTTCCATCTTTTTGGATGGCTCTCCCTATGGGATGTTCCCCTCTTCGCAAGGTCTTAGACAAGAGGATCCCATATCCCCTTTCCTTTTTATTCTTGGCTCCGAAGCACTCTCTTGGCTTATCGTCCGGGCTGAAAATCATGGTTCTATCCACGGGATTAATATTTCCAGAGATTCTCCCCACATTTCGCACCTTCTTTTTGCAGATGATCTCATGATTTTTGCCAAATCCTCCACCTCTGAAGCTACCACTATCCTTGATTGCCTCATGACATATTCACAATGGTTTGGCCAGAATATCAACTTCCATAAATCCTCCATTTTTTTTAGCCCAAACAGCCACCACAATGCCATTGCCAGCATAAAATCTATCCTGAATATCCAGCAAATTTCCCCCAGAGCAAAATACCTTGGCCTCCCTTTTTTTGTGAATAAGAACAAGAAGAGGGCTTTTGAAGACATCAAGGCAAACATCCTTTGCTGCATTACTGGTTGGAAGGATAAGTTATGTAACACCCCGGTCCCATATTGGGAAGATGAGAAGAAGCCCACATAGAGTGGGAAGTTTATAAAGATAGTCATGGGTGCTAAGTCCCACATTGCCTAGTTACTAGGTGAAACTGGGCTTTATAATGAATTTTAGGGAAACTCCAAATTGGCTAGTCCTTTTGGGGTAATAGCGCAGATGTGGCTAGCGCTTTTCCCTGGGTCGTTACAAGTGGTATCAGAGCCACCTACTAACGCCAGGCCATGTGGTATTAGAGCATTGCATGACGTAGCCCTGACGAGGACGTCAAGAATTTAAGAGGGGGAGTTTGTAACACCCCGGTCCCATATTGGGAAGATGAGAAGAAGCCCACATAGAGTGGGTAGTTTATAAAGATAGTCATGGGTGCTAAGTCCCACATTGCCTAGTTACTAGGTGAAACTGGGCTTTATAATGAATTTTAGGAAAACTCCAAATTGACTAGTCCTTTTGGGGTAATAGCGCAGATGTGTCTAGCGCTTTTCCCTGGGTCGTTACAAGTTACTCTCCCAAGCTGCCAGAACTACTCTCATCAAGTCTGTGGCAAATGCCACCCCTGTTTACACTATGTCCTTGTTGCTCCTCCCCAAGGCAATATGGCTCGTCATTGACTCATCTCTTAGGAAATTCTGGTGGGGTTATCCCCAAGAAAAAAAGCACTGTCTCTCCCTTGTGGGATGGAACAAGATTTGTGCTCCTAGATGCTTGGGTGGTCTAGGCTTAAGGCGAATGGAATTTCTTAACAAGGCTCTTTTGGCCAAGCTTGGTTGGTCTATTCTCAAAAATGCAGACTCTCTCTGGATCCAATCTCTTATGGCTAAATATTTAAGAAACACTGATCTGCTGTCAGCCTCTATTAAGCCATCTGATTCTTGGCTTTGGAAGGGTATCTTAAATAATAGAGATATTATTACCCGAAATGCCTACTGGGTGGCCTCTTCGGACTCTACTCTGAATGTTTGGAACTCTCCTATCCTTGCCTGGCTTTAAGCCCTCTCCCAACCTTAACCTCACCTCCCTCCCTAATTTTTCCATCTCTGATCTTGGAACACATATCTGCTTTTTGACCTCTTCACTCCCATCTCTGTCCAAGCCATAAAGAATATCTATCTTTCCCCTACCCCCATCCCTGACCGTCTTGTTTGGACCTCCTCATCCTCTGGCCTTTTCACTATTAAAGCAGCCCATGAATCCTTCTCCTCCCTTTTAGCCCCTTCTTCCACCCCCCTTAACCCTTTGGATTGGATCTCTCTGTGGAGCCTTAAAATTCAGCACCACCTTAAACATTTTCTCTGGAAAGTTGTTTGGAACATTCTCCCCCACCAGATCAAATATTTTCAAGTTCTCCCATACTGGGTCCACTAATGAGCTTTCATGTCCCTTGTGTGATGGTCCAACAGAGACTCTTACTCATATTTTTCTGGATTTTCCTTTTGCCAGAGCAGTGTGGAGATACTGTAGTTAGCCTATTAATACTGCCACTTTTGCTAACCTACCTTTGCAGGAATGGGTTAAAGCTGTGATTAATCCCTCTACCCTTCTTGACATCCCCATAAATTATGTCCATGAATTTCAGCTTACTGCTCTTATCACCATGGACCATATTTGGATGACTAGAAATTGTCTTATTCATGGTGGTGCTTATCCAAACCCACAGGTTTGTCATAAAGCCATTCTTGTCTCTATTCAAAAGCATTTAAAGGAACGGGCTGATTCTTAGAGCACTCCTCTCCAATTGTCCCCTCCTCCTCATGGGTCTTTTAAAGTGAATTTTGACGTTGTTGTTCGTCCTAACTTCAGTGTAGCTTCTGTAGTTCTAAGTAGTGATTATGGTTGGATTTTGGTTGCCCGTACCCAGCAATTACCTCCCCCCCCCCCCTTTGCCGCCTTGTTTGCTGTCCGCTTGGCAGCTTCTTATAGTTGTCCCTCTATTATGGTGGAAGGCAACTCCCTCCTCACTATCTTGGCCATCAACCAAGGTCACCTCTTCTCGGATTGGCCTTGTCCTCCTATGATTGCCGACTGTCGCCAGCAGCTCTCCTTGTTCAGTTCTTGGACTGCTTCAAAGATATCTAGATGTGCTAATTCCCGGGCACACTCGGTTGTAAAATGGGCCGCTTCACACTTAGTGTTTGGAAGCATTCTCGATAACTCACATTTCCTTTCAGCTTTAAGAATTAAGAGTGGCAAAGACCCTCCTTTGTAATTTGTTTTTATGTTTTTTGCTTGTCCCCCTTTCCTTTTCCCGAAGTTGAATAGAAAAAAAAAAAAAAAAACAAAAAAAAAAACAAAATTCACACACACCGGGTGTATTGCCGAAGTAGAGTCAACAAAGGTAGGGTGGACTATCCATGCACGGCTTACCATAACAATTGAATGGGTGAATAAAAGTCAAAGAGACAAAAAAAAAAAAAAGGTCAAATGCCCCCAAAAAGTCTGAGGCCATAAAACCACGCCGACAACTATTAATGTACAAATTTAATTGTACTCGCAAGCACACGAGTCGTGTGCAGTAAAGTGTGTATGCAAGTGCGAGGTCAAATCCACAGGGAGTCGTGTTTGTAAAAATCAATTTTTTTTTTATTTAAACCAATTTTATCTTAACCTAGTTGATGTGGTATTTTTGTGACCAAAAATATCAATTATAAAAATAACCACTCGCAATAGGACGAATCTTTGTAGGATACGGCTATAGAGAGGGTGTCGAACCTCAAGGACTGCAGGGGTTTTATTATCAAAATTTGAAAGATCAAAGTTAACTTAATTAAAAGGGGTTTTGATTTGATTTGCTTAAAAACTAAAGTGCATGAAAATAAAAGAGATTTAAAATAAGAGAGAGAGAGAGTAGGGTATTGACTTCACCTCTATCCGCACAACAATGGTTAATCATAATTAATCCCAGAAATTCATTCTATGCATGTTATAAATAAACAAGAAACTACCTTATTAAAGAATAAGCATAATCTATCTTCGGTTGGCACGGATCGTCCACCTAACCACTAAGACGCGGTACGACCCGTCTTCCCTAGGTATAAATTATCAAATTCTATAACAGGATACATACAATCAATGAATAAGTGTAACCCATCTTCGGTTGGCACGGACTGTCTACCTAAATTACACTAAACTAGGGTGTAGTACAATCCGTCTTCCCTAGGCATGGCCTATCAAATCCTATTGATCATATGTCAATTAAACCCATTGTATAACCATCATCCTCATAATCACAGAAAACAAGAATGATTTGAGATCAATAAAAGTAAAATACTTTCTAAGACAAGAGAAGAATTTCACAAATATTGATTTTGAATTTAAGAGCAATTGCATTTAATAATTAAGAACATAAATCAATTGTAGCAATCCTCATAATTATACAATCAACATGCATAAATTGAAAATCTAGAAATTAAATACAATCAAACCATTGTGCTTGGAAAGGGCTACATCAATACCCCACGAAGGGGTTTAGCCGCTCATGATCTCCTAAGCTCCAAAGACAATTTACTGAATTTTGCTCTAAGAGGCGGTGTGTTTTTTTCTCAATGCTTAGAGGCCTATTTATAGGCTTAGGAGAGTCCTAGAAGCCCTAGGAATCCTATAAATTTCGGAGATTTAAGTCCAAGTCCAATTATGATAAAGAAAACCTAAGTCCAAATCGGAATAGGATTCGCCCAGAATTGCGTTCCTATCTTGCGGGGCAATTTTGGCAATGCGGCGCTCCGAATTAGGAAAATTCTATTTCACAATGATTTGTAGAAATTTGAGTTAGCTTTCCAGTGCCGCTTGAATCACCTCAATCGGATATTTGAGCTGAAAGTTATGGCCAAAATACCGAGACGTATGCAGAATCCAAAATTGAATCCAATCCGATTTTGACTCCAATTTGAGAAATTCCGAATTAATCTTTTCTTTATTTGATTTAAACTT
Organism: Corylus avellana; assembly: GCF_901000735.1. NCBI lineage: Eukaryota > Viridiplantae > Streptophyta > Magnoliopsida > Fagales > Betulaceae > Corylus > Corylus avellana. The sequence goes on from NC_081550.1 coordinate 13,023,815, forward strand.
AACCATGATTGGTTAAGTTTAACCATATCTTCTAGGTCTTCTCAAAGTGTGCTTTTAAGCCCAAAATCAATGGAATTAATTGCATCTTGATTTATATCCTGAAAACACAAAAACAAAACAAAATCAAACAAATAACAATGCTAAGGAATTAACATATGTAAATTAAGGGGCTTGAATGTGCAACATTCGACGCTTATCACTAGTTCCAAATTTCGTATTTCTATCGTGCAAAAAAAAAAATATATAAACTAAACTAAATAATTTGAAAACAATTAATGGGAAAAGTACTAAGGTTATCCGAATCCGCCTCACCAAATCAAACAACATGTTCTTGCATTTTATGCATACAATAGACAACCAAAAAGTTTATACATTGTTCAAAAGTCGTAAACATGCATGTTAAATCATTTGATGAATCCATCCGTTAAAAGAATCACAACGAATATTTAATTGAGATCAAATCATCCACTCTATCCATAGATCACAATGGATATTAGTCTTAATCCAATCATTCGATGTCCCCCAAGATGAAACACCACGAATATAAAATTTAGCATGAATAAAAGAACAACATTCAATCAAATGAAATTAATCAAACAATTGAATTGACTTTGAACAACAATTTAATTAAAAATCACATTGTATACATAAAACGACAATAACATGAATGTTTATCAATGACGAGGCTTCATCTTCAACCTTAGTTGAAGATTTAGCCTCTCATGACAAAAAAAAAAAAAAAAATCATAAAGAAACTAAATTAACTTCATGAAAATCAAATACTTACAAAAGAATTCGAGTTCAAAATGACAAAATGCCTAGAAAACACGAAAATGACAAAGAACAGCGCCCCTGGCGCACCTCCGTAGGTTTACAATGGAAAAAAAATTATATTTATAAGCTAATTTTATGGTTTCAGCACTGCCAAGTCGGCTAAGTGCGCTCGATCGCACTCGTGCAACATGTCTTCTGCTACGTAGGGTGTGAGTGCACTCGAGTGTACTTCCAGTCGGAATTAGCCTACTCTTGTGAAATATGACTTTCTAGATCTTTGAGTTAGCTTTCCAATGACACCAAGATTGCTTCAATCCGAGCTATACAACTCTAGATATGGCTTTTTTAGTGAGATTCGTCGGGTGCGAATCTTCGCTCGATCCCAATTTGCTGCCAATACTCCATGAAGTGTATTAAGCCCCAGAATTAATGGAATGAGTTGCAAATTTCACCCTAAAGCCGCATTTTTCTTTTAACAACCTGCAAATCACTAAAACACCAAAACTAACCAAAACATCAGAACCTAATAAAGCTCAAAGGCTTAGCAAATGTAAATTAAGGAGTCCAAATATTCAATATTTGACACTCATCAACTAGCTTCGTACATATGGGATAAATGCGCCGGGATATGATACCCATTGTGGCGATGATGATGAAAGTGAGGATAAGGACATTTTATTGTGAGATGGATATGAAAATTATTATTATAATTGCTTATAACAATTTTTGAAATACTCATGTTAGAAATGTGTTGAGTGAGATTTAATGTTATAGTTGGGAATAATTTCATTTGGCCGATTAAATTTTGGGCCTCAAGGCCAATGACAAGCGTATAGAGCTATCAATTTAGTGAGACACAATTCGAGTTCAAGTGAGATTCTATTGGAAGAATTTGGTCTAACAATCCTATTCCAAGTTGAATTCGAATAGGAGTTCGGATCTAATTTAAACTCTCATGACTTCAAAATCAATAAAAAAACTATTTATAAAATCATAATTGAAATTAATATCTTATTCTTTAATAGGATGAATAAATAAAGTAAATTTCTAAGTGAGGATATCTGACAATGACGTTTATACTCCTGACTTTTTTATAAAATTTCAATTTTATGCTTAATTTCAAATTAAAAATTTTAAAAAAACTCGTGGGTCACCTTGTAACCTTTTTTTTCTAATTTTTTATTTTTTAATAAAAAGAAAATTGACGGGTAATTTTGTCTTTTTTAAAGTTTTAACCGCAAAAATTGACGAATGGGTCCAAAGTGATAGAAATTGAAACTTCAAGAGTCTAAACTGAGAGATTTAGAAGTTTGAGGGGGATATGTTAAAAGGAATGATAGTTTAAGGGTCCAAAGTAAAGTTTCCCTATTATTTTATTTGTTGACATAGCAATCATGGACCAAAAAGATTAAGAGAAACCAAGTCAATAAAGATATGAGGAGCAATATTTTCTACAAGTCACTTGCTTTATGAATACGATGACTTTTAAAATTATTATTTGATTAAAATTTAATAATGATCAATTACGAGTTTAATGGTGCTTTTAGAAGTTATGCCATTTTTAGAATGACACAAGAGTGACTTTAGTATTACTAAGAGATGAGAGACCATTGAACACAAAAACCTTAAACCTATTTGATATTTAAACCAAATGCACACTTGAGAATTGCATTAAAAATAAGATAAATGCATGTAAAATTCACCTCAAGATGCAATCCCCAGCATCAAACCTATCAAAGAAAAGTAGAAACTGTTGGGTCATGAATCGGCCACATTAAGCCCAACAAATATTTACTCGGCCCACAATACAAACTCGGTTACTTATACCCATTCCTTAGCAACGACACCATAAAACTTGTGAAATTTTACCATACTCGCAAATGCACGAATTGTTTTGCAATATAGTGTTGTAAGTGCGAGGTCGAACCCACAGGGACTTATGTTTATGAAAACCAAATATATCTAAACTAAAATGTTAACCTAGTTCCACAAGATGAGTGATTTTTGACAATAAAATAGAAGGCATAAACATAGACAAGGTAAAATTTAATGGAAATTATAAAATGACAAAGTGGAATTTATCAAATAGCAAAGTATTAAGGTTTTTGGAATTTACACCCACCTAATCATAACAACACATCCTCATGATTATCAATACTTTCAAATTTTCTCTACATAACATTCTTGGTTTTCAGCTTAAATGATATTCAACTCGGTACTAAGGTTAAGCTTGGTAAATGATATTCAGCTTAAAGATCGGTAAACCGAGGAATACTTGTCACTTAATCGAGACTCGGTAAACCGAACAACGTACACACTCCCAAAGAATACTCGGGAAACATCATCTACTTATGTGGCGTTCTCCTACGATTCACCGAGTCAATATATGACATATAGATCCTCGGGTGAACCACTATGCCAAGTGGACAACTATTATGTAATTCCTATAAAAGGAAGGTCCCATTTCAATTCTCTCTCACTTACAGTCTTTACACTACAAAAAAAAAAAGGCCATTTTTTGACGTGGCAAATAATACCTATTTTTCGCCACGTCAGTAAATGTTGACGTGCCAAAACTAGCACGTCAACAAATTTTTTTTTGACGTGCCAAAAGTGGCACGTCAACATTTACTGACGTGTTGATATTGACACGTCGGTATTTACTAACGTGTCAAATATTGACATGTTAGTAAATTTTTTATTCAATTTAATTTTAAAATATTTTATTTAAATAACTTAATAATTTTATATTTACTGACGTGTCAAAGTGACATGTCATTAAATACTGACGCCTCAAAGTGACACGTCAATAGATTTCAGACGTGTCACTTTGACACGTCATTAAATGCTGACGTGTTAAAGTGACATGTCAATAAATTTCTGACGTGTCACTTTGACACGTCAATATTTACTGACGTACCAAAGTGACACGTCAATAAATTTATGATGTGTCACTTTGACACGTTAGTGTATATATATATATATATATATATATATATGATCTGGTTTATTTATACTATATTTATAAATAATATATAAAATGATCCCAACATTATCAGGTTTAATATTGTACAATATGATCGATCCCAACATTCAATAAAATTAATTTCTACAAAACAAACACTTAATTTACTTCCCCCTTATAACACTGGTACGTACCCCATTTCAATATTAAAAAATATAAGATAATTAATTTCTGACTGTTAGCCATGCATACAAGAAAGCGCGCATGCTTTAATTTAATATATAGCAAAACCAAAAGGGTATATATATATAAAACATTTTTCTCGTTCATTTGGAATCGCATTAAAATAATTAAAGTAACATTAGTCATATTCAAGTTTTGACATATATATAATATAAACCATGCACATTATATATCATTTAGGTTTGAACCATGCACATTAAAATTAATAGTACAGTTGTTGGTAAGATTGCACTCTCTTCACACCAACCTTATCAACCGTTAATACTATTTGTTTATTCAAGTTATATTTGTTTATTTGTATGTCGTAATTTCGATTTTTTTTTCCCTTGTCTTGTTCTCATCTTAAGTTTACATGTCTATATATGCATGTATATATTTGCAGATGTAAACATGTTATCATTTTTTTTTTTTTGACATGTCCGTACAAGAGGGGGGGAGGGGGATTCGAACTAGTGACCTCCACTTCATTAAGTGTGGTCCTAGCCGATTGAGCTACCTCTTGGGGACAAACATGTTATCATTTGATATATTTAAAAATATATGTATGTCCTATTTTATCTACAGGCCGAACGTTTGGGCTGTCATCCTACTCATGCACAAAATTATGTCCGTACACACACGAAGATGGACGGTACATATCCGAATGATATTGTGAAGGAGAGATGTGTAAACTACTCACCTTTCATAAGTTGTTTTGCTTATATATTTGATAAATTATTTGAGATTAACAGTTGTATGACCCACTGACTCAATAATTAATGTGACATACAGGAAAGGATGAAGGAGCTTATACCCACCGACCCTGCAGCATCGTCTAGCATCACAGAGGGAACAGTCAGGTGGGCGCCAAACGACGCATTCGCACAGGCGATTGGAAATAAGCCTGAGTATGCCGGTAGGGTTCGGATGGCTGGACCAAATATTCTGCCTGTGCGGGAGACCATACACTCATACTATACACCGTCACAGGCACGGTCAGAAAACGCCAGGCACTCCACGATATCACAAGAAGCACTTGATAGAGCACTTGAGGCAGAGAGGGCAAAGCACAAGGAAGAGATAGATGCCTTGTTGGCCGAGAACAATGCGCAGGTAGCTCAGCAAGTGGCGGAGCAAATGGCTGAGAACAATGCGCGGGTAGCTCAACAGGTAGCTCAACAGGAGGTTGAACGTCAAGCAATGTTTGACGCCCGTTTACTCCAAATCGAGGAAATGATGCGGTTTAACACCGCACCAGACAGAGCTTCCCCACCCTTTGCGATGGTGCGATCGTCAGTCGACATTGGATCAGATAATGATTTTTTTTTAATAGTCAATTTAGGTTTAAAACTGTTCATATATATATATATATATATATGTGTGTGTGTGTGTGTGTGTGTGTGTGAACTTCTAAATTTAGAGTTTGGATATGTTGTAGTCATTCTCATTAATTAATGATGTTGTAAATCCTGTTGAATTTTTGGTTTATATATCATGGTTGGTTTGGTGATGGATGTGGGTTAGAGCTTTGCATTTGAAGTGTTTATTGGTATTATAAGATGAACCACTATGGTCCTTGTAGAGTATTAAGAATCTAGTGTATGTGATTGTGTGAGAGTATGAAACAATCAAGTCTACACTAGATGAATATCATAATTTTAAGTAGTTAATATAACCTGATTTGAATATATATAAACTCCTATGTATTAATCTCCTCAACAAATTAAAATATTACGGGAAGATTATCAAAATGCTACATGCATTATATTTATATTTCAAATTGTTGGCTTTAATTTGGTCTGGTATGAAATAGTGTTGGTTGAGATAATTATTTAGAGTTATTCATGGGCGTATAAATGGATATAACTACATGGCACAAAGCAATACATGCATATCAATATCATCAAGAACAGTTGTTCAGAAACTTAATTTTGTAACTCTAAATATAAATAGATATAAATGCACTCAATTCTAAAGATGGTGCTTTTCCTTTTTGTTTATCATCTCTTCCATTGAGCCCCCAACATTAATAACCTATATGGAAGCTCTATAATTGCAATGGAAAAAAGAAAAAGTTCCTATGTCTCACATAATTGCCATGGCAAAAACGAAGTTCATCTTCTCATGTCTATATATTATTGATTGCTCTGTGACCATATATATATATATTGACTTAATTTTTTTTTTTATATGAATTTTCTGCTAACTTCAATGTTTTACCTATTTTTGTTATATCATTTACTGTGGAAGAATCAACAACTGAGTTGGGTGAATATTCGGGCATTTTTCTTTCACTTTACATCGTGACGTTGCTCAATGATTGTTTGTATTATCATTTGCAGCTATTGGATTTTATTTGTTTGGTTATTTGAATTATCGGTGAATATTGTTTGGTGATTGTTTGTTTTATCATTTGCAGGTAATAGACATCGTGGAGAGGCTGCTATCGATGTCAATGATCAACATTGAACGTCTGGTTGGCTATTCATACTTGTATATAAGTTACTTTGTTGATGTAATTGTATTTGTGATAGTTTTATTGATGATAACAGAGATAATTAAATTGGTGTATATTATGTTATTTGTGGTTGGCCATTTGCACTTGGTATATATGCTATTTTTTGTGTCTTGAAGTTAGTTTTGGTGGATAGTTTGTGATTGATGTTAATGGATATGATGTATGTTATTTGATGGAAAAATTGTAAGATATGACTTGTGATTGATGGAAAAATTGTATATTATCAGGTTAATTGTAATATAAAATTCGGGTATAATCCTGAAAAAATTCACAAAAAATATAGGGGGGAAGGAAAAAATTTTTTTAAAACTAACCAAAATTTCTGACGTGTCAAAAAATGGCACGTCAGAAATTCCTGACGTGTCAATTTTTGACACGCAAGGAAAATTGTTTGATGTGTTAAATCCAACACGTCAAAATTTTCTGACGTGTTATATCCAACACATCAGAAATTTTCCATTCCTAACACCCACAATCTTGACGCCTGAAACACGTCAAAACCAGTGCATCAGAAGGATTTTCTGACGTGTCAGACCACCTGACACGTCAGAAATTGTGAGTCAGCAAAAAATGATTTTTTTGTAGTGTTAAGCTCATACTTTTTTCCAAACACAGTGACTAACTTAAACATCGAAGTTATTTCCTGCCAGCAAATTTTTCAATTTCCATCCGAAGAGTTATAATATTGGTTTATTGTTTTCCGTGAGAAATTTGTTTGTTTGAGTGGTGGCACTTAGACGAATTTTCTCTCAATGAACTGAACGAAAATAATGCATGCTTGTCTTTCTCGTATATATTCGGAGATGTACTGCAACCATGGATTTGGAAATTTCATGACTTCACGATCACTTTTCAAACGTTGATCAGCTAATGCATGATTCCTATATATATATTTGCAAGTCAAATTTAATCCCATTATTTTCTAAGATTTTCTTAGCATATTCTGCATGGTTGTGTTTATTTGCTGCTGTTAGGGTTATTGCTGGTCGTGATATTGCTGTTTAATTGGGTTAAAAAATAAAAAAAGATCAAAATAAATAAGAATATAATATATTGAAATCAATGAAATGATATAGAAAAATTAATAATAATAATAATAAGATAGAGAATGCATTTGAAAAATTACACAAAATAAATTATTGTTAAAATATTAAAAAAAAATATGTAAAATATGACACTTATCATTTATTAGAATATGTTGTTTGAAGTAAATTTCTGTTATTTGGCTTTAAAAAAAAAATTACTTTAATAAACTATTTTAGATAGAAATTTAAAAAAATAATTTTGGATCCGGTAAATAATTAGGATGCATTTACCAGCAAATCTATGTCAAATTAACTGTCAATGGCAGCTTTTTAAAAAGAAAAAGAAAAAGAAAAACGCACCTACATAATTGATAAGCCCCTCAACAAACAAAAAGAAAGGCAGGCGGGATTCTTCAACCTATTGAGACCCACGCACGTAATCATGTCAGGAAGCTTTTTTGTCCAGCCAATCGAGAGGGTTATAGAACAAGAATGTTTTGCAACGAGATGACAGGCATCTTCAGTGTGGTTCAAATGATAAAAAAATATTAGTTACTTGCATGCAGAGACCGAGGGAGAGGAAGTGGGGCCGGTACTCCCTTCCTAAAAAAGATATTTTAAGAGGTAAAAATAAAATTATACTGGAACTCCCCATAATAAATTGATAGGTCCCAATACTTTTAACTTTCTTCTACCGGTTGGTTCTTGCTTCTTAGGTTCATTCTAGAGTTTTCTTTTGATTAATTTTTCTATTGTTTGGCATTAAAACTTGGTTAAGAATCTGAAAAGTTAATTTTTTTTTTCTTCATAGATTGGTTGTCGGCTTGGAAACTGGGAAATTCCTGTTGTTAATTGAAAATTTAATTGTATTTTGTTGTTATTTTCTTTATGTTTGTATGTAAATCTTGGATCTTTTCTCTGTGAGGATTTTTGGTTCTTGATTTACTATGGCTGTATGAGAATTTTTGATGGGTTTTTAAAACTAATGCTATTGAGAAATCTCTAGTTTCTCTTTAAGTTTTTGTTCCCCCATTGAATTTCAAGTTTGAAATCATAATGATTTAGGAAATTTTTAATTAGGTCTGAATTTGGGGGAATTTTAGTAGGAAGCTAAATTCCTAAAATTAACTAGGGGCTTTTGTGTATAGTGGATTTCTATGCATGATTTAAGATCCAAGTTGTTAGATTAATGGGTTTAAAGTTTTAATTTCACTTTTGTTTATAGTATGGACATAAACCCTAATGTGTATAGTATGAATTAAATTAGGGCTTTTGGTATGTGAACACTAGGATTGCTAATTGGATGTGTTAATTACATTTAAAACGTTAATTAACCCTAGACTTTCATGAGTTCAATGAAAATTAATGCCCATGGGATTTAGGTTCTAATATGTCATATTATAATCATATTGATTATTGTATGTGAATATGAGTATTATAAATTTGGGATAAGTTGCTAGATCAATGGAATAGGAAGAGAATAATAATTATAGGGTTAAAGTGTAATGTTTAACTTAGAATCTATGTGATGATTATGTTATTCATGTGAGTTAATTTGTTCATTGTTATTCATGTGAGTTAATTTGTTCATTGTTAACATACACATATTTTTCTTTATTTTCTAAAGATTCAAAATGATCATGTAAATTTATTTGTAGATGATGAGAAAGTAAAATACAATACTTGACTATTTCAAAAGAAAAAATGCACAAAGTTTATTGGAGTTTGATCTGGATTGTGCATCACTTATGAGAATATCATGTTAATCAACGAGATACAAAATAATTCAACGTAGGTCGCATTTTTTGAGGTTAGTACTCTAAGCTCAATTCCTAATCTAAGTGATCTTGTAATTTGGATATTATGATTATTAAATATTGAGAATATTATTTGTTAGAATTTAAACATTTAATTGGAGAGTATGACACAATTCTAAGCTCAATTTCTCATTGTATTTTAAGTACCAGTGATTAGAAAAAGAAGGAAAAAAATAAAAAATAAAAAAGTACGAGTTCATTACACGCTGCAAAAAAAAAAAAAAAAATTGCTTTGGTCTTCTCCCATAAAAGTTCCTGTCCATGCTTGCATGCATGCTTTATTAACATATTTTTTATTTTCTATTCGTAAAATTTTAAATATCTATTTAAATTTTATGTTCTTTTATGAATTTGTCTCCCTTAAATTAATTGTTTCCCCTAAAACTAAAAGATATCTTTAAATATTACATTCTCTTTCGGTGGATGTCTTTAAAACTAAAAGAAAGAAAGAACCGAAAGAAGTCTACGAAAATAAGGCCTCCGGGCTTGGCTTTAGAGTTGCTTAACGACGCCGTATTTCCGTAGACTTTGGCTAAAGCTAACTTCGACACCAACACCACAACCACCCACGGACCCACCACTTCGAACAACAAACAAAATCCCAAGATGTCCCCTTTGCTTTTTTCTTTTTTAGTTGTTGGTTTAGGTTTTCTTAATTTTATTTTTATTTTTTTTTTATTTTTCCAATGCCATTTGGCTCTATCAAGTATCATGTTCTTATATATATTAAGTACTTCTAATGGAAGCGTTTTTTAAATACGCTGTTAAGATGTTATTATCATGGGTTTGGATAGTTGGGATTGATACACGTGTCCGGGCCAAATTTTATTATTCTATGATTAGGATTAGCGTAAATAATAATTAAGGATTTGTTTATAGATAAGGGTGGGTTTTGTTTTGTTTTGCTTAAGCTATTTGCTTTCGGGCTGGTTCTCTCGATTCCTCTATGCATAGAAAATTATGTGCATTGTGGATTAGAGTTTAAGTCCACGGCGTGTCGCTTTTCTTTCCTTTGTTTATAATAAACAAATTATGTTTAAAGTTGGTTTGTATTTTGTAGGTACGTTTGGACTTTGGCTCCATAAAAAACTTGTTAATGTTAAGGAGCACTAGCGGTTTTATGTTTTTAGCTAATTAGGTCTATTTAAAGTTTAAAATTTAAATATATTTTTAAAATTTTACGAATAAAAAAAAAAAAAAAACGGGGGATTGGGTATGGGGGTGGCCGAACC
>NC_081550.1:13034451-13039840 GCF_901000735.1 Corylus avellana
CCACCTCCATATTGGCCGTATGGGGTGGCCGAAACCACCCCCAGGCCCTTAAGGTTGGTCCGACCACCCCCAAAACACCCAATCCCTTTTCTTTTTTTTTTTTAGCCTTTTGAGGGTGGCCGAACCACCCCCTTGGCCATGAGGGTGGCTCCAGTCACCCCCTTGGCCAAAACGGGATGGTCTGGCCAACCCATTTTGGCCAAGGGGTGATTGGAGCCACCCCTTTGTTTTTTCTTTTTCTTCTTCTTTTCTTTTTTTAATAGTTTTATTTTTTTAGTATTTTTCTTTTTTCTTTTTATTTTTTTTAAATATATATAATTTTGTCTAGCCCAAAACGGCGTCGTTTTGGGCTGGGGGTGGGTGCTGTAGTTGTGGACAATTTCAAAATTTCAACTGGCTGATTGAGGGTATAATGGGCATAAAAAGTCAAACCGTTTGAGTTTAACGTTGAAAACTAACAGAGAGGTCCAAAGTGAGAGCGAATTAAGTTCAGGAGTCAAAAGTGAGAGATTTAAAAGTTGAGGGGGGGTTTGTCAAATCGGCTGTAAGTTTAGGGGAGCAACCTGAAGTTTCTCCAAAAAATTATAAAGGGTTAACCCAAGAGTCAACCCTTGTAACATGCTTATTAAAAGAGTCATAAATTTGTTTAGGATTCAAACCTGTTTAACCTAAACTCTAATATTAAAATTACGTATTGTGTTCTTATAGAGTTCACGGATCACGGGTTAAATTGCCAATCCTAACCTTGACCCCTTTCTTGTTCCTGAATGTAACTAAGAAAAAAGAAAAAAAAAAAAAAAACATACAACCAAGACTCTCTCAACTACCAATGTTGTAAATTGACAAGAAATCAGTGAATCATCCACTTTACCATTTCCTTTTTTTTAGCTTAATCTATTAAATTAAGGCTCCGTTTGCTAAACGATTTTGATTCGTTATTATTCATCTCACTTTTTCATTTTTTTAGCATTATTACTTTTTACATCATATCAATTGCTTTTTATTACTATTTAAATAAAAAAAATCACTATAAAATAAAAAAATTTCAATTTTTCATACCAAAAATTTTTACTTTTAAATTATTATTATTATTTTTTTAACATAAATCAATTTTGAGTCGGAAAACATTGTTTGAATTCAATTCACGCGCAGAGTCAATAAAGGTAAGGTGGACTATCCATGCACTGCTAACCATAAAAGGTATGGTGCCAAAGTAGAGCCAAAGTAGAGTCAAAAGAAAAAAAAAATCAAATGCCCCAAAACGTCAGAGGCCACAAAACCACGTCGGCAACTACCTTCGCACATATGAAGAGATGGTGGGGAGATGGTGGGTAGATGCATTGTAACACTCGTCTATGGGATAAATGCGCCAAGATATGATACCCGTTATGGCGTTGATGATGAAAGTGAGGGTTGTGGTGAGATGGATGTGAAAATTATTATTATAATTGCCCACAACAATTTTTTAAATACTCATGTTAGAATGTATAAATTTTGGGCCTCCTCCTCCGCCGACCCTCCCACCTCCAACATCACCGGCGGTTCACTCTACACCTCCGGGACCGGAACCTCCACCTCCAGCCGCACCTCCCTTTCCAGCCTCCGCCAGTCGCTCCCCGAGAACCCCCACATCTACGACTACTCCGAGCTCTGCTCCGCCACCATCAACTTCCTCGCCAGAACCTACACCTCCACCTCCTCCACCCGCTCCTGGCGCTGCACTCTCCGGGGCAAAGACGCTATCATTTTCCAGCGCAAGTTCCGCCGCAAGATCCAGATGCACCAGCTCAAGCAACGCCTTGCTGTTATCTGCCGTAGCCACCACCTCAGCCTGGTGAAGCTCCTCGGCGCTTCCATCTCCGGCGACCACATTTTCCTCGTCTACGACTTCGTTGATGGTGCAAACCTAGCGACCTGTTTGCGGAACCCTAGGAACCCCAACTTCTCGGTGCTCTCCGCGTGGATGTCCAGAATGAAAATCGCCACGGATTTGGCGCACGGCCTCGACTACATTCACAACAGCACCGGCCTGAACATGAGCTTAGTGCACAACCACATTAAGAGCAGCAGCATCCTGGTCACCGAGCCTTCCTTCAACGCCAAGATTTGCCACTTCGGCAACGCTCAACTCTGCGGCGAGATCGACGAAAACGGAGCTCCTGAAGATTCTGCTACGGGCGGTTCGAGTCCGAGATACAAGGGCGAAATTCAAGAGGTATCCGAAACGACGCCGTCGAAATTGAGGCGGTCGGACAGTCGAAAATTGCAATTCGAAGGTGTGAAGGGGTACATGTCCCCGGAATTTCAATCAACGGGCGTGGCAACGCAAAAGAGCGACGTCTACGCGTTTGGTGTCGTAATCTTGGAGCTCCTGTCCGGAGAGGAGCCTTTCAAGTACAAATACGATAAGGCCAAGGGTGACCTCGTTCGGACCACGGTGATCGAGGCAGCGAGAGCAGCAATTGACGGCGACGGCGACGATGGGGGGCTCAGAAGGTGGGTGGATCGGAAGTTGAAGGACTCGTTTCCGGTGGAGGTGGCAGGGAAGCTGACACGCCTAGCGCTGGATTGCGTACACGTGGAGCCTGATATGCGGCCCAACATGGGACGCGTGGCGGGGAAGATTTCTAAGCTTTATTTGGAGTCCAGTACTTGGTCCGACAGTGTCACAATGCCAACCGATATTTCGGTCTCTTTGGCACCCAGATGACAAGAAGTCTAAAATATTGGTTTATTGTTTTCCGTGAGAAATTTGTTTTGTTTGAGTGGGACACAACAAGTGGATGGGCAATGTTTTATTTAACAAATTTAAACAAAGATTCCGATTGTGACGCAGCTAATTATATTTCCACGATTCCAAAGTTGACGGCTCTAGCCTCCACTAGCTGTGGCAATTTGGTGTGGTAAACATACACATATGGGATAAATGCGCAGCGATATGATACCCGTTATGGCGGTGATGATTAAAGTGAGGATAGGGACACGTTATAGTGAGATGGATATGAAAATTATTATTATAATTGCCCGCAGCAATTTTTTAAATACTCATGTTAGAATGTGTTGATTGACATGTGATATTATAGTTGGGAATAATTTCATTTGGCCAATTAAATTTTGGGGGTCAAGGCTAATGACAAACATATAGAGCTCTCAATTTAGAGAGACACAATTCGAGTTCAAGTGAGATTCTATTAGAAGAATTTGGTCTAATAATCCTACTCCAAGTTGAATTTAAATAGGAGTTTGGAACTAATTTAAACTCTCATGACTTCAAAATCAATAAAAAACTATTTATAAAATCATAATTAAAATTAATATCTTATTTTAAGAGGATGAATAAATAAAGTAAATTTCCAAGTGAGGATATCTGACATAGCCATCTACGAGGCATTATTTATTGGTATAGAAGACACCTTTACTACAAATTTTTCTTCAATTTTTTATTCTTGAGGTTCACTGTTCTGCTTAAGCAAATAGAGGTAACCCCAAAACTTTTGCCAAGTATTTCAATGTATTATTTGAAGGGAAATTTCACTTTAAATCCTTGAACTACTATCCCTTTTGACATGCACCCCTCAAACTTCAAAACCTCTCACTTTGGACATTTGAACTTTCAATTTCTATCACTTTAGATCCATTCGTTAGATTTTAAACGTTAAAAATTAGACAATGATATTTATACCCCTGAATTTTTTTATAAAATTCTAGTTTTATACTTAATTTCAAATTAAAAATTTTTTAAAAAAAAATTAGGGGAAACTTCACTAAGGCCCCCTGAACTTCCGGCCGATTTTGCAGACCCCCTGAACTTCAAAAACTCTCATTTTAGACCCTCAAACTTCCATTTTCTCTCAAATAAGGCTCTTCCGTCTACCTGAAGCGTTAAAACCAAACGGAATGGACATCACGTGACTTTCACGTGATTTTTTTGCCTCAGCTTACCCCTTTTGCCCTCACACACACTCAACGAAAATCCTAAAATACCCTCACTTGAAATGGGCGAACATTTAACCTTATTGCTTCGTAATGGAAGTCAGAAAGTCGCGAAACACTTCTAGAAGGTACTGCCCATGCGAACCATCGTCATCATCGCCGACGAACCATTGTAGCTGAAGTTTGGACGTCGATTTGCAGCGTGTTAGTTAGAAATCCCATATAAATCAGTCCGAATCGACTATCATCAAGTAAGTTTCGTTATCCCTAAAATTTAGATTTAGGGTTTGTATTCGAATTTTTTTAAAATTTGTGGTTGATCAATAATTTGGGTTGGATTGTTTGTGGGTGATTTTGCATGTAACGCCTCTGGATGCGATTTTGAGTAGTATTTATTTGTTTAGGGTTTTTGAGTAGTATTTATTTCAAGTGGGTCATATTCTCGTCGTTTTTTAGATTCGCTGTTTTCTGACAAGGCGTTAAAAGTTGTCATCATATGTGTGATCAGCTTGTCGTTAGTTCCACGTATTCTCAAGTTGTTGTTTTTCTGATTTTGTTTTTCTGATCTAAGTGTGGTCCCCTAGGTTGGAGTTGTGTTGGACACGTGATTTGAACGAGATGATTTTATTACATTGAATAAAGTAGTCAAGTGGTCCCTTTCACTACCATTTGTTTGGTTGCTGACCTTAAAAGGCACAAATGTGCTTATACATTGGCAGATAAATGCACTTTTTGTTGAAGTTGTTGTTTACAATACAATATTAGTGCTTGAACTTATACCAAACGGGACCACAACGCATAGTGTGTAGCATAATGTACTATGCTCTTCGGGTTTTTAATATTTTTTTTATAACTGTTTAGGGTATTACTACTTTGTGTAGGGGTTTTTTTTTCTTTCCCTTTGTAGTACTTAAACTTTAGTGGCGTATTTAAAGTTGTGTTTAGGGATTTTTTTTAATCAATGTCATGTGTCTGTTTGGTGGCTGCTTTGAGCACAGGGGTAAGATGGATAATATTGTTAGGGTTAGGGGCAAATTTTTTAAAGAGTTGTGTATGATTTTTATTTAAAATAAGATTAAATGTATTCTTTCATTGGGTCTAGTTATTGGCCAGCAGTTGTGATTGTTGTTGTTTATTTAATTTGCTGAAATTGTTGAAAGTGGGTTGCTTTGTAATAATGATTGATGAAAGTTAATAGTACTTAAACTTTAGTGGCTTGTTTAAAGTTATGTTTAGGGATTTTTTTTAATCAATGTCATGTGTCTGTTTGGTGGCTGCTTTGAGCACAGGGGTAAGATGGATAATATTGTTAGGGTTAGGGGCAAATTTTCTAAAGAGTTGTGTATGGTTTTTATTTAAAATAAGATTAAATGTATTCTTTCATTGGGTCCAGTTATTGGCCAGCAGTTGTAATTGTTGTTGTTTTTTAATTTGCTGAAATTGTTGAAAGTGGGTT
>NC_081550.1:13039940-13062102 GCF_901000735.1 Corylus avellana
CGGAATTTAGGCCATGTGAAGTGATTGCATTACAGCAACAGTCAGAGCCTGTGGGAGTAGCAACTTCTGTCAGCCAGCATGTAAGAGCTGCACCTTCTGCCACCCAGCCAGTCAGAAAAGCAACACCTTATGCATACAAACCGAGTGTGAGTAATTCTTCATATTGTTTATATAAATTAAACCCTTAAACAAAAATTAGAGGCCTGATTCTATGTGATTAATTGCAGGCATCTACCATATTTGGGAATAGGAAAAAAAGAACACTAGGGTTGGTTGGCCACAAGGACAAGGACAGGTGGCAGATTGAGGGAACTTGTTAGTAGTGGAAGAGAACCTACAAAGCAAAAGATTGTGGTTGACTTGACTGGTAACCCTTCTGGGCCACGCCCAATTCCAGGTGGTGGACCAGTATGCGCTTGGTGGCCTCCTAAAGCAGGTGGTATTACATTTCGTACTGCCCCACCTGATTTTGACATACAAAAGGCAAAAGGGACAGCTCTTGACCATCCACCAGGATTTCAGGAACATGTTAGAAGAATGGATAGGGGGAAAGATAAGTCCACCAAACAGTGAAGGATAAAGGAAAGCAGAAGATGCAGTAACCATCACATTACCAAAATCGTTTGCTGAAATTGTTTCTCAGTTTGAACTGTTTTATTGGTAACTACTTGTTGTGTGTTGGGGTATTTTTTAAACATTGTAATGTATTTAGGGTTGATGGCCATGTATTTTTTGAATACAGTTTATGCAAGCTGAAGCTTGGTGTTGTGTTTAGGTACATGTATGTGTAAATTTAGGTGTAAATTTTGTAGTGCTTGAATTGTCATGAATTGTAAGTTACTTTTGATTGGCCATGTATGTTTTGAATACATTTAGTGTAAATTTAGGTGTAAATGTTGAAGTGCTTGCATTGATGTGAATTGTCAGTTACTTGTGATGGCCATGTATGTGTTCAACACATTTGGACCAAATTTGGGTGTTTGATTGCTAGTGATTGAATTGTCATGAATTGTAAGTTACTTTTGATTGGCCATGTATGTTTTGAATACATTTGGTGTAAATTTAGGTGTAAATGTTGAAGTGCTTGCATTGATGTGAATTGTAAGTTACTTGTGATGGCCATGTATGTGTTCAACACATTTGGACCAAATTTGGGTGTTTGATTGTTAGTGATTGAATTGTCATGAATTGTAAGTTACTTTTGATTGGCCATGTATGTTTTGAATACATTTGGTGTAAATTTAGGTGTAAATGTTGAAGTGCTTGCATTGATGTGAATTGTAAGTTACTTGTACTGGCCATGTATGTGTTCAACACATTTGGACCAAATTTTGGTGTTTGATTGCTAGTGATTGCATTGACATGAATTGTAGATTAATTTTGATGCCATGTATGGGTATTACGACATTTGGACCAAATTTTGGATTAGAAGTAAATAAGGAGTAGTCTTTAAGTAGTTGTGATTAAATATATGTACTGCTTGAATTGATTTTGGTGTAAATTTGGTTTTAAGGGTACGTGTAAATTTTGGTGTAAATTTGGTTGTGCTTGACAACATGTGGATGAAAATATTGAGCCAATGTTTTATTTGTTTGATATTAAGGTAACACAACAGCAAGCAATAACATCAATTGGGGTCAATACCATGAATTAAGAGGACAAATCCATTTCTTCACTAGAGTCAATTGTGCCAACAAAATCCACCAATTTCAATACAATCACTACGAAATTTGCCAACAAAATCCATCCACTGCATGACTAGACTCAGTCGTGCCAACAAAAACCATACAAACCATAGCAAATATTACAACCTAACTAATACCAGCGAATACATTACCAAAATCGTCAATTCATACAAGTCTTATAGAAATAAACAAAACAAAATGTCTATCTCAGCTGCTTAACATCAGCCTTGTTGCAAGTCCATTAGAAAAACGGAAACACATCAGTACAGCAACAAGAGACCAAAAAGATGCAAGTGCAACTCGAAACTTCAGCTGCATCCAACGATACTCAATCTCAACCCTTTGAAGTTTAACTTCAAAATTTGCAGCATCAACTTCAATTTTGGACTTGTATTCAGCAAGCTCAAGCTTGCATTTGAAGATTTCCATTGCCCTTTCGGACTTCAACTCATTCTGCCACTCCATCAACATCGACATCACTCGATCACCACACACACAAATTTCAGGTTCAACCCATTTAAAATAATTGCAACCACGGTTTTGTTCATTCTGCATAATCACGTAAATGAGGGTCACAAAAACAATGGTCACAAATATTAGGGTTTACCCAATTAATACAGAATTTGGGCATAACGGGGATGAGCTTCAATTCATGTGAAAAAATAAATTCTAAAACACATCTTACCAAATAATGAACACAAGCATAAAACCTTTTGCCATAATTTTTACTTTTACTTGTTGATGCAGTTTTGATAACTGTTTTGCTCCCACATTTGCAAATTGGATAGCTCGATCCTGAATCGCATACCTCACCCTCGGAGTGCTCCATATTTCACCCCAGTGATTTTTTTCTACTGCTTGGGTAGTGGGTCTTCGTGCTCCTCGTTCTCGGTGGTTTCTTGCACGGCTTCGGTAGTGGGTCTTCGACCTTTCTCGTTCTCCGTGGTTTATTGCACAGCTTGGGTAGAGGATCTTCGATCTCTCTCCTTCTCGGTGGTTTCTTGCACAGCTTGGGCGGTGGGTCTTCGAGCTCTCTCCTTTTCGGTGGTTTCCTCGACAGCTTCGGTAGTGTTTAGGCCTTATATGTTGGTTACTTTGTGACTGAGGGTGAGTGAGTGTGAGGGTGGGTGAGTGATTGTGACTGTGAGTGTCAGTGCGTGTGAGGGCAAAAGGGGTAAGCTGAGGCAAAAAAATCACGTGAAAGTCACGTGATGTCCATTCCGTTTGGTTTTAACGCTTTAGGTAGACAGAAGGGCCTTATTTGAGAGAAAATGGAAGTTTGAGGGTCCAAAATGAGAGTTTTTGAAGTTCAGGGGGGGTCTGCAAAATCGGCCGGAAGTTCAGGGGGCCTTAGTGAAGTTTCCCCAAAAAATTATTATTAAAAAAAATCACAAGGTGACTCACGGTTGGGCCACCTTGTAACCTTATTTTCAAATTTTTTTTTTTAAATTTATTTTAATTTTTTCTTTTTTAATAAAAATAAAATTAAAGGGTAATTTTGAAAGTTTAGGAGTCCAAAGTGATAGAAATTGAAAGTTTAGGAGTTTAAAGTGAGAGGTTTTGAAGTTTGAGAAGAATATGTAATGACCTAGGAAAAAGCGCTAGCCACATTTGCGCTATTACCCCAAAATGACTAGTCAATTTGGAGTTTTCCTATAATTCATTATAAAGCCCAGTTAACTAGCAATGTGAGACTTAGCACCCATGACTATCTTTATAAACCACACACTCTACGTGGGCTTCTTCTCATCTTCCCAATATGGGACCAGGGTGTTACAAGCTACCCCTCTTAAATTCCTGACGTCCTCATCAAGGCCACGTCAACCCAGGAAAAAGTGCTAGCCACATCTGCGCTATTATTCCAAAAGGACTAGTCAATTTGGAGCTGTCCTATAATTTATTATAAAATTCAGTTTCATCGAGTAACTAGGCAATGTGGGACTTAGCACCCATGACTATCTTTATAAATCATCCACTCTATGTGGGCTTCTTTTCATCTTCCCAATATGGAACCAGGGTGTTACAGGATATTATAAAAGGGATGGTAGTTCAGGGATCCAAAGTGAAGTTTTCTTATTATTTTATTTGCTGACATAGCAATCGTGGACCAGAAAGATTAAGAGAAACCAAGTCAATACAGCTATGAGGAGCAATATTTTCTAGAAGTCACTAGCTTTATGAATACGGTAACTTTTAAAGTTATTATTTGATTAAAATTTAATAATGATCAATTACAAGTTTAATGATGATTTTAGAAGTTACGTCATTTTTAAAGTGACACAAGAGTGACTTTAGTATTACTAAGAGATGAGAGACCATTGAACACAAAAAACTTAAACCTATTTGATATTTAAACCAAATGCACACTTGAGAATTGCATTAAAAATAAGATAAATGCATGTAAAATTCACCTCAAGATGCAATCCCCAGCATCAAACCTATCAAAGAATAGTAGAAATTGTTGGGTCATGGATCAGCCACATTAAGCCCAACAAACAATTACTCAGCCCACAATACAAACTTGGTTACTTATACCCATTTACCGAGCTTAGCTCGGTAAATGATATTCAGCTTAAAGATTGATAAACCGAGGAATACTTGTCACTTAATCAGAGACTCGGTAAACTGAACAAGGTACACACTCCCGAAGACTACTCGGGAAATGTCATCTACTTATGTGGCGTTCTCCTACGATTCACCGAGTCAATATATGACACGTGGATCCTCAGGAGAACCACTATGCTAGTTGGACAGCTACTATCTGGTGCCTATAAAAGGAAGGTCCCATTTCAATTTTGAGTACTCTGCTAATCGGGCATTTTCAATTCTCTCTCACTTACAATCTTTAAGTTCATACATTCTCCCAAACACAGTGACTGACTTAGGCAACGGAGCTATTCCCCGCCGGCAAACACCTGCAGCTCTGATCCTATTCTTCGCTATTTGTAGCAAGGTGATTCCTTTGACATCGCAACACTCACAGGGTTCGTGCCACATCACCACTTGGAAAATTGTGTATCAACAGTTTGGCGCCGACTGTAGGAACTCGATTTTTATCAGTTCTTACTAACTTTAAAATTCCGACACGGTGAATACACCCCCACATTCTGTTCTGAATGTTCAAACTGATGTTCCTGGAACATCTCATGAACCAAATACTCAGACAGCTTTATTGGAAAGTTATATGAAGCGTATTGCTGAGTCAATGGAGGCTATGAAGAAACAAAATGAAGATATCGTTTCTAGGTTACTTCCTAGAAAGGATCCAGTGCTTGAAGAAAGGCGTGAAGAAATATTCAAAGAGACAAAGCCACCAATCCGATAGCAATCAATCTGACAAGATGATGAAAGTTTTGTACATGGAAGTTATAATACGACTGTCCAAACAAAAGAAAATTCTCATCGTAGAAGATCTTACAATGATTTACTTCTCAATGAGAGGTCTCATCATAGTACATCTAATCATGGTAAATCTCATCATAGTCATTCACACAATGAAAAACCTGAGGAGATTGTTGTAAACAAAGAGGTTCAAGATCTCAAGGAAAAGTATGAAAAAATGGCTCTTTTAATTGAGAATGGAGAAGGTCAGTCTGTAACCGAGGATCTTATGTAGCATACAAATTTACCTTTACTGATCGGGTAATGAGATATCCTCTCCCTGATAGGTTTAAAATTCCTTGTGTGGATAAGTATGATGGAAGTGGAGACTTTGCTGATCATATGGAGAGTTTCCGAGCTCATACTATCTCCATGACACTCCTGATGAAATTGCTTGTCTAGCTTTCCCTTTAACTTTAAAGGGAGTTGCCAAAGAATGGTTTGGGGGGTTGAGTCCCAAATATGTTGACAATTTTGATTCTCTCGGTCGACAATTTTTGAGCCAATTCCTTGCAATCCGTAAAAGGAAGAAGAGTCCTGCTTATTTATTATCTCTCATACAAGGAAAAACCGAGTCTTTAAAAGAATACATGTTGTGATTTAATCGAGAAAAGTTGACAGTGGAGAGCCCGAATGAGCAAACAATCATTTCAGCTTTAATGCATGGAATTAGAACTGAAGGGCCATTGATGGCTAAATTGGCTCGGAAACTGACGTTGGGGACTCTTCGGAAGTTTATGAAAAAAGCTGAAGAATTCATTAATCAAGAAGAAACTATTGCAGCACTGATGAAGTCTAAAGCTGAGGGAGATAAAGATACTTGTATTGTTGTTAAAGTGGAGTTAGTAACTTCTATTGTAAAGAAGAAGAAAGATAAAAAGAATTTCAAAAATCCAGAGAAGAAGATTGAGCCACCTCGCAAGCAGAATCAGTTGCAATATGTTAAATGGACACCTTTGAATACAACTATTTCTAAGGTGTTCATGGAGGTGAAAAGAGATCCAAATTTCAGATGGCCAGCGAAGATGAGGATGCCTCCTCTGAAGTGTAATAACCAGAAGTTTTGTGAATACCATAATGATCATGGTCATCACAAAGAGGATTGCATAACTCTTCGGATGGAAATTGAAAAATTTGTCAGGAATGGGAAATTGTTAAAATTACTAGCTGAAGAAAAAGGGAAAGATAGAAGTACTCAAGAAAATCAACCTCAAAGGTTAGAGCAGAATGATGATACTCATGAGAGAGGACGTGATTAACGAAGAAGGCATGATGAACCGAGGCTTGATCAGAACAATCAGCAAAACCCTCAGAACCAAGCTATTATTGGTGAGATTCAGAAAATTTCAGGAGGATTGGCTGGTGGAGGAGAGTCAAGTTCAGCAAGGAAATCTTACGCAAGGTAGGCGAGAGCAGAAGAAATTCTCCTTCTTGAAAGGCCTTCCAAGGTGAAAAAGAAGGACCCTACTGTCTTGGTATTTTCGGAAGAAGATGCAAAGGAGGTTTCAATGCCTCATGATGATGCACTGGTAATAATGGTAACAGTGGCTAACCATATTGATCACTGAGTTTTGGTGGATAATGGTAGCTCAGCAGATATTCTGTACTGGACTATATTTCAACAATTGGGTATTGGTCGGGAGAAAATCAAACCTTTTGTGTCACTGTTGGTGGGATTTGTGGGAGAGCAAGTTTAACCAATAGGATTGATTTCTCTTCCTGTTACTGCAGGAGCAGCTCCTAAGCAAGCAACTATTATGGTGGATTTTTTGGTGGTGGACCGAATATCTGCTTACAATGTGATAATCGGTCGCCCAACCTTAAATCAGTTGAAGGCTGCAACTTCAACTTACCATCTAAAGATGAAGTTCCCGACGCTTAAAGGGGTTGTGGTGAAGTTAAATGAGATCAAGTTGTAGCAAGAAGATGTTATAACACATCTCTGAGAAAAAAAATTTCAGGATCTGTGCTTCTGACAATCAGTAATAAGGGCAACAAAAAGAAGGGTGATTTGAAAAGAGAACCAGCCGAGTAGTTGGTTGATATAGTGATAGTAGAAGGGAAAGTTGTGAAAATAGGATCTCTGTTAACTTCAGAAGTTCAAGAAACTATTGTTCAATTCTTTCGGGAGAATTTAGAAGTCTTTGCTTGGTCTCATGAAGATATGCTTGGGATTGATTCGAAGGATATTGTTCATCAATTGAATGTGAATCCGGAGATAAAACCGGTGAAGCAAAAACGAAGAAAATTTTCTCCTAAACAAAATATGGCTATCGCCGAGGAAGTGGAAAAGCTGCTCAAAGCTCGGTTTATTGAAGAAGTATATTATCCCGATTGGCTAGTCAATGTAGTGATGGTCAAGAAGTCCAATGGAAAATGGAGGATGTGTGTGAACTTTGCTGATCTTAATAAGGCATGTCCGAAAGATAGTTTTCGACTGCCACATATTAGTTCATTGGTTGATTCAACAGCTGGATATGAGTTGCTGAGTTTTATTGATGCATTTTCTGGTTACAATCAGATTTTTATGCACCCATCTGATCAAGAAAAGACAGCATTTGTTACCGACCGAGGTTTATATTGTTATAAAGTTATGCCTTTCGGTTTGAAAAATGCTGATGCTACTTATCAAAGGTTGGTGAATAAGATGTTTCGGGAACAAATTGGGAAGAATATGGAAGTTTATGTTGATGATATGCTTGTCAAAAGTATACTACGTACAGACCATGTGAAAGATCTGCAAGAAGCATTCAAAATATTGAAACGGTACAAGATGAAGCTCAATCCTGCTAAGTGTGCTTTCGGAGTCTCATCAAGGAAATTCCTCGGTTACATGGTTTCGAACCGAGGAATCGAAGCTAATCCTGAAAAAATTGAAGCAGTACTGGATATGCAGTCTCCAAAGAATACAAAGCAGCTTCAGCAATTAACAAGAAGGATTGCAGCATTAAACAGGTTCATTTCTTAGTCTACTGACAAATGTCTTCCTTTCTTTAAGATTTTAAGAAAAGCATTTGAGTGGTCTGAAGAGTGTCAGCAAGCGTTTGAGCAACTAAAGAAGTATTTGGTTAGTCCACCTCTGTTAAGCCGAACTATTCCTGGAGAAACATTGTATTTGTATCTAGCCGTATCTCCAACTGTGGTTAGTGCTGCTTTAATCCGAGAAGGTGTACAGAAGCCAGTATACTTCATCAGCCGAGCATTACGTGGAGCTGAGAAAAGATAAGTGCAGATGGAGAAGCTTGTCGTTGCTTTAACAATTGCATCTAGAAAGCTTCGGCCGTATTTCCAAGCTCACACAATCAAAGTACTAACCGAGTATCCACTGGAGAAGGTGCTTCGGAAGCTGGATTTATCTGGTCGGTTAGTGAATTGGGCAATCGAACTTCGCGAGTTTGATCTACAATTTGTCTCTCGAAATGCTATTAAGGGTAAAGCATTTCCAGACTTTTTAGCAGAATTCACCAATATGCAAGAACCTGAAGTATGGCCGAGAGATAAGACATGGTATATAGATGGATCATCTACAAAGAAAATGGTGGAACTGGAGTGGTATTGGTTACACCAGATGGAAAGGAATTAAGTAGTTCTCTAAGATTAGAATACAGAACTATTAACAATGAAGCCGAGTATAAAGCAGTTTTGGCTGGACTTGGCTTAGCTCGGGAAATGGGAGTAGAATTTATAGAAGTATGAAGTGACTCTCATGCAATTGTTGGGTATATTCATGGTGAATTCGAAACTAAGGGAAATAAGATGAAATTGTACTTGTCTAAAATACAAAGTATGCATAAATTTTTTCAAAAATTTTGTATTGTCAAAATCCCGAGGGAAGAGAATGAGAAGGGAGACTTGTTAGCTCGGATGGGTTCGGCAACCGACGATGAAATGGAAGAAACAGATCAACCAATTCAAGTTCTTCAGCAACCTGCTATAACCGAACAGGTCATGATTTTAACAATTGAAATCGTACCTGTTTAGGCCGAAGAAATAGTAGAATATTTGGAAAGAGGAGTTCTTCTTGAAGATAAGAAGAAAGCAGTCCAATCAAGGGTAAAAGCTACTCGGTTTACTTTGGTAAATGGAACACTTTACAAACGAGGTTTCATGTTACCTCTTCTTAAGTGCGTCTCCAAAGAGGAAGGTGATTATATTCTCCGAGAAATCCATGAAGAAGTTTGTGGTAGTCATTCAAGAGCAAGGGTGTTGGCACACAAAGCTGTTAGAGTAGGATTTTACTGGCCAAATATAAATCAAGAGTCGATGCAAATGGTCAAAGCATAAAAACAATTACCAGCGTTTTACTAATATTACAAAGCAACCTCCTAAGGAGCTGAGTTCAATTTCCTCACCCTGGCCATTTTCGCAATGGGTGTGGATATAGTAGGACCGTTACCCCGAGGAAAGGGGGGTGTTCGGTTTGTTGTAGTTGCTGTAGATTATTTTACCAAATGGGCAGAGGTAGAAGCTCTCGTAAATATTATAGCAAAGAGTACTGAAAAATTTCTTTGGAAAAATGTAATCTGTTGATATGGCATTCCACATGCATTTGTCACAGATAATGGCAAACAATTTGACTGTAATTCATTCCGGGAATGGTGCGCCAAGTTTCACATCAGAAACTATTTCTCATCTACAGGGCATCCACAAGCAAATGGGCAGGTGGAAGCAACCAACAAGACTATCTTCAAAATTTTGAAGAAGAGGCTCGGTGAGCGCAAGGGGAACTGGGTAGAGGATCTTCCAGAAGTTCTATAGGCATATCGTACCACCAAAAGAACTCCAACTCAAGAAAATCCTTATGCTTTAGCCTTCGGAACCGAGGCAGTCATTCCAGCTGAGGTTAGGTCAGGAGTTTTTGTATAGAGACTTTTAAATCAAAGCTTAATGATGAAGGCCTAAAGTTACATCTCGATCTGCTGCAAGAAAAACAGGATCAAGCCCAAATAACCATGGCAGCATATCAACAAAGAATAGCCCGGTACTTCAATCAAAAAGTTAAGCATTGAAGTTTCAAGATTGGAGATCTGGTTTTGAGAAAAGTCACTATAGCGACTAAAGACTCGGTTGATGGGAAATTAGCACCAAACTGGGAAGGACCGTACAAAGTAACCGAATGTTTGAGGGCCGGAGCATATCACCTCGAAGATTCAGAGGGAAAAGCACTCCTAAGGCCGTGGAATGCAGAACATCTTAAGAAGTATTTTGTGTGAAAAATTGTAATTTTAAAGATTCATCTTTTCTTATTTTGTTACTGTAAAACAAATATTCTGTGAATAGAGAATCTTCTGAAGTTACAATCACACAGAGTCTTAGTAGATATAGCCGACAAGACACTTTACTATAATCTTCGGAAAATATAGCCATACAGGTACTTTTTCGATGATATTGTTTGCGAGATATAGCTATAAAGGTGCTCTCCAAACTCAGCCCAACTGAGAATTTAAAACCTCCACGTAGGTTAATTCTAAGGCTGAAATCCTTCGGTGAAATATAACCAAAGTACTTTCCCGAGATTAACTCAATGAAATATAACTAAGGTGCTTTCCCGAGGATGAGTTCAAGAAATATAGCTGAACATAAGCGCTTTCCGAACTTAACCTTCTAAAGAACATAAAGCCTCTGAAGTAGGATTGTTCAAAGGTTAACCTTGGAGAAATATAGCCTAGGCATTTTCCCAAGCTTGACTCGTTGAAATATAGCCAAGGTGCTTTCCTAAGGCAAAGACCTCAGAGAAATAGCTGAACAAAGTGCTCTCCTGAGGCAAGTATTCCTAAAATATCACTGAACTAAGCGCTTTCTAAGCACTAAAGACCTCGAAAATATAGTTGAACAAAGTGTTTTCCCGAGGCAAAGTTCAAGAAACATAGCTGAATTAAGCGTTTCCTGAATTCAAAGACCTCTAAGAAATATAGCTGAGCAGAGCATTTTCCCGAGGCAAATATTTCAGAAATACAACCGTAAAGGTACTTTCTTGAAATCAAGCATTCTGCTAAGTGATTATAAAGATTAAACTTTTTAGTTTAGTCTTAGAAGTATAAACTGTCATCCAAAATCTAAGATTCCCAATGTTTATTAATTGAATAAATAAACTATGGGAATCGGGGGAGAAGTGATGATAAATAACTCCTATTATTTATTTAAAATGATTAAGAGGAAAAGAGCTGAACAGATATGTCAAGCAAAAGATCTCTCTCATTAAAAAAGAAGAAGAAATGAGAAAGAGATGTTCTACAATGAGTTTCATTCAAAAAATCCACTGAGGGTTACATTTTGAGACTTGGAATTTTAAATTAAAGAACTCTCGGCCTCATCCGACTCATAACGCCATTCTTCCTCTGATATACTTACTGACTTTTTAGAGTCATCATCAGATGGAGGTTCTTCATCTTTAGAAGGCTCTAAGTTTTCAGGGTGTTCTTCAATGACAGAGGGTTCCCTAGCTTTATATCTGGCAAATGGGTTGTACCCAAGTATGTAATTCCCTTGCAGTTTGCATTTGTTCTTGCCTGACTATGGCAATTTTCTTGATAGCTTCTTTGGTAGGAGGAATGTCTTCAGGCTTAACACTGTCAAGATCAGCATGCTCAGTAGGATTCTTAGACCAGCTTCGGAAGGTTTCAAAACCTAAGATGAAGCCTATGCGCAAACCTGAGTCTCGAGCCCAAGAACTGAAAGAAAGCTGCTTATAGAAGCTCCGAGCTTTCTCCTTGTATCTGATCACTTGATCTTTTGCTCGAGAGAATTTCCCCTTTAAGCTCAAATTTTTCTCTTCAGCAGCCTTAAGCTTCTCCTCTGTTGATTTTTGTTTCTCCTCGGTAGCTAGACACTTCTTCTCATATAGCTTTTGTTTCTCCTCAGCTGCTTCAGTTATAGTGCATTGAACCGAGGCTTCTTTCTGTGCTTCTTGAAGTTCCTCGGAAACTAGGTTAATCTGAGACTCAGTAGCTCGGCATTGAAGCTCAGCCTCAGCATGTTTTTCCTTAATTTGGCTAGCTTCATCTTCAAGAGCTGAATAGTCAGTTAGCAGCATCTTAGATTTTGCTTTCTTAGCAGCCAGCTTGGTTTCTAGTTCTTGGATTCGAGAGTGTGCTTGAGCGGATTGAACTTCTAGCTGAGTTATTTGCTCCCCTGAAAGTAGAAGTTCATTGTTTGTTGAGCTGAAGATTCTTGCAATTGTTTGATCTCAGCTTCAGCATCTTCAAGTTTCTTTTTCAAAGTCTCGGCTTCTAATGCAAAGCTCTCAGTAGATCGTCTGAAATGGAGGTAGTAGTTCATGATCTGCATTGATCCCTACAAGAAAAGGAGTTTATTAGGCTAAAATTATCATTATCATCAGTTAAGTGATTGAGAGAAATATTTACCTGAAGTTGATAATACAGCATATGCTCCATCACTTAGTCAAGAGAGGGGTTCTTACAATGACCAAGTGATTGGCTCGGGTGTACGGTTATCTGAAGGACTAGCTGCTTGTGAAGTCCCGGCAATGTTTTGTGCATCAGTGCAGCCTGAGCTATTTCTTGGCAGTTGGGCTGATTCTTTGGGATTTGCTGGTTCCCTAGCAGTTGGAAGGTTAGGTTGCTCGGTTTCCTTAAGCTCACCAGCTGCAACCACAGGCTTAGCAACTGCAGATTCAGCAATCATAGGCTCAGCAACCACAGGTTCAGTAGCCACAAATTCAGAAGACACAAGCTCGGTGCAAATGACTTTAGGATTTACAGGTCGACTTTCTGCTTCGGTTTGTCCTGGGATTATCAATGCAAGTGGTTCTATTATTGGCATCTGTGCATCAACATCTCTGAGGATGCAATCTACATCTATAGGGCTTCCCTCCTCAGATTCAGAAACAGTTAGCTGCACAACTTCTGTTGGGGTAGATGAAAGAGGTATAGCAGAGAGCAGAGTAACCTCAAGCGGCGCAGAAAAAGGAGGTTCGATTCTTGTTGGTGTGATGGATGATGATTAGGAAGGTTTTTCTGTAAGAAGGACATCTTGGATTGATGCACCTTGTTTGCCCAGAAACCTCCTAATGTCACCCATAATGCTGGAATATGCTCTGACATTTGGAGCAAGCACTTCCACTTCAGAACTGGCTTTAAGTCCTCCTTCTGAACCAGACTTAGCTTTAACTCTTTCTACCTCGGGACAAACATCAGTTTCAACTCTCAGTGCCTCTAGTCCCGAGCTTACTTCATGATTCTCTGATTCTAAGTCAATTATAGGCCTTGTTGTTTTTGAGCTATCTTCGGCCTTCTTCATCTTCTTCCTCTCCAGAAAAGAAATGTCAGGGCTTTCAGGCTCATCAAAGAGTCTCAAAGAAGGTTTGGAAGAAATTGGAGGTTTCACCTATAGAGGAACTCTCGGGAAAGCATCTCCGATCTTCCGTTTGCCTTTGTCTTTGGAAAATTTTTCAGAA
Source organism: Corylus avellana (assembly GCF_901000735.1). Lineage (NCBI taxonomy): Eukaryota > Viridiplantae > Streptophyta > Magnoliopsida > Fagales > Betulaceae > Corylus > Corylus avellana. The sequence goes on from NC_081550.1 coordinate 13,053,423, forward strand.
GGCTCCTCAATCTTACCTTTGCCAGTGATTCTCTTCCTTGGAGACTCAGCAGTTGATCCTTGTGGAGCTCCAAGAGCTTGTTTCTTTGAAGCTTTGGGAGCAGTTTTCTTGATAGCTTCAGAAGCAGATTTCTTCTTCGGTTGAGCAACTTCAGTTAGTCTTTTAACCGGGGTGTTTTCCAAGTATAACCTTCTGTTATCATCTGTCATGATGGCATCATAATCCATCTCGTTCTTGTTTTGTTCAGCAAAAGCCAGAACCCGCTTCACTCGGTCATTCTCTTCTTTGGATAGCATAGGTTCTTGTTGGCCTGAAAAGGACTTGTGTAAAAAAAAAAAAAAAAAAGAAGAAGAAAGAATAGTGTTCGGTTTATACCTCGATTTGAAGGGACAATGGTCTCCCGAGGAACGCTCAAGTCTCTAATCAGTTCTGAAGGTGAAAATTCCTAGTCGCCTTGAGCAAAAAAGAATTCATCCTTCCATCCTTTATTGCTGGAAAAAGTTGTCTTGAAGTGGATAAATTTTCCCCTTCGCCGTGTTTGAAAGGTAAAGAGATGGTCATTTCTAGGAACCTTTGAAAGTTTGCACACTTTCAGGAGTTCTCTGATAGTAAGGGGATGTTCTTCCCCGAGGATCTTGGGCTAGAGAACCATACAGGCTGATAAGCGCAGAATGTTACACATTCAAGCCCCATAATTTACATATGTTAATTCCTTAGCATTGTTATTTGTTTGATTTTGTTTTGTTTTTGTGTTTCAGGTCTTATTTGAGAAACCATTGAAAATTGGACTTAAAAGGGCAAAAAGCTGAACATTCTGGATCTAGGATCGAGCGCAACTACTCCTGAGCTCGAGTGCACTGCGCTCGAGCGTCTGCGGTCAGGGATCGAGCGCATGCCTGCGCTCATGCGCATAACAGCTAGGCTCGAGAGTTATGCGCACGAGCGCACAAAACCTCGGATCGAGCACACTAGGGCGTGTATTGCACGGCAGCAATCCTTTTCCAACGTGGATTTGGTTTTCAGTCTCCCAATTGGACTGGGAGACTGACCCCCGATTTTTCGAAGGTTTCTAGGGTTTTTAGGGTTTTCCTAATCCCTATAAATAAGGCTCTAAACATTGTAAACAGACACACCGCTTTCTAGAGTTAAAATTTCAGTAAATTGTCTGTGGAGCTTAGAAGATCATGAGCGGCTAAACCAATTGTGGGGTATTGATGTAACCCTTTCCAAGCACAATGGTTTGATTGTATTTAATTTTTAGCTTTCAATTTATGCATAATGATTGTATAACCCTGAGAATTGCTACAATTGATTCTTGTTCTTCATATTAATTGCAATTGTTCTTTAATTCCAATTCAATATTAGTAAAATTCTTATCTTGTCTTAGAAATTATTTTACTATTATTTAACTCAAATCATTCTTATTTTCTGTGATTATAAGAATGATGGTTATACAATGGTTCTTAATTGGCATGCAATCAATAGGGTTAGATAGACCATACCTAGGAAAGATGGATCGTACTACGCCCTAGTTTAGTGTAATTTAGGTAGACGATCCATGCCAACTGAAGATGGGTTATGCTATTCCATTGATTGTATGAAATTATTTTCATATGTTTTCTTGTTTAAATTGGAATATGTATAGAATGAATTGCTAGAATTAAATATGGTTAACCATTGATGTGCGGATCGTGGTGAAGTCAATACCCTACTCTCTCTCTCATATATTTACTTCCTTTATTTTCGTTATTTTTATGCACTTTTAATTCACACAGACAAATTAGTCTCTTTTGAATTAAGTTAATTTTAATCTTTTAAATTTTGATAATTAAACCCCTACAGTCCTTGAGGTTCGACACCCTCAATATAGCCCTATCCTATAGGATTCGTTCTATTGCGAATGGTTATTTTTATTATTGATATTTTTGGACACAAAAATATCACATAAATTTTTGGCGCCGTTGCCAAGGACTGCTTAACAGTTTCATTATCTAAATTTAAGGATCGATTTTAGCTTAATAATTTTTTTTTCCTGTTTTAAGTTGCTAATTTTAATTATGTTGTGTGTTTGGTTTTTATTTTTTTTAGAATGTGCAAACAGGTCCATAAGCTGCCTTCTCTATGACTACGATCGAGCGCAAGTCGCGTGCGATCGAGCGCACTGATGCATTCCAGCAAGAACCAAGCCAGCAATGCTCGAGCCCTCTTGTCCTGCGCTCACACCCATCTGCGGTAGTACGCTTGAGCGCACCCTGCCGTGCGTTCGAGGGCACTTGCGACAACCTGCATTCAGAACCCTAAGTGCATCTAAGGCCATTTGTGAGCTTTGTTTGTTTTTTGTTTTAGCTTCTTTTTTTTTTTCCTGTTCTTTTTAAATTTTTGTTTAGTTTATGCTAGGTCGTCGTTCTTTGTCTTTTCCATTAATTTCTTGCGACCTTGAAATTGAACGCACTCTTAGACAAATTAGATCCTAAAAGAACCCTAATTTGCTAGAAGAGCATTCCACTGAGACTATGGGAGACGGTAACCACGTAGCTTTGCAAGTTCACTATCTTCCTACCACTTACACTACTCCCACATGTCTCTGGTTGCCAGAAATTATGGCAACCCATTATGAAATTAAGCCCAGCACTATACGAAGTTTACCTTCTTTCCTAGGGCTTAGCACTGAAAATCCTTATGACTTCCTCAGTGATTTCGAAGCAATTTGTGATACCACTAAAATGAATAGATTCACTGAGGATGCCCTAAGGATGCGTCTTTTTCCTTTCTCCCTCAAGGAAAAAGCCAAACATTGGTTCCAGTCCTTAACACCCAACTCTATCACTTCTTGGGCTCAATTGCAACAAGAATTTCTTAAGAAGTATTTCCCATAGGAATGACCAATGACACTAGGAGAGCTATCACTACCTTCTCCCAATATGAGGGAGAAGATTTCCATGAGACTTGGGATAGGCTACAGAGCTTGCTTAGATCATGTCCACACCACGCTGTCCCGAAATGGCAGCTAGTGCAGTGTTTTTATGATGGCCTAACCGAGTCCAATAGAAAAATGGTGGATGCATCATGTGGGGGAACTTTCATGTTAAAAAGTGAAGATGAAGCATGGGCTATGTTTGAAAATTTGAGTAACAATTCTCTTCAACAGGTCTCCACCAGACGAAGGGCACCAGCACCTAAAGCAATCAAGACAGAGAGTTTGTATGAAGCAGGCCATCCCCCAAATATGGCTAACCAAGTAGTTGAGCTATCACCAAGAAGCTAGACCAATGGATGATTGCTGGTTTTGCTCCTAATGCTGCTCACACACACACACTACCTGAACCATGTTCATTCTGTTCCAGTCTATGCATCATGTAAATAACTGCCCTGTTACTGGAAATTATACTGATATTGCTAATGAGCAGGTTAATGCAGCTTTCTCCAGATTGGGTAATGATCCGTACTCCAATTCCTACAACCCCGGGTGGAGAAATCATCCAAATTTTTCATGGAAAAATCCAAATTCAGGCAACTTAGCCCCAGGGCCAAACAATCAAGCTCAATCCAATAGGCAGCCCTATCAACCTATTCCACTTACCGGCCTCTACAGCAGCAATACCAGGCTGCAGATCCTAATTTTAAGGATTGGGTGCTCAAAATGATGAGTGAGCTGGCGGGCAAGATAAAGCAGACAGTCAAATTTCAGGAGGAAATAGTAAACTCACATTCCCAATCCATTGCCAAGCTAGAAGCTCAAGTCGGACAACTTGCCAACACCCTCAATAGAAGGGACGCAGGAAAGCTCCCGAGTCAGCCGGTGATAAATCCTAAGGGGCACTACTTGGTAGATGAGGGCACTTCATACCATCAGCAAGTTCAAGCCATCACCACCTTGAGAAGCGGAAGAATAGTTGACAATCATGTGGAGGAGAAGAAGGATGAGCACACGGAGGTTGCACGGAATCTGCAAAAGGATAAATGCAAGCAAGTAAGGAATGAGGCTTCGTCTTCGATAACTCCTACTCTGGAGATTCCATATGAGCCACGGGCCCCCTTCCCAGAACGTCTCAAGACACCATCCCACTTTGGGAAACAAGGAGAGAAAATACAAGGAATGATGGAGATGTTCAAACAGGTAAAAATCATTCTCCCACTTCTTGATGCCATTGCACAAGTGCCTGCCTATGTAAGTTCCTTAAAGACTTGTGTACTCAAGAGCGGAAGACCAGAAATAACATCCCCAAGAAAGCCCTTCTGACTGAGCAAGTGAGTTCCCTGATTAAGCACAACACTCCTCCGAAGTTCAAGGATCCCAGGGCCCCTACAATTTCATGCATCATTGAAAAAAAGGAAATTAATAAGGCACTCTTAGATCTGGGAGCTGGTGTGAATTTACTTCCTGATTCAGTATATCAGCAGCTCGGCCTAGGGGAGCTGAAGCCCACCACAGTGATTCTGCAACTAGCTAATCGTTTGATTAAGAAGCCTAGAGGGATTGTAGAAGATGTGATCATCCAGGTGGATAAATTTTTCTTCCCAGTCGACTTTATAGTGCTTGACACCGAGCCTGTGCCCAATCCTGAGAAGCTGGTTCCTGTCATCCTTGGGCGCCCTTTCTTAGCCACAACAAATGAGTGTATCAATTGTCGAACTGGAGTCATGGAGATCTCATTTGGCAATATGAAGGTTCAGTTGAATATCTTTACTGCATTTCAGCATGCTCCTGATTAGAATGAGTGTTTCTTTTTGGACAGCATTGAAGAATATGTAGAAGATTCACTACCTAATCTCCTGACAAAGGATCCAGTGGAAGCCTGCTTGAATTACTTCGACTTTGAAGAATTCAATGCCGACCAGTACATCAAAGAAGTCCATGATTTGCTAGAAACAGCCGTAAGTGCAGATTTCCATCCATGGAGAGTAGCAAAGGAGCCCCAACCGGTGACATCTAGCACTCCTCATGTTCCTTCTCTATTGTCTCCACCAAAGCTTGAGTTGAAGCCCCTGCCAGTAAAGCTCAAGTATGCATTTCTTGGATCTAACAACACTCTGCCGGTTATCATTGCTTCCGACCTACAAAAGGACCAAGAGGACAGTCTGCTCGCAGTGTTAAAGAAGTATAAAGAGGCCATTGGATGGACCATGGCAGATTTGAAAGGCATCAACCCCTCTATCTGTATGCACCGGATCCATTTGGAAGAAGATGCTCGACCCTCCCGTGAGGCACAGTGCCGGTTGAACCCCAACATGAAAGAGGTGGTGACGAAAGAGGTAGTCAAGTTACTTGATGCAGGCATCATCTACCCTATCTCAGATAGCAAATGGGTGAACCCCACTCAAGTAGTTCCAAAGAAATCCGGCGTCACTGTCGTGGAGAATTCTGCTGGAGAGTTGGTTCCACAGCTCACAACCACGGGATGGCGTGTCTGCATTGACTACCGGAAGCTCAATTCCTATACCCGGAAGGATCACTTCCCGCTCCCATTCATTGATCAAATTTTGGAGCGTCTTGCTGGCCAAAGTTACTATTGCTTCTTAGACTGTTATTCCGGGTATAATCAGGTTGCAGTTGATCCCCAAGACCAAGAGAAGACGTTGTTCACATGTCCATTCGGCACCTTTGCTTACCAACGCATGTCCTTCGACTTATGCAATGCACCTGCATCATTCCAGAGATGTATGATGTCTATCTTCTCCGACATGGTGGAGAAATATTTGGAGGTATTTATGGATGATTTTTCTGTTTTTGGATCTTCTTTTGATAAATGTCTCCATAATCTTTCACTTGTGTTTCAACGTTGCAAAGAAACTAACTTGATTCTAAGTTGGGAGAAGAGCCACTTCATGGTGTAGGAAGGTATAGTTTTGGGCCATATAGTGTCCAAAAGAGGTATTGAGGTGGACCGGGCTAAAGTTGAGCTAATTGAAAATCTACCGCCGCCCACTTCAGTAAAGTAGATCCGTTCTTTCCTAGGGCATTCCGGCTTATATCGCCACTTCATTAAGGACTTCAGTAAAATTTCCAGGCCCTTATGTAACTTGCTTGCTAAGGACGCCCCTTTCAACTTTGATGAAGCATGTCACGATGCATTCCAGAAGCTTCGGTCTTTGTTATCTTCTGCCCCCATCCTGCAGCCTCCTGACTGGTCTTTGCCCTTTGAAATCATGTGTGATGCGTCTGACTATGCTGTGGGTGCAGTTTTGGGACAACGGGTAGGCAAGCTTCCTCATGTCATTTATAATGCTAGCAAGACTCTAATGGATGCTCAAGTCAATTACACAACCACCGAGAAAGAATTGCTAGCTGTGGTCTTTGCTCTAGATAAATTTCGCTCATATCTTCTGGGATCAAAGGTTATCATTTTTTCTGATCATGCTGCTCTGCGACATTTGCTGGCCAAGAAGGAAACAAAGCCCTGACTGATCCGCTGGATACTCCTTCTACAAGAATTTGATATTGAGATTCAGGACAAGAAGGGCACTGAGAATGTTGTTGCCGACCATCTGTCACGACTTTTATTGGAGACACCCTAGCCGGTTCCTGTTCATGACTCGTTCCCAAATGAGCAATTATTTGAAATCACTCCGAGAAATCCGCCATGGTATGCCGATATTGTCAATTATCTAGCTACAGGTTGGATTCCTTCTCATTGGTCTAAGCAAGATAAGGACCGCTTCTTCAAGCAAGTTCAATTCTATTTTTGGGAAGATCCGGAGTTGTTCAAGTATTGTGTTGATCAGATCATCCGACGCTATGTCCCTGAGAGTGAATTTTCAGTATTCTCACATTTTGTCACTCTCTAGCTTGTGGAGGGCATTTCAGTGCCAATAAAATAGGAGCCAAGGTTCTACAATGCGGATTCACATGGCCCACCTTGTTCAAAGATGCCTATGAATTCTGCCGAGCTTGTGAGAGATGTCAACGCCTAGGATCTATGTCTCGGAGGCACACGATGCCATTGAACCCCATCCTCATTGTCGAGATTTTTGATGTCTGGGTATCGACTTCATGGGACCCTTCCCCCCATCTTGTGGATATGAGTACATTTTGGTAGGAGTGGATTATGTCTCTAAGTGGGTAGAAGCCATTGCCACAAAGACCAATGATCACAAGTTGTGGTGAAGTTCCTCCAAGCCAACATTTTCAGCAGATTTGGTACTCCTTGGGCTATCATCAGTGATGGAGGTAGACACTTTTGCAACTGGTTCTTCAAAGCCTTGCTTTTCAAGTACTCCGTCACACATAAGGTAGCCACTCCGTACCATCCTCAAACAAGTGGCCAAGTGGAAGTTTCTAACCGAGAGATTAAGCATATTCTGGAGAAGATGGTTAGGCCAGACCGAAAGGATTGGTCCTTGCGCCTCAATGATGCATTATGGGCCTACCGCACAGCTTACAAAACCCCCATTGGAATGTCTCCCTATAAGCTGGTATATGGCAAGGCGTGTCACCTCCCTGTGGAATTAGAACACAAGGCTCTGTGGGCAATTAAGCAGTTCAATTTTGACATGCAAGCAGCCGGTCCCCACCGGAAACTTCGGTTGACAGAGTTGGAGGAGCTGCGGCGAGATGCCTACGATATTGCTTGCCTTTATAAGGAGCGGATTAAGGCTTTTCATGACAAACATATCTTGCCCAAGACATTTGTACCGGACCAGAAAGTATGGCTCTTCCATTCCAAACTCCAGCTTTTCCCTAGGAAGCTCCGCTCCAGATGGGACGACCCCTTCATAGTCACCTCGGTGTCGTCCCATGGCTCCATCGAATTTCGGGACCCCAAGGATGGCACTCTGTTCAAGGTCAGCGGTCAAAGGTTGAAGCCCTGCATCCAGAACTTCAAGCCAGGTACAGACGTGGAATCCGTCGATTTGACGGATCCCGTCTACTTTTTTGATTAAGGCACTGGCACCCTGGGCTCAAGCGCACCCATTGTGCGCTCGATCCCAGAACACGGGCCTGCGCTCGAGGCCACCCTGAGTGGGATCGAGCGCAGCAGTTCCACACTGCCACACACGTGCACGAGTACGCTCGAGCGTACCTTCCGGAGCACTCGAGCATACTCCTGCCCATCCGTTCCACCCTCTGCGCAAGTGAGATCGAGCGCACGCTAGTGCCGCTCGAGCGCACTCATTCAGAGGCCTCACGTGTCCTTTTTAGGTCACGACCCCTTTCTTTTCCCCATTTTCCCCCCAAGCGCCGCATCTCCTAGCACCCCAAACACCCCGCAGCCCCATTTCTCTCCTCCACACCGCCCACCGCCACCACACGCCACCTCATAACCGCCACCCACCCTACGGCCACCGACCTACCTCCCGCCGCCACCACCTTCCCTGCCCCATTCTCTTTCTCCCTCTCCAACCATTTTTCTTCCCCCCATTTCCCATTCTCCCGAACACCCAACCGTAGCCATTTCCCCTTTTTTTTTGTGGATACCCCAGTCCGTGGGTGCTCCATCATACACGGACTGCTCTATGTTGGGTTTTTCTTCTTTTTGCAGAGGCTTGGGCAGCCGAGCAACGTGGTTTTCGACCACTTTCCTTTTGAGGTGTCCACCAAGTGTTCGACAAAAAGCCTCAACGATGACATATCATGCTTCCGGCCCCCACTTCTTCCTCCCGGTCTTCCCCTGCTCGGGATACCACCCCCGAGGCCCCATCCTAGCCGTTACCCCGTCATGGGAAGCAACGGAAGCTCGTT
>NC_081550.1:13062202-13114522 GCF_901000735.1 Corylus avellana
CCGGTAGACAGAGAGGGAGCGGCGGCGACCGTTACTATGAGCATGTCCCGATATGAGTCCCTCCACAAAGAACTGCAGGAGCTCCAATCTGAGCTTTCTACCCAGAGGGCGGAGGATTAGCGTCTGGCAGATGAGAGATTTAAAGCCCAACAAGAACTGTTGTGCGCCATTTTAGCACGGTTGCCGCCTGCTTCAGGAGCATCTTCTTCTGTGCCATAGGGACAGATCAGGTACTGTCATCCCTTGCACTGTTTTACTTTCATCCCTTGCACTGTTTCACTGTTGTTTTCCATACACTGAGGACATTGTGCGTTTTACGTTGGGGGTGTGGGCATACATGTTAGTTCCAAGCATGCAATTAGATTTCCTGTTATGATTTGAAATTCATTGATGGGCTTAATATGACAAACACATGATCACTTGATTAAGGAATTAAAATTGTGTTACTTTCATTGGCAGCATGAAATATTACTTGTTTCAATTTGATTTTCACAAGCACACTAGCATGTAGTCTGTGGGGCATAAAATCTAGAGTCAATAATGTCTGGTTTCAATATTTGGAATGTAGTTGGGTAACTTATTGGAAAAATGACCTTGGCATAAATTCTCTAAAATTTTTTTTTAAAAAAAAAAAATGATGATCATTTTGAGCTTTCCACCAAGTAACCGGACCTCTTGCCTCATTAAGCAGTGAGTGTTCGCGTCAAAAAGTGAGAAGTTTGGTTTGATTGCTAAAAAAAAAAAAAAACTAGCTTAGCTTCGTAGCCTTTTTGACCCGAGTTAGTAAGTCTTTACACCTAATACCCTAAAACCGTATGGTTTGGAAGTCATTGGCCTAATGCTCGATACATGGGTCAATCAAAAAGCTTAAGGGAGTTAAGTTCTATAAAAAATAAAAAAATATATATAAAAAAAAGAGTTAAAAGAGAATGTTTGCCTTGGTTGTTTTATCCGATGGGGAGTCTAATGAATTTTGAGTATTGATCCATGCATGATTGAGACTAGTTTTGAAATCCCATGACTATGTGTTGAGTTCACATACACTAGTTGAATCTTGCAATATCTCATAATTGCCATGATTTGAGCTAATTTGTAATTTCCTGAAATTGTGAATATGGCGTTTGTTCTATTAAGCCTGTTAAGGAATGAGAACCATGATGGTCATAATGTTGCATTCTTGGGGATAACATGGTTGAAAAATGTTTATGGGTATCATTCCTGGAAAATCCTCACGAGACTTCACTCGTCCTCTAGGGAACTCCTAGGGGTTTAAAAGGCTTGTTGTATACGCTAAATGCAACCGTACATCCCACGAAAGATGGATTTATCTTTTTAGTTTTCACTTTATTTTTCTGTTTTGTATTGTTAAGGGACTAGCAATATGTAAGTTGGGGGTGTGATAAGCGCCGAATGTTGCACATTCAAGCCCCTTAATTTACATATATTAATTCCTTAGCATTATTATTTGTTTGATTTTGTTTTGTTTTTGTGTTTCAGGTCTTATTTGAAAAACCATTGAAAATTGGACTTAAAAGGGCAAAAAGCTGAACATTCTGGATCTAGGATCGAGCGCAGCTACTCCTGAGCTCGAGTGCACTGCGCTGGAGTGTCTGCGGCCAGGGATCGAGCGCATGCCTGCGCTCGTGCGCATAACAGCTAGGTCGAGCGCACAAAACCTCGGATCAAGCACACTCGGGCGTGTATTGCATGGCATCAATCCTTTTCCAGCGTGGATTTGGTTTTCAGTCTCCCAATTGGACTGGGAGACTGACCCCCGGTTTTCTGAAGGTTTCTAGGGTTTTTAGGGTTTTCCTAATCCCTATAAATAGGGCTCTAAATATTGTAAACAGACACACCGCTTTCTAGAGTTAAAATTTCAATAAATTGTCTATGGAGCTTAGAAGATTATGAGTGGCTAAACCAATTGTGGGGTATTGATGTAACCCTTTCCAAACACAATGGTTTGATTGTATTTAATTTTTAGCTTTCAATTTATGCATGTTAATTGTATAACCCTGAGAATTGCTACAATTGATTCTTGTTCTTCATATTAATTGCAATTGTTCTTTAATTCTAATAAAATATTAGTAAAATTCTTATCTTGTCTTAGAAATTATTTTACTCTTATTGAACTCAAATCATTCTTATTTTCTGTGATTATAAGAATGATGATTATACAATGGTTCTTAATTGGCATGCATTCAATAGGGTTAGATAGACCATACCTAGGAAAGATGGATCGTACTCCAACCATTCGACATAATTTGATGAGGAGCTACACGGATATTGTGACGTCCCACATTGCTTGGGCATGGAAAAGATGATGTATTTATATGGAATATACTCTCTCTAAATGGTATGAGGCCTTTTGGGGGTAAACCCAATAATAAAACCGTGCGGGCTTGGCCCAAAGCGGACAATATCATACCACTTGGAGCAAGGGTGTTACATATAGTATCAGAGCTATAGCCCAGCCTGAGATGGGGGGAGCGTGCACAAGCCCATGAGGGTCGCTAGCGAGGACGCTAGGTCCTAAGAGGGGGTGATTGTGACGTCTCACATTGCCTGGGCATGGAAAAGATGATGTATTTATATGGAATCTACTCTCTCTAAATGGTATGAGGCCTTTTGGGGGTAAACCCAATAATAAAACCATGCGGGCTTGGCCCAAAGCGGACAATATCATACCACTTGGAGCAGGGGTGTTACAGATATAGCTCAGCAACTCACAGACTATCCTCGGGAATGGTAATTTGAAACCTATTCGGAACATTTCCATGTATAAGCACACCTCATTCTTATCAACATCGACCATAGCTCTAGTTCCTTCATTATCAAAGTGCAATTGTACTGAATCAGGAATGAAGCAGGTTCTACGAACTTCAGGCTCATCCTTATCTTTCAAATCTGCTTCCCACGCAGCTGGGTATGAATTACGTAATCCACTGGGATCAGCTTCGCCTTTGTGACCCATTAAATACAAAAGTTGAGGGACTAATGGCCGAGGAATGAGAGGGTAACCTTATTGCATTAGAAGGTGTGTGACACTCAAACGAAAGTGCCCAACAAATAGTTCAATTAAGGGAAGAAAGAAATCTAGGTATTTGAGTATTGGGCTATTAGGATAGACAAAGGGTTCAGCAGAAGGGATAGAATCAACCGTGGTTTAGAAATATACCACTCTCATAAAATAATACTGAGCATAATGATTTGAATGAAGGCGCGCTAGTTGTGAAAAAAGAGTTGCAGAGCTTAGAGGAACACAATAATGGCTTCTGTCGAGAAGAAATAACGAAGGCAAAAGGGTTTTAAAAGGCTTCGGGAAGACGAAGAATTAGCGGTGCATTTAAAACCCTAAAGACTAGGGTTCCTCGAGAAGGCGCGCCTTAAATTTGTACCATTGTGCAAAAATTGACACGTGGTTGCTGGATTTTCTAACTGCAGGAAGCTGGACACGTGGTTAAAACAGAGAAGGGAAATCGTTCATCACTCCAAATATTCCCTCTTGAATTTAAAAAATTCCAAAATTCAAATTATGAGTGCCAACTCACCTTATTTTCACCGAGGACATGGCCAGACTTTTGAAAGCCAACCCATTCTTGGAAACATGAAATTATCATAGTCTCTCAGACTAGGAAATTGGGGGTAACTGTTAGGTCATGGATCAGCCACATTAAGCCCAACAAACAATTACTCGGCCCACCACAATACGAACTCGATTTCTTATACCCATTTACCAAGCTAAGCTCGGTAAATGATATTCAGCTTAAAGATCGGTAAACCGAGGAATACTTGTCACTTAATCAAAGACTCGGTAAACCAAACAAGGTACACACTCCCGAAGAATACTTGGGAAACGTCATCTACTTATGTGGCGTTCTCCTATGATTCATTGGGTCAATATATGACACATAGATCCTCGGGAGAACCACTATGCCAGGTGGACAGCTACTATCTGATGCCTATAAAAGGAAGGTCCCATTTCAATTTTGAGTACTCTCTGCTAATCAGGCATTTTCAATTCTCTCTCACTTACAGTCTTTAAGTTCATACATTCTCCCTAACACAGTGACTGACTTAGGCATCGGAGCAATTTCCAGCCGGCAAAGACCAGCAGCTTTGATCCTATTCTCCGCTATTTTGTAGCAAGGTGATTCGCCGAACATTGCAACACTCACAGGGTTCGTGCCACGTCACCACTCAGAAAACTGTGTATCAACATAAACTAATGTAATAAGTGAGAAAAGTAAACCCAGTACCTTTGTAAATCTGCATTCTAGCAACAGGAGAAAACCTTGTCAAAACAGAAATTTTCAAATAACCCTAACCCAATTAAGCACCAAGCATGAAGAGTCATATAATGAATTCAAACGAAAAGAGATTGTTATATATACATAGAGAGAGACACACAAGTAAAAAGAAATTGCATGTTGGTGTACAGATCACATGATCACATCATCTCCAGCCACCTTAATTAGCTCTAGAGTTTTTGAGGTCCCTTACATTACATAAAAAGGACCTGAATTTTTTTTTTTTTTTTTTAAATGGAGGGTAGCTCAGCCTAAATTGCCAGCAAATACTGGAATTCAAAGTCATATGGTATATTGTCAAGGACAGTAGATATCCTGGAGCCAGGGTTGTGGCCTCTGAAGCAATCCACCATTGCCTTCCTCAATGACCCTGAAGTTGGTAGCTGCTGGCAAGCCCACTCCACAAATGAGTCTGTGTCTGCGGCAAAATCAAGCATGTTTTGAAGCAGCAGCTCTGGGAATGCTATTCTTTTCGTCCCACTCACTACTATTGAAGCTTGCAAATAGTCTAGCTTTGCTTTTTCCAACTCAACTGCTACGCCATCACCTGTGTATATTCTAACCTGCACATAATCCCAAATTATTAATTCATGATGATTGATGATGATCAATAAAGAGATTAATTGCTTAAATACTAACAGCAGGAGATGAGCGAGTTCCACAAGACAGAGCAAATATGACATTTGGATCCATTGACTCCAGTCCATAAAGTTTGCGAACCAGCACTTCTTTGTCATCCTTTTCCTCCTTGCGATAAACCTGTTAAATCACCAGCTAGCCCATAAGCTTAATCACTTAATCATTACTTTAACAAAACTTATACTAATAAAAATCGACTCTAATTATGATAAAATATAGCTAAGTTCACTTATATATATTCGCGTACCTCTTTCCTACTTGAAGATGCTGGCTTTCTCAAAATGAAATGCTCTATTGCTTGAGCATTTATTATATTACCTCCTATGTTAAGGGTTGCCTGAATACACAAAATATATACTCATTATTTGTACGATTACAAGAGTTGTTGATTATTAGCTTGATCGTTTGGCCAGCATAGTTGCATATATGCACGTACTTTTCTTTCTTTTTGCAACAAAATCAATGCAATTTGCTTTGGAAAGCAAGAGGAAGATGGGTTTTTACCTTGTTCATCAATGCAAGCAATTTTTCAGGAGTAGCAGGCACCCCATACTGCAGAAATCCCTGAAACAGAAACCTAATCACTTTGAACACAATATAATTCTGTCTGATGAATTTGTAAGATTACGTACGTGTACATATATATAAGATAAGATATAAAAGTAGAGAAATTAAGGATATGGCTTTTTCCGTAATATACATGCATGATACAAGCATTGTACATGTTGATCCAAAATGCTAATTTCTGTTGGTTTGTCAAGGATCTCAAGTCCACCGTCTGGAGATTGTTCATCAAAGCCCTGCGATCCACAAAGAAAAAAGGGAAAATCAAAACATGACTGCATTTATGCCGCCTACAATCATGTATGGCATTTATATTAGGCATGGAATCCAATAATAATTACAAAAATTTCAATTACCCCCCGGGAGTATAAGCGGGTTTGAAATTATAGTTTCGAATTTTAAAATCTTGCAAAGTCGGTATCTCATGTTTCAACCCCTTTTGTTTTCACGGTTTTTTTTATTAAAATACCCAAAATGCCCCCCCACCCCCCACATTCTTTTAGAGAAATTTCAAAAAATCAAAAATAAAAAATGCCTTAGACTCACCCACAAGGCCACAACTTAGCTGTCAGTTACTAGAATTTTGAATTTTCACTTTAAAAAAAAATAATAATAAAAATAAATTTAAAAAAAAAAAAAAAAACCAAAGGGCATTTTGGGTATTTTAACAAAAAAATGGCGAAACTAAAAGGGCCAAGGTAAATACTGGGATACCAAAATTATAAAATTTTTAACTTCGAGGGAGTAAATAATGAGATTGCAAGATGGCTTATGATTTGGAGGAGGGCGTAATTGAAATTTCCCCTAATAATTAATTATGGCTTTTCTTTGTTGATGCATTTGTAGATAGGAAGGTACCTCAACTTTGCTAGCAAAGGAATAGAGGTAGGGCTTGAAATGGACTTGGAGTCGAGGGAGGTTGAGGTGAAGACAACCAAGTTCTTGTAAGGACCAATATCCCTGGGAATGGACTCTTCCATGTTGAATATACCATATGGGTCTTGCTGCCTCGACTCCTTTTGTAACAAAGGCTTTGACCCTGTCTCTGCCCTGAAGCTTCTTGTGCCAATCAAAGACCTGAATATTGGGCCTGACTTCTCCAATTCCATTGCTCTTGACGTTCTAAGCAGCCTCGTATATATGACATTCAAACATTTCATGATGCTCTCAGATAGCTTGTTGGGTTGCCATTGCTGCTTCTCCTCATCTTCTGATGATTGTATTGCATTTGCTTGAGATTTTGGAGGGAGCTGCTCTAAAATAGTTGGTGGATTACTACGTTCTTTTGGCTGACACAAATAAGTCATCATTTCGGAATTTGGAATTAGTCTTTTTATATACCACCAGAAAAAAAAAAGTGTGATAACAAAATCACAAAAGCACAGCAATGTTATTAATCAGATGGAACGGATAACTTGTGTTAAATCACTATTTGTCTTAAAAGTTTAAGCGAATAGAAAGAGATAAATTTAAGAAAAAGAAACTTCACTTAATTACCCCCTAAATTGTCACCCTTTCACAATGTCCCCTGAAGTTCAATTTCTCTCAATTTAGTGTATTGAACTTTTAATTTTTTTTCAATATCCCCTCTATGTTAGAATTTTCTTTTAAATCCCAACAAAATTCTCAAAATACTCAATTTTTAAAAAATAAAATAAAATATTAAAATTTTTTTGCAAAGATTGAGTGAGGCATGGGTATTTTTTGCAAATACCGTTAAATTCGGACCAGTGCCTTAATATTTGCAAATTGTTTTTCCTAAAACAAATGGGGGTATTCTGTTGGGATTTAATGAAAAATTCGAACAAATGGGAGACATTGAAAAAAAAATTTGAAGTTCGAAATTGAACTATAACAGGTGGTACATTGCAAAAATAATAACAATTGAGGATGATTAAGTGAAGTCTTTTCTAAATCTAATTATTTAATCAATACTTTAATAAGGTGTAGATACGTACTTTGGGTGATGGATGCCGCAGTTCTCTCAAGGGCGAGGATGGCTTCAGCAATATCCCACTTTTTCTTGGAGCCTTGTCCTGAAATATAGCAGGCTCTGCACGGAGATGATTTTCTTTGTGATAATGGTGAAATCCTGTTGAGTTTCCCAATTTGTGATCAGGTAGAGTGAAGTGGTGAAGATTGTAATCGCCTTTTATAGCTTTGCTTATGAAATGCAATGCTTTGGTGTCATGAAAGGCCATCATTTCATGGCCACCACCTTTATTGTTGATGGGGGTTGGGGAATAGTGATGAAGAGTTCCTTCATGTTGCCATTGCTTGGTGAGTTGCTGTTCGTGTTTCAAACTGTTTTGGAGTTGCCTTATTTGCCCTTCTAGTCGACTTATCTCATCGTCCACCATAGCTAACTCTGCTAACACCTCTTTCATCTGCATTATTTACATTATCAACTCCAATTGATTAATAAAAGTCGAGAGTTCTTGAGTGGAATGGAAAGAAGGTTTACCTTAGGAGGAAGGAAGTTAGGGATGGTGATTGCAGAAGCATCATGTTGATTATAGACATGCTCCAAAATCTCATGCATCTTTTCTTCTCGATTCAGCATTTTTTGAAGTATAGAGACCTGTCATATGGAAATCTCAAATATAATGTCTGAGTAAGTCCATATTTTTTTGTTTTTTAGTTGAATAAGGAAAAATGATTACAACGGAGGATTATTTCCATTCCTGATCCGAAAGAAAGAAATAGCGGAGGATTCTAAAACTAAAAAAGGAATGTGCACCTCAACAGTATATCCAAAACGAAATAAAACAATGCAGAAATACACAAAAATAGTAAGAAATGGGTCAAACAAGTGACTCAATCCTCTCAAAGGGCTGCACAAATTAAGCAGTTACAAAAGTAAAAAGGACACAGATTAAGGTGATCCTATCTAAATCCCCACATAGAAACAGCAACAACCATCAGAATGAGACTGGAGCGTTAAAAACACTGTCTAAGTCTGAATTAGAGACCAAAACAAAAAGATGCAAGTCTAATGTCCTAATAAACTAAACTTTGAGAAATAAATGATATTGCCTAAATGCTTTTGAGCATTCTAATGAAAGGTCTCTAGTGTGGCATCCTAACCTAATGAAAGCTCTTCTAGTAGGTGTTCAAAAAGTGAATTGATATATGGCATTGGGTACGCTAAATGGGCATACTGGAATAGGTTTCATTTGTGAGGGACCATGAGGAATGTGTACAATTGCAGCTAAAAGCTTGACCAAATTGGCAAGCTTAGAACCTGTTGCGGCGGAGGCTTCGGCTGCTTTATATGTACATAGATAAGTTTAGTAAAGACTTGGAACTACGGAATATCATTGTGAAAGCTAGCGTGATGAGCTTTAACTAGTGAATGCTTTAAAATTTATGAGACGGGATTGGAGTAGTTATTAATTGACAAATAATACAGGATACATGGGTGCTCTTCTTTTTTTTTTTTTTTTTTTTTTTTTGTATCAAACTGCTTCATTAGACTAAAACAGTAAGGAACTTACAAAACAGCCCCCATTCAGGGGTAGAGAGGGGTGATCCTTGCCACTACAAATGGGGATAGAGAAGGGGGACGAAAATAATGTGAGAATGCAGCTCAAGATAACTCTTGTCGCGGCCCAATATGCCACATGTAGGGTGCAGAAATTTGCACTTCTGTGAATTTTCCTAGCCTTCCAAAGAGGAGAGGCTTGGAGAAGGGAAACAGAATTAGATATAATATGTTCAAAATGCCATTCTTGGACCATAAGATTTAGAAAAAGAAAAGGAAATATTGAGGGCCTATATATATATATATATATAGGATTTAGAAGACATATAACTTGAATTATAAGCGAGATATATAGAGTGCTTAACGTAGCATCATACTTCAATGAATGGAAATCAACTATTTGAGGGCCTACAACTCTATTATATACATTAATGAATAAATAAATATTGCTTCATTTTTTTAGTACGTAATTATTTAATTTGCAAAATCAATATTGCAAAATGAAATGATCACCTATGATCGTGCTTAATGAGGGTGGTGAAACTATTCAAACATGAAAATGCTTGGTTTCCAGTCAAGAACTAGAGATCAATTTTTGGCCCATACCTCTCTTTCAAGCTGCTTCATGTTTTGCTGCCCACTACTTGCAACCTTTTTCTTTCTCTGTAATTTTGGAAAAAAAAATTAAAAAGAAAAAAGAAAAAAGAAAGGGAATCAAAGGAAAATGCAAAGAGCATCCCCCCAGATGATGATTAATATGATGAAACAAGGAACTTACAATACTAGTCTCCAATGGGGTCGCCATTAATGAAACTTTACCAGACAGCAGCTTAGGCCTCCGCTGGCGTCAGGGAGAAACACTAAAACAGCATGGGAAGGGAAGGGAAGGTAAGAAGTAGCTTAATTGGACCCTAAGGAAGAGTGGCTGCTGAGCTGGTTGTTGTTGTTGTTGACGTTTGAATTGAAAAGGGAGAAGAAGATGAGAGGGAGCTTTCTGCAGATTCAGAGTGGTGAGGTTGGTTCAAGAACATCATGCACACAAAATAGAGCTTAGTGGGTTTGTCTTTGACGTAGCTTGCAATTCTCGTTTTTCAGACTTAGCGGTTATACCTTCTGTCCACAACTACTCTTTTCTAAGGATTTTCTTTATTTATTTATTTATACCATTTCTTTTTTTAATTCAAACAATTTATTACTTTACACCCTTTGTCCTACCTCCCAATTTAATCAAAACAAAATAATTAAAACCCAAATGCCAAAATTATATGCCAATTTCTGCTGCGTTTTATATCGGTTTCTATAATCTATGCATGCTTTCTTTAGATTAAAGTTTGACTGCTATATATGACTCCCTGCTACATCCTTACAATACTCCCACCCACCAGGAAAAAAAATTCATATAGAATGGTCCACCTCATATAATTTTTAATGTGAATTTAAGGGTAAATTTAAAATTTTATAAAAGTTTTAGGGGTAAAAAGATTATTTCATCAATTTTAACGTTTATTTAATGTCAAACCCTACGGAAATAGGTAGATTGTATCAAATTAAATGTTGAAAGGGTAAAATTGAAAGTATTTAAATTTTAGGAGTTTTCTCAAAACGCGTAAGAATTGAGAGATTCTTTTGAAATTTTCCATAAGAAAATTCATTAAAAGTCTTAAAATGCTCCCAAAGTTACTTGACTTGAGATCACCAATTGATCCTTGAGAGCCCCTACTATGAGGTCTTGGTGTAAACAAGCCCTTTTACAGCATCCGATCACCATGTAATACATTATCAATTTAAGAAAAATACAAAAAATAAAGTAATATCAAACGCACCAAATCAAAATGAGAAAGAGAACAAAAACACTCGTGGCCGACAGACTCAGCTGTGGGTCTCGCTAGACCCA
The DNA here is from genome assembly GCF_901000735.1 of Corylus avellana. Classification (NCBI taxonomy): domain Eukaryota; kingdom Viridiplantae; phylum Streptophyta; class Magnoliopsida; order Fagales; family Betulaceae; genus Corylus; species Corylus avellana. The sequence continues at coordinate 13,073,094 of NC_081550.1, forward strand.
CCGTGTATGGTGTGACCCACGGGTCTGGCCGGCCGTAACCCACCTCGAAACCCGTTTCTAATGCCTCTTCCGGCTAAGTCTGGCCAGTCGTGACCCGTCTCAAAACTCGTTCTTAATGCCTCAAAACTCGTTTTTAGATTTAAAATTAAAACCTAGAGGTAGAACTCTTAAAAAATTTTATAACCTTAAAAGGCCGAAAAAAGTGACTCACGACGCCAAAGTAGATGACCCAACTAGATTTACTGGCGTGACGCAGCCGTGAAATTGGCCAGCGCCGTTTCTGCAGACCCACGGCCATCTCTTTTCTTCCTTCAGTGTATTTGGTTGTAGGTTAATTTTGTGTCCTTAAAAAGAACAACCCAGAAGTTGGATTTTCGACTGAAAATATGCTCCATAAGACACTACAACTGCTCATAACTCACGGTCCAAAAATCTGGTTTTTGAGCTCCATACTCGATTGGTCAGTACTCAAAATTCAAATACCCAAAAATCAACCCACAAGTTTCTGTTCAAACTCAATCCAATCGGTATAAATTTCATAACATTCTTCCCCCCAAACGCCACTTCAAACTTGTAATTGGTAAACCTCTTCGAGGTGCTCAAACCACTTTCATTCTTCAATTCAAAATCAACCCACGAGTTTAAGTCAAATTCGACGAAAACAGAACAAACAACCAAAATCTGAAAATCACAACCCAAAACCCAGGATCATCTGGAGTTAAAATCAAGCTTATCATCACCCAATCACCCAATTTTTAATTTTATTTCTCAATGCAAAATCGAGCTTCAAATTCAATATCAATTCCCTCTCTTCCTCTGTTTCTGTTTGCATTCTTTTGTTTCTTTCCGTCTATTTTATCCTCTGCTTCTTAGTTCTTTCTTCTCTCTGTTTTATTTTAAAGGAAGGGGGTTATGACGCCAGCTTTGGGTGGGATTGTTAGAAGGATAAGGGGATTGAGCTGGTTTACTTGATTTGCGGTGGGGGTGGACTCAGACCTTAAGTTTCTGCCCTCTGGACAAGTTAATCAAGCCAACCAAGATTGACAAAAGCCATATGGAAGGAAGACCAAAAACCCTGACGGGCGGGGCAAGTTAGAAAGAAAAAAGTTGCCTGTCAACAAGACCCAGAGCCAAACTTTGCTCTATATTTACCATCAAAGAGTTCAAAGTGATCTTAAGTTGTTCCAAAATGACAAACTTAATGCCGTTGGTTTCCCTTTCCCTCATCATCCTTCCATTTCTCACACACGCCATCTCCTCCTGCGATGGCCCCTGTACGACTCTCAATGACTGTGCCGGCCAGCTCATTTGCATCAATGGCAAGTGCAACGACGACCCTGATCTGGGTACTCACGAGTGCTCTGGCGGAGGAGGAGGAGGAGGAGGAGGCTCCTCACCTGATCCAACCAACTGCCCGCCCTCCACGAGTAACCCCTCGTGCGAAGGCCAATCCAACCCTCAGTACTGCTCGCCCCCGGTGACATCCTCCACGCAAGCGCATCTCACATGGAACGATTTCAGCGAAGGTGGCGACGGCGGGGACCCATCGGAGTGCGACGAAAGGTACCACGAGAACACGGAGCTGGTGGTGGCGCTCTCGACAGGGTGGTATGATAAAGGGTCACGATGTGGGAAGATGATCAGGATTACGGCAAATAATGGGAAGAGTACGACGGCCAAGGTAGTGGACGAGTGTGACTCTGTGAATGGGTGTGACAAAGCGCACGCGTTTCAGCCACCATGTAGGAACAATATTGTAGATGGCTCCAGCGCTGTTTGGGATGCCTTGGGGTTGGATCAGGATCTGGGTGACGTGGTTGTTACTTGGTCTATGGCCTAGTAGTTCTTACTTCCTACTACCTAGTACCTCCTAAATAAGGCCCAAATACAGTAACCCTTCAAAATCAGAGAGCCAAACGCTCTCTTCTCTCTCCTCTATAATCCCCCAAACCCTCGTTCGGCAGCCATGGAGGAGGGAGACGCTGTCTTCCTCCTCCTCCCTTTTTCTCTCTTTTTCCATTCTCTTTACTCCCCCTCCCCTTCTTGCCTCATCAGAGGCCAAAACTGTCTCGTGCAACAAACGTTTTGCATTTTCCTTTAATTAATGCCTTAATTGAACAGACTAAGTTTGAAACTCAAACTTTAGCTTCATTTCTTTTGGCGTATAATATTTTTAAAACAATGTTTCTGTATTTTTAATAATCCGATTTGACGAAAAAACCTTCTTTCATATTCGCAAATTACACTTCTAAAAAATACCAGCAACAGAAAATAAAATCTAAACACTTTGTAAGTATTTGTCTAAAACGAGTGTATCATTTTGTTTTTTTAAGATCACTAGCAGTCTAGCTTCAATGAAATTCACTAACAAAGCGAAAAATTGGCAATACCTTCATCAACGATATTTGCTCTTGTCATCCTCAGCATATGCAAGTAAATTGTATTTGGATTCCATTTCACTGTTCATGGACACAATGCAAGGTATGTCCATTTTGAACACTTGACTGTTTTATACAGTAGCAATATTATCAATTTATCATTCTTGATAATTTAGCAATGATCACACCATAACTAGTGTGGTTATCCTCATACACTATCATATATGTTGGGAATATTTTTACTCAACCAGCCCATCAGATCTTGGACTTTAAGGCCAATGTTAGGCCCACAAAGAAAGCATTATTGGAGTATGAGTCTCAATTTAGGTCCAATTAGAATTCTTTGAAGAATCTAACACAACAGATATACTCCAAGCCTAATTGAAGTAGGACCCCAAGTCCAATTCAAACTCTCAGAACTCTCACATCAAGTTGAAAAAGGAAACCTAGTCCAAGTCTAACTCCACTTCTCAGCCTATAAGTAGGCTCCTACACTAAGTATAAACCTTAGACTGAATTATTGAACTTTGTGCATCATACTGCTCTTATCCAAGTAGCTGAGTTTTCTCGACATAGACGATCTTTTTGACACTCTTTCTATTTTGCAACCATTAGGGAGCATTACAAACGCAAATTGAAGATCAGTAGTGCCTCAAAGAACATGTAGTTCACACCGTATTGGAAACTATTATAACAGTTTGGCGCCGTCTTTAGGAACGATTATTCGTTTCTCATAAAAAAAATCTGTCATGGTGGTGAACACGCATTAAAGCAATCATGTCAGCCTGATGAAGAGAGAAGATCCAAACCCGAAAAATCAGCCGAATCCAAAATGAGAGGAGATAGAAAAATGTGTTGTGCAAATATCCATCTAAATAATAGATGAATAAATGTATGTTTTACTCGTAAGTACACAAGATCAAAACGATAGTATAGAAAGCAAGTGCGAGATCTGTAATGCCCCCAAAATTAGCCTTAACTAACCTCGCAGGATTACTGGCAATTACCCCACTTAAACCAACTGGTGGCTAAATGAGGAATAACCCCTCTAAGCATTAAGCATTATCAGAGTTAATGCATAGGAAGGTAAAATAAATCTGAGAAAAACTATAAGCATTACAGTACAAGTATATTCCTCAAATAAAGACATGGAGCAACTAATCATGTCATTTGGTTTGATAAAAGGTGGTGTACCCCCGGTGTCAAGCGCCTAAGTATTTTAATGCATAAAAACTAATGGTTTATAGGTCATAACTCTCATGTATGGTATACCCGAGATATTACCCCTTCTCAGAAAGGTTGGCACTGTCCCGAGGGACCTGTAATATAATGCCCGTGCCCTGGTCATTGTACGCTACCATCCACCACTAATGGCACGACCGAGTCTGACCTTGGGTGGCCTACACCACTAATGATATCCGTCCTATAGTGATCAACCATTAGGGAATGGCTGCGCCGGTCACAAAAACCATTGGATCCAAAGCCCCCACACACACACATCTAACCATAGAATGAGATCTATATAGTAAGCTCATGGCCATTATTTCGCACGTACCGATGCCCATATCATATGATGCATCTTATCAATTAGTTATTAAAGTCGTTACCGAGTTATTATAAAAAGTAGACATGTTCACATCATAATCGTGGCTAGTCAACTGACATATCCCACGTTTTTAAGGAAAGTGTTCGTAAGTGTTTACTTACCTCATACACTCACTCGAGTCTTCATCACAAATCCATGCTATAACGAAACATGGCCTATCGTTATAAGCAGTACTAGAGAACTCTACGAGGTTCCAACTAATTAAAAATGGATGCTAAGACTTTGAGACATTTAAAGGGCTAAGGAGCACAAGAGCCAGCCTCTGGTCAAGCGCTCGTTCCTTAGGGCAAGCGTTTGGCTAGGGGCTAGGGTTTTGGCCAGAAGCCCCTAAAATGCTTCTAGGCCTTTATCTAAAGCTATGGGTTGGTATCTAGGCTCAAAATAAACACATGCATCACAGGAAAAACACAACACAAAGAATCAAGGAGGTGTTTAAAAGCCTTTTGAAAACACTTCTCTTTCTTTTTAAGAAATAGGCACATCCAAGTGCAAAACATATTATCAACAAAGGTGGTTTGGAAAACCCTTTCGAAATCATTCTTGTTTTTCAAGGAAATGGTACAAGAACTTGTTGTAGCATCTCCAAAGCTTGTAATATTAAGAGAGTAATAGCAATACTTGGAAAGCTTAAACTTCAAGATATTAACAACTAAGCAAGCGTAATCAACTCATCAAAATATAAGGGAAATATGGTGGTTACCTCAACAAGCAAGCTATTCAAGGTTCCTCATCCTTCTCCAAAGGCACTTGCTCACACATTCTCAACTATTAAAGTAGCAGGGTTTCCCAAAGGTTCCAGAGGCTAATTTGAGGGCTGGGTCGAATGGGGGTATAGGGTATTTATAGGGGAAGAAGCTAAGGGCAAAATGGAAAAACTCCTAAAAAGGGGTGAACGCTCGTGTGTACTATTCATGCGAGCGCTCATGTACTCTTCACAGCTTTTATCAAGCAATTTCTTAAAAGGTGTGAGCGCTCGTGTGGTCCCCGGTTGAGCGCTCGTGTACTGTTTACAAAAGGCCAAAAGTGCTTTTCAGATTACGGTTTCACAAAGTGGCGTGAGGTTCAGATGAGCGCTCGGTGTGGTTCCTGGACAAGCGCTCATCCAGTGAGGGTGGTTTTGGGCTTTTGCTTGCTAAAATGGCCTAAGGCTTAGGCCCATTAAGGAAGGTATATGTTTTACTGTTTGGCCTTGCTTAGAAGGCTAATAACTTGTTGAGTAAGGAGTTAAAACTCTTTTTAAAATGATTTATAAAGTCAGGGTATTACAAGATCTTTCCCACGATGATTGCTATAATTATGCCTAAAATTAATTCCCTAAATAATTAACTGAATGAAATAAAATCAAATATTGAGTTGAAATAATAAGAATGAAAGGGTAGGGTTTTGATACCCACCACTAATCATACTCGAATAAGATAAACAATATGCTAATATTCCAACCATATCAAGATACCCAATGTTTGCCAACCTAAGGGCATGGTATCTACTCTTTAAGCTATTGATCTCCCTAAACAACGAATTAGGCATGGTATCTACTCTAATTCTTTTCTTTCTCAAAAGATTTAGCATGGTATCTACTAAGTTGTTCTTCAAGAAAGCATAAATCTATGGAGATCGACGACCACATGAAGCCTAGAGCATAGTATCTATTTCTGGTTGTCCATGTTGATTAATCCAATAACTTGTGTTGTGGTTCTTTTATCACTCTATTAAACCCAGGACTCGGTCATCCAAATTAACTTAAATAATAAATCCATACCACATGCATATGATGATTAAGTACATTCATCTGAGGAATTTAATAACATAGGAAATAATCAAGTTAAGTATCCAAAATATAATTGTAGTGAAGGCGCCAATAATAGTAGTTAAGTCGGTGCGAGTGCGCTCGAGCCCAATGTTGATACACTCGAGCTCACTTGCGCTCGAGCTCATTTGCGCTCGTGCTTAAGGGTCCTGAGCTCATGTGCAGTTTTGTGCTCAAGCCCATCACAAGTGGGCTCAAGCCCATTTCTTTAGCATCTCAAAATTTTATGTTTTAAGCCCAAAATCAATGGAATTTGTTTGCTTGTTTTAAGCCTAAAATATACATATTTTAGCCCCTTAATTTATATATGTTAGGCTCTTAGTGTTGTTATTATTTGATGTTTTGTTTCTTTTTTGTTTCTTTTTTTTTTTTTTTTTTTTTTATGTTTTTAGGGTTTTTGAAGAAAAGCAAGTTTCAGACTTAAACGACAAATTGGGAAAAAGCTGGAAGCCATAGGATCGATCACAGCCCAATCTAGGCCCGAGTGCAGGTGCGCTCGAGCGCAAGATAGCTAGGATCGAGCGCTAGTAGCGCACTAGCGCTCGATCACACATGAAGCCAGGCGCAAGCATAGGATGCGCTCGAGCGCCCAACACAAGGGATCGATCACAGGCGTGCGATCGAGCGCACTCGCGTAGCCCAAACGCACCAGGACTCCTTTCCCACATCAAAGTTGGAGTTCACTATCCTAATTAAACTATAACTTAGACCTATGAGTCTAATAGGGTTTCTAGGATTCTAGGGTTTTTTAAGCCTATAAATAGATCTCTATGCCTCTAGGAAAAAGTGAGGAGAAGCAGACATAAGTTATGGAAAAGAACTAAAGGCTAGATCAAGAAGAGTTTGGGTTTTTCTTCTCTTCCCCTTTTATTTTTATTATGTAGTTAGTAATTTAATTAGGGCTAGTTTAAAGCCCCAATCATGTGTCTGTAAAATTACAATATTGACGCTTCTGCTACAATTATCTTTTGGATGTTTAAATTGATTAATTCCTATTTGATCAAATTTTTCATATGCATGTGTGTTGAATTTATGTTATTTAATTCAATTTGGATGACCGAGTCCTGGGCTTAATATAGTGACAAATGAACCCCATCACAGGTTCTTGGCTTAATCAACAATATCATGCCCTAGGTTTCATGTGGTTGTCGATTTTCATAGATTTATGTTTTCCTTTGGAAAGAAAAGATTTAGAGTAGATATCATGCCTAGTTCGTTGCTTAGGGAAATCAATAGTTTAAGGAGTATATACCATGTCTTTAGGTTGGCAAACATTGAATATCTAAATATAATTGGAATACTAGCTTATTGTTAATTTTATGTGAGTGTGGTTAGCGGTGGATTTCAAAACCCTAATTCTTTTTTAGATTAGTTAATCTTTTATTTTATTTCTTTATTTTAATTCAATTAGTGACAATTGTTTTAAAACTGTTAATTAAATAGGAAAATACATTCTAAGCATAATTTACCAATCCTCGTAGGAATGATCTCGTATTTGCCTGTTATACTTTCGTTTGATCTTATGTACTAGCGAGAAAAACGTAGCAAATATTTGCCTATTAATTTAGGTGGGTATTTGTCACAATACTTGCATCTTCGTTTAAACCTGAAAACACTAAAACAATACAAAATAAAAAAGATAACGATGCTAAGGAATTAACATATGCAAGTTAAGGGGCTTGAATGTACAACATTCGGCTCTTATCAACCGGTACATGCGGAATAACAGTCATGGGCATACTATACATGTTAACTGTGTGGTCAAAAGTGGCGGTGTGTTAGATGGGCCTTGGATCTAATAGCTGGTTCGTGACCGGCGTAGCCATATTTGATTAGTGGGTCACTACAGGACATATATCATTAGTAGTGTAGGCCATCCGAGGTCGGACTCAGTATGGTTGCTAGTGTTATGAACAGTAGCATTCAATGTTTGGGGCACCGACATTGTATTACAAGTCTCTCGGGACAACGTCAACCTTGCTGATAATGGGTAATATCTCAAATAGATCAAACAGCTTGAACTATCACTTGATTTTTATAGTTACAACATATATTATATTTATATTGTATCCATTAATAATTGTCATGTCACAATGTTGCATATGATTTATTAACAACTAAGTTCATTATTCAAATGGCATGTACACCGTGTGCATTTTTTCTAACTAAGTCGTTGAATTTACCCTTGTATTATTTCCCCTCCATTATTTCTAACTACGATGTTTAGCTAGCTTAGATGAGGATGGATCTGTGGAGACACCTAGTTATCATGACGGATTTGCTCAGGATCATTTTTGAGGACTAGCACCATGTCTGGTTCAAGTCAATATGGGATGCTAGCGGGTTTGTTCGTCTAGAGTTGCTCAATATAATCTTTATGCTTTATTTAGTTAAACGTAAGCCTTCTTATTTTCAGAACATCTTTTCATGATATGTATTATTATTTTGATGACCAGTCTCTGACCTATACTTTTGGAGATCCAGTTATATATGTTATGATGCTTTGAGTTTGTTCTAGTTATTATGATTGTGGTTTTAAATTATTGCTATCTCTGTCTCTTAGTTGAAGTCTTATTCTGTAGTCTCTCTCTTCGGAGAGGATGAGATTGTTGAGTGCCAAATATTGCATTTTTAGGCCCCTTAATTTATGTTTACTAAGCCTTTAACCTTATTACTTTTTGATGTTTTGATTAGTTTTGGTGTTTTAGTGTTTTGCAGGTCATTGAGAAAAAACTGTGGTCTTAAGACGAAAGTTGCAAGAAAGTTGAAGCAAAGCATTTTCAATTATGGAAGTGCGCTCGAGCGTATTGGCCACGCAATCAAGCACAGTCGTGCCCACCATCAAGCCAACAGCGCCAAAGCGCTGTGCCACAGGAAACCTGATGCACGAGTGCGATCAAGCGCACTCGTCTGACCTGGCAGTGCTGAAATCCTAACTAAACATTATAAATATCAATTTTTCTTATTGTAAACGGACTGAGATGAGCCAGGGGCGCCGTGCTTTGTCAATTTTCGTGTTTTCTGGGTTCTTGGAGCTTTCAACTCCAATTCTTTTGAAAGTAATTTGATTTCAATGAAGTATTTTAGTTTCTTTATGATCTCTTTTGTCATGAGAGGCTAAATCTTCAACTAAGGTTGAAGATGAAGCCTCACCATTGATTTATTTGCATATTTTTATGTTTAGTTTGTACAATTCCATCATTTAATGTAATGTATGCTCGTTTCAATTCAATTGTGTGACAAAATTGTGATTGATTGTTGTTTATAAATCGTGAAAAAGTTGGATATTCATTATGTTTCATTCAATTGATACATTGCATCTTTTGGTTTACTTTGGATATCCATTGTCTTTTGTGCAAGCATGAATACATTGGATCTTTTTAACTAAACCAGATATGTTTTGTGATTTGTAATAGAGGTGGATTCATTAAATGATTCAATAGGATTTTATAAAAACAATAGAACATGCAATGGGTCTAATCGCTTGTCGGATGTATGAACTAAACATGAGAATGCGTGCTTTAATTTGGTGAAGTGAATTCTGAAACCTTAGTCGTTTATCATTTGATTATTGTCATTTTGTTTAATTTATGTTTGTTTATTTCTTTATTCAAATATCCCAAAATTCGGAATTAGGTTAAAATAAGATTAATTTAGATAAGAATTGATTTTTGCAACGCAATTCCCTGTGAATCAACCTCGCACTTGCACATGCTGTATTGCACACGACTTGTGCACTTGCAAGTAATTATAATTTGCACATCAAGTTTTTTGTGCCGTTGTCGAGGAGTTGTTTGTTTGTGGAAATTGATCTTTGATAAGTACTAAAATATTCATATTTTCAGCCCTTAACTTGCATGTGTTTAATCCTTTGGTTTTAGTTAATTAGGCCATTTTAATTCCTTTTTGTGTTTTTCATGTTTTTACAAGCTTTTGGAAGAAAATGAAGTAAAACTGGGTGATTTGGGCATAAAGAGAGAAGATGGGAAAAGTTGGAACTCCCTGATACTGCGATCAATCGCAAGGTACGTGCGATCGAGTGCAGTACTCGAGAGGACATAGCACAAAGCAAGCCAGGAACGATCGAGCGCATGCCAGAAGAAGGATCGATCGCAGACCTACGATCGAGCGCACCCGTGCGCAGAAGACAAACCAAGGTGGCGGCTAAGATGTCCCTATTTCCATATTAGGGTTTTCCAACACCCAATTGTAATAGAATTGAAACCCTACGAAATCCCTGGGGTTTACTACTTTTCCAAGGACTTCTAAAGCCTATAAATAGACTCTTAAGCCTTTAGAATAGAGGACGTTTGCAATGAGAGAATAGGAACTCGTCAAGTTCAAGTCTCGGATTTATTCTTTTCCTTTATTTTATTTTATTTTATGAAGACGTTTAACATCAACTTTATGTGTAGCTAATTTAATTAGTAGGGCTTGATTGAAGCCCTAGTTATGTTTCGTTAATATTTCAATATTGGCGCATTTGTGATGATCTTGTTGTGCTATTTAACTTGATTAATACCTGCTTGCATGAATTCCTCATATGTGTATGCCTGATCAACATATGCATGTGGTATGGACTAGTTAGTTAAATCAATTTGGATGGCCGAGTCCTAGGTTTAACATAAGTAACAAAAGAAATCCACGCCGGGTTCTTGGGTTAATCAACATGGGGAACTGGGAATATATGCCATGCCCTAGGCCTCGTGTGTTTGTCGATTTCCATAGAACATATGCTTTCCTAAGAAACAACTTAGTATAAATCATGCTAAATCCCTTAGGAATGAAAAGAATTAGAGTAGATGCCATGCCTAACTTGTTTCTTAGGGAAATTTATAGCTTTAGGAGTATACGACATGCTCTAAGGTTGACAAACATTAGATATGCATAACTTGATCAAAGCATTGGCATATTGTTATATTAGCTAAATATAATTAGTTGTGGATGTCAAAGCCCTACCCTTTATTATCATCACTTCAACAATCAATCTTTGTTTTGCTTAAGGAATCTACTTTTAAATATAAATTCAGCAATCCTCGTGAGAATGATCTTGTACTTGCACCATATACTACTATGTTGACCTTGTGCACTTGCAGGTAAAACGTACAAATTATTATCTATTAATTTAAGTAATATTTTGCACAACAATCTTTGTTTAAATTGATTTTATTTTTCTACTAGTTATAATTAGGACTTTGCTTTTATTTTTCTTTTTGCAATTGTGTCTTTTTATTTTTATTTTGTTTGATTACTGCTGTTAACAAAAAAAAAAGGAAGATTTTGTGTTTGGTTCGTTTTTGCAGTTTTTGGCGAATTTTCGTCCCTGCCAAGGCGCTCGATCGAACCTCACCTACGCTCGAGCACACTCGAGTCTATCGTAGCAAGGATCCCACGTGCCTGTGCTTGATGATTCTGGAATTGCATGCGAGCGCATAGCAAATGCACAATTCGCACGCATCTGCGGTCCATCGCACATCACCTGCGCTCGAGCGCACCCCCATAGACTGCACCAAAACGAACCAATCCCTGAAATTTTGCTAAACTTATGTTTGGTCCGTTTTATGAGTTCTGAATTTCTTGCTTTTAATTTTTTGGTATTTCTGTTTAGTTTTGTGTTTCTGTGTCAATTTCATTTTTGTTTATTTTATTCCTAAAAATAAAAAATAAATAAATAAATAAATAAATAAAAAATTATAACTGTTTCATGTGGAGTGTGCTTTGTTTTAAAAAGCGAGGGTGAAGCATGAATTTCCCGTTTGGTAATTTTAATGCTTCTCCTAGTTGTAAGACACTAGCTCCTACCAACTACTCTCACATTTTTAACTCACGTGAACCATGTTCATATTGCTTCAATCCTCACCATCAGATTGGAAATTGTCCATCCTATGGACAATTTTCCAATTTTTCGTATAAGCAAATGAACATTTCTTTCTCCAGACCAAGGTTTGAAACAAATTCCAATTTTTATAACCTAGACTGGAGCAACTCTTCTGATTTCTCGTGGCAAGCTCATGTTACGGGAAATTATGCTCCCCAATGTCATGAACTGCACCATCATGAATAACCGCAGTTCAATAACCATTTTTTCATGCCTTCACCTTGCAATTACTCTCCTTAAGAGTCATTAGTGCAACATTTTCTAACTCCTCATGTTGATGACTTAGAGGAGAGAGTGAACCAACTCATGGCAGCTAGGCGTGCCCATACCTAGCCTCTTCAAACTCACGCACCTCTTAAGTCATGTTCATATTGTTATCATCCTTCTATTAGGTGCCAAAATATTCATATTTTAGCCTTTAAGTTATATTTGTTAATTCCTTAGTTTTGTTAGTTTATGCTATTTTATTTCATTTTTGTATTTTCTTTGTTTTATAGGTTTTTGGAAGAAAGAAAGCATTTCTGGAAGTATCAGGCTTAAAGAGCAAATTGAAAAAAAGCTAGAAGATTTGAGTCAAGCAAAAGCATTCTGGTAGTGCGATCGAGCGCACTTCCAGAGAGGTCTAGACAAGCGTGCGCATAAGAAGCAGTATCGATCGCATCTGCGATCGAGCATAGAAAACACACGATCGATCGCAGACTTGCGATCGAGCGTACACGGGCAGCGATCGAGCGCACCTCTGCTAGAAAAGCAAGGCAGCAATGCCCTATTCCGAAAAGTGCTCTTTTCACCCCTTCAAAACCCTAGGCGAACTAGAACGCAAAAGCTACGATTTTTAGGGTTTCTAGAATGTTTCTAAGGCCTATAAATAGACCTCTAAGCCTTACAATTCGGTGGACCATCTTGAGACACAACTCTTGGGGAGAGGATTTAGAGGCTACTTCAAGGAGTCGTTTTTAGTTCTTTCTTTCCCTTTTCTATTTAGTTTTATTTTAATTATATGTAACTAAACCTTTAGTAGGGCTAAATTGAAGCCCTAATTATGTTTATTTAATATTTCAATATTGGTCCTTTGTGATAATTATATTGTGATACTTAACTTGATTAATTCCTGTTTTATTGAATTTCTCATATGTGTGTAATTGGCCATTATATGCATGTGGTATGAATTAGTTATTTAAGTCAATTTGGATGATCGAGTCCTGGGCTTAATAGAGTAACAAAAGAACCTCACCACGGGTTTTTAGGTTAATCAACATGGATACCGGGAGTAGACACCCATGCCTTATGCCTTATGTGTTTGTCGATTTTCACAGATTTATGCTTTGTTAAAGAACAACTTAGTAGACACACATGTTAAATCCTTTAAGAAAGAAAAGAATTAGAGTAGACACCCATGCCTAATTCATTGCTTTGAAAAATCAATAACTTAAGGAGTAGACATTCATACCCTTAGGTTGACAAACTTTAGGTATTTTATAATATGATTAGAGCATTGGCATATTGTTATATTATTTGAACATGATTAGTGGTGGATATCAAAACCCTACATTTTATTTATCTTTATTTCCTTTCAATATATCAATATCAATTTCGTGACAAAGTTGATATTTTAATCAATTCTAAGCAAAATCAAAAATCTCTGTGGAAACGATCCCGTACTTACTGCACTATACTATTGTTTTGATCTTGTGCACTTGCGAATTAAAACATATCAATTATTATCTATTAATTTATGTAGTATTTGGCACAACAAGTTTTTGGCCCCGTTACCGGGGATTGTTTGATTTTGTTCGGAATTTTTTTTCCATAGTTTATTTTTGTTTTAATTTAGTTTTTTATTTTCTAGTTTTCTGCAATTCCTGTTCTGCCTCTGGAGGTGCACTCGAGTGCCCATTCCAGGGCGATCGAGCTCACCTCACGATGCGATCGATCGCACATCCGGACAGTAGTACAGAAACTGTTTTAAGTATAGATCTGATTTTTTTCTTTTCTTTTCATACAGTGTCATTCGAGTTTGCATCTTTAGAAGTTTTATTTTTAATTTTGTTTTTATTCCCCTTTTAATTTTTAACTTTTTTTTGTTATTTTATTTTTGTTTTCACACATGTGGGGAGGCATTCTGACACCCCATGGACCATGTTTATTTTGCCATGACCCTTATCACCATGTTAAAGAATGTCCTTCAATAAGACAAATTTCTAACAATTTTTTTGGGCATATGAACATATCGTTCTCTAGACAGGGGAACGGCAGCTATTTTGATTCTTATAACCCGTCATGGAACCAACAGTCGAATCTCTCGTGACAAGCTCAAGCTCCTGGAATTCAAGCACCACAACTTCATGAAGAGGAGCCATCTCCACAGTTATATGGTCAATCATATTCTTATCTTAGCTCCAGTCTGAGACAATCCATTTTCAAGATAGTAGCTCATGAAGAGGAACCATCTCCCATATATGACTATTCATATTCCTCTCCACCTCAACAATACCAAGAAGAGATACCTCCACCGAAGAATTCTGCGTTAGAAGAAACGCATGCTAGTTTAGAAGAAACAATGTCAACTTTTCTTGGCCACAGTAAGGCCTATAATCAACGGTTGCAATCCACCATAGCCAAGACAAAGGATCACTTCAAGGAAATATCAGAGACCCTAAAAGAAGAAGCGCTCTAAGATCAATCGATGGCCAATTACAATGGACATTACATAGAGGATGAGGACACTTACTATCATGAGCAAGCTGTCACATTGAAGAGTGAAGAGGTGATTGAAAATCAAGTGGAAGAGAGGAAGGAGGAGCAATTTGAGGTTCCACAAGAACCACATCGGGAAAAAGAAGAGAGAATTGAGAATTCTTCAACATCAACTCTTATTCCCAAAGTACAAAGAGTCCATGAGAGATGTTCAAGCTACCACATGAGCAAATTGAGAACATCAAGACAAAAAAGCTCCCTGAGTTTTCTTCTTATTTTATTTCAGTTCATGATTCCCCACTGGATAAGAAACTGTTTGAGAAAACTTAGAGTGGTCCACCCCGATCTATAGACAATTGGAATCCCCCTGCTATAGGAAAAATTCATTCTCTTTGGTGCAAAAGAAGAAAAGACTGGTGTTTCAAGTTTAAACTTAAAGGTCAAAAAGCACCAAGCACTTCAATGGGGAGGATTCTGTTGGCTTGGCGGATCCCCTATATTTTGACTAAATGAGTCAGCTCCACAGGATAGAGCGCATACACTATGCACTCGAGTCCTCCATCAGGCCAAGGTTCATGATCTCCAACTAGGTTTTATCCTTACCATTGTTGTTCCAATTCATTCTTTAATTATATATATTTATTTACAGCAATGTGTTGCACTTTACTGGTATTTGGTTGGAGTATCATCTAGTGTTTTAGTTTTATTTTGTTAATTTTATATTTGTTGTTCTTTGTTCTAGTCTTTTTGCGGAAAAAATAAAATAAAATAAAAAATAATTGGCATTCTATTGTTGCGAACGAGCACACCTTTTGTGCACTCAAGCGCATCACCAGCATAAACGCACACCTCTGAGAGAGTGCGATCGAGCGCACTCAGACAAAGGGTCACGTGACCACTTTTTAGGTCACTTTCCCCCTTTTTCCCTTTTCAATTCTTTCTCCCCAGCACCGTACCCTCTCTCCACCATTCATCTGCACTCACCACTCTCTCACCCCACCACCCAAGCACACACAGCGCCACCTCCAGTCACCGTACCACCACAGCACAATGCCATTCTGACAAAGCACCGCCACCGCACCTCCCACTCTCATTTTTCCTTTTTTATTTCCCCCATTCTTCTCTCCTAACCCATTTTTACAATTTCCCCTTTCCCCAAAGTTTTTGTTGTTTAAGCACAATCCGTGGGTACGAATTGTGCTCTTGCTTTTTTTGTGTTGGTTTGCTCTTGTTTTGCAGGGTGTTGAAGCCATTTTGAAGCGGTTTTACACCACTTGGTTTTGGAAGTGCCCACCACCTACTTGATAAAAATCTTGAAGCAAGCTGCACAATGCCTAAAGCTCGAGCTTCGTCCACTCGGTTCTCTGTAACTCAAGCCACACCCCCCTGACCCACTTTTGAGCAGAGGGAGCTTCTTTTTGAGACGACATTTGCAATTCGAGAAAACTTCCAATAGCTTGAAGCTACTAACCAGGCAGTTGAAGAATTAAAACGCCGTGGGTTTAAGAGAATGTTCAAGCCCGTCACCTCCACTGCCTACAAGAAATTGATCACTCAGTTCTATGAGCATCTCTCTTTTGACTGAACCAGGCCAGGTGTCCTGTCCTCAACCGTTCAAGGCAAGGATCTTGAGGTGACTTTAGCCGACATTGCCACTGCTCTAAAATGCAATGATGAGCACCCTCTAGAAGAAGCACTGTTTGAGGCACAACCTCCCAGGTTCTACGTTGCAGAAATCATCACAGACATGTGTGAGGGGAGATTTGCGAACAAGTATAACAATGCTGGTAGCAGAGCCAAGATGCCTCCACGACTCTGGCTGTGGACTCTATTCTGCATTGCAATGCATTCCCCATAGGACACAAAACTCAAAGGCGAGATCTATTCCTCCAAACACTTTACGCCTTTCATAAAGGTTTTTGGTGTTCCATTCCTTAGGGATGTTTCTACATCTAGTGCCCCAAAACCATCTGGTTTGGGAGCCACTAGCCCAACACTCACTACATAGGTCAATTAAAAAGCTTAAAGGAGCTAAACACTGTACAACTTAGACACAAAAAAAAATGCATATATTGACTTAAGCCTTGGTTGTTTTCATCAGATAGAATTCCTATGAATTTTCAGGTACACAAAAACTTTGAGTAGATTGAAGCCTCATGATTCTATGTTAATCTAACGTTGCACTTATTGGAGAATGTGTTGTCTCAAATTTCCATCTTTGAGTTGAATGATTTGTGGTTGACTTGATGATGTGATTGTGATGTTCACTTTGTTAAATCTGCTCCTGATGTAAGAACCATGTGTTTGTGTAGAAATTTGTGTTTGTCAATAACATAGTGCTAAAACTGTTTGTGGGTATCATTGCTATTAAACCCTCACGAAACTTCATTCGTCCTCTAGTCCGCCTAGGGATTTAAAAGGCTTGTTGCATATGCTAAATGCAATCGCCTCTCCCACGACGGCGGACTTATGTTTCATGCTTTGATTTTTTTTTTTTTTTTTTTCATTTTATTTTGCTAAGGGACTAGCAAAATGTAAGTTTGGGGGTATTTGTTGAGTGCCAAATATTACATATTTGAGCCCCTTAATTTATGTTTGCTTTACCTTTATTATTTTATGATGTTTTGGTTAGTTTTTGTGTTTTAGTGTTTTGCAGGTCATTGAGAGAAAATTGTAGTCTTAAGGCGAAAGTTGCAAGAAAGTTGAGCAAAGCATTTTCGGTTTTGGAAGTGCGGTCGAGCGCAGTCACGCCCACCATCAAGCTAGCAGCGCCCAAGCGCTATGCCGCAAGAAACCTGATGCACGGGTGGGATCAAGCGCACTCATCTGACCTGGCAGCGCTGAAACCCTAACTAAACATTATAAATATCAATTTTTCTTATTGTAAACGGACCGAGACGCGCCAGGGGGGCCATGCTTTGTCAATTTTCGTGTTTTCTGGGTTCTTGGAGCTTTGAACTCCAATTCTTTTGTAAGTACTTTGATTTCAATGAAGTATTTTAGTTTCTTTATGATTTTTTTTTTTTTTGTCATGAGAGGCTAAATCTTCAACTAAGATTGAAGATGAAGCCTCATCATTGATTTGTTTGCATATTTTTATGTTTAGTTCGTACAATTCCGTCATTTAATATAATGTATGTTCGTTTCAATTCAATTGTGTAACAAAATTGTAATTGATTGTTGTTTATAAATCGTGAAAACGTTGGATATTCATTGTGTTTCATCCAACGGATATATTGCATCTTTTGGTTTACTTTGAATATCCATTGTCTTTTGTGCAAAATATGGATACATTGGATCTTTTGAACTAAACTAGATATATTTTGTGATTTGTAATAGAGATGGATTCATTGAATGATTCAATGGGATTTTATAAAAACAGTAGAACATGCATTGGGTCTAATCGCTTGTCGGATGTATGAACTAAACATGAGAATGTGTGCTTTGATTTGATGAGGTGAATTCTGAAACTTTAGTGGTTCATTATTTAATTATTGTCATTTTGTTTAATTTATATTTGTTTATTTCTTTATTCAAAGATCTTAAAATTCGAAACTAGGTTAAAATATGATTAGTTTAGATAAAAATAGATTTTTGTAACGCAATTTCCTGTGGATCGACCTCACACTTGCACACGTTGTACTGCACATGACTCGTACACTTGCGAGTAATTATAATTTGCACATTAGAGATCCCTCAGTCCTATTCCGAGAAGAATAAGGTTGAGATGCTAACTATATAATCAATTATCAGTTAATTGATTTCACTAGAGCATTACACATTGACACAATTAGTGATTGGGAAGAAAAATATTGACAATAAAATTATAGTTTGAAAAAATTACATTCCCATCTTTTATATATAAAACTATGAGGAATGTTAGGTTTACTGATAATTTTTCTGAAAAAATAAAAAGATTTACAATAAATTCAACTTTAAAAAAAATTATTTGTAAGCTAGTATTTTTCTAAAGGTATATATTACTCCTTTTTGATTTGATATGATTTTGTTTTATAGAATCGGAATAAAATAAGAGAAATAATTAATGGGTGGCCAAGTTGGCAAGCAAAGAAGCAGGCGAGTCGAGAGGAGGGGACAAGGTATTACAGGCCGCCAGGTGGCTCTCACACAACTGTGAGCTGATGTCCTTGGTTTTCTCATTTTGAGCATTGGCCTGTCATCTGATATTCTTCCATCATCACAACTCTCCGAACCACGTGGGTTACCCAGCTATGACTGTGAGCTACCTACGTCTCTTTGATTGGATCGCTGCCCAGTTGCATCAGTATTCAACACTAAGCCAGTAGGCTTAGTGTTGAATACTGATGCAACTGGCCATACGATCTTAATCACACGGCCTCTAATTAAATACCTTTTGCTTTCTCCCAGGAATATTTTATCAGCTACTCCACCTTTTGTCTTATCTCTATATGTCTATTCTCTCTCCACAGTCTGTACTTTTCTCCCCACCGTCGGATTAGTTATTATAAAAACTCATTAACGGTTCAAATTAATCATGATGAAAGTGAGCCATAACTGAGAGTAAGAGTTTCTTCTGAGACTCTGAGGTACATTTATGTGACCGGCTTTTTTTTTTATCGGTTATCGGTAACAAGACATCGTCTCCAAGCAAAAGATCTGGCGGTCGACATTCAAAGTTGGCCCAGAGAGCTATATCCAACAAGGTACAATCTGCAGGTGACGTAATCTCCAGTTGCCCGTACAGCGTTCTGCCCAACACAGCTCCTTTCCCAATTACTGCCTCACACGTAAGACTTGCAGACTGCTCTGTGCATGTTCACCATCACTGGCGTGCGGCAGCGGTGTTGCGGTTGAGGACATTTTCGTCTTTCCGCTCAAGATAAGACATGTTGTCGAAGAGACGCATATAAAAATTTCCAAAGCTTTTTCTATTTTTTTTTTGAAATATTTTATTTATGAGTTTGAAATACATTATAATCCAAAACTTATGGGAAAAATTTAAAACAAGTTATAGTACAGTAATTTTTAGATATACATTCTCTTAGAGTTGAGTTTAGCGAATAAATGAAAGGAAAAAAAATTCTATTAATGATAATTTCAACCACAGCATTTATTTATTTTTTTATTGGGTAAAAGTCCACACACATTGACACATACCACTCTCAATTTTTTTTTTCTTTTTTTCTTTTAGGAAAAATCAATCTGATTTAATTAATAGTGGTCAAGAGCATAAAAGCGCTTACAATTATATAACATACAGTTCTGAAAGATCATAGTCAAAACTAAAAGATTATACGTCATAAAAGTCGAAAACATACAGATCTTACAATAAAAAATAAATCTATGACGTCAAATATCAGCTATCCCAACTCAATCTTCAGTTTATAGAACAAATCTGCTAACGCAGACTCCTTTCGAGGGCACTGGAAACCATTTCCCAAGCATAAGCAAAATACCCACACCCAAACCATTTCCTTCTCGACCCGAAAGCTAAAAACATTATTCACGTCCTCAGCCCAACAGCTAAGACAACAACACAAACACGTTCAAAAACCCCAAGGCCACAAAATGAAAAACAAAAAGCAAAAACCCCACAAGCAGTAGAGGAGCACAGCATCATAGACATCCCTTCGGAATACATGCCTTGGCTGAAGAAGACGATAAGATCTAAGGTTGAAGAGACTAAATCTGGATCTAGATCTAGGTCTACAAACTAGATCTAAAATAACCAGCTAGAAACGGGGACCGATGAAGCCTATAGAGAAGATACCGAGCATTGCTACCGTGAAAGAGGAGGAGGAAAGTTATTCTTGGTGTTGTTTAGATGAAAAGAGAGAAGTTTAGGGGAGTTTTCTAAGAGAAGCTTCTATTTAACTTTTTGAATTTTAATTACTACCTCTTAAACTACTACCTAATTAATAACGTCTTTTCAAATTTTTAATTGTAACAATGTACCCCAAATTATTCAAAACATTCTCAATGTCTCCCCAAAACTAGCAAAAAGATAAAAATGCCCCTATATATTTCACAATAAGACAAAAATATTCTTATAAATTAAAAAAAAAAAAAAAAACAAAAATTTAAATTTAAATTTGTTTTAAGTGATTTTTTTTTTTTTTTAAAAAAAAAATGAATTCTTTAAACGAATATTTTTTCTAAAAACGGAAATTTTTATTTTCTTAAACGAAAATTGTTAATTTTTTTAAAACGGAAATTTTTATTTAAAAAATTTATAAAACAAAACAAAAATTCAATTTTTATAACAAAAAAAAAAATCGAAATTTTTTATTTATTTTTTCTTATAAAATGGATTTTTTTTTTTAATTTTAAATTTGCCACCCTTTAGAATTTTTTTTTTTTTAGGTTTGTTTTATAAGTTTTAGTATTTTTTATTTTATTTTACTAAAGATAGTTTCATTATTGGGAGAACATTGACAATTTTTATTAGTTTATGGAGACATTATCATAATTAAAAGTTTGAAAAAACATTGGGCAGCTCAAAAGTTATTTATTATTTATTATTCAGCTCAAAACACATATTCAGCGCAAACGAATATGTGGATTTTATTTATTTATTTATTTATTTTATAGATAATAGAATTTTAATCTAATTAGATTTTTTCAAGTTGGTCTAGTTTTATTTTCGATAAAGCTTGAAAAGATTCTGAGCGCTAAATTGTGGTCAGGTCATCCTATATATGGATGGTACTTGTTTAATTGGAATATATTTTGATGGTAAAATCTTTTCTTAAAAAATATTCGCTAATAAAAAATGATAACATTTTGCACTTTATTTATATATAAGGTTGACTATATCATCCTTCATAATATATCTCCAAATCAAAGAATTTCTTAAAATTTACATTACATGTAGGAACAAGCATTTCATAGAGAATAAAAGAAATCAAGGAATAATTTTTGTATTTTAATTTTTTATTATGTAGAGGATCTTATATTCTAACTTTTAATTTTTTTTAAATTTTTTTTTCTTGAGATAGCAAATAAAAATAGGGAGAGATCAAGGCGGGTCTTTTCCACTCTTGATGAGAAGACCCAGGATTTTGTGCACTAGGACGAGCTAATGCATTGGGTAGCTCGATGTGAGAGGTTGCTTGACTTCACCTGTTTTGTTCGGACAAACATTTGGACGAACTTAGAATGTAGAGCTTGAACCATCTAATCATTAAGTCGAGTTCGTGGGACTTAATTGCTTGAGCACTTATTCAAGCAAATGGGGCATTTGACATTAAGTTGCTCTATTGCAATGCACTAAGATGACTCATTGCAAGAAATCTAAAGAGAAAAACTTTACTTAATTTTCTTAAATTTTCAATGGCATCTACAATTATTCTTTTAAGGTTAAAAATCTTAAACTTTCATCGCATTTACAATTATTTTTTTAAGATTAAAAAATTCTCAATCTAACGTATTCAATAGAATTTGAAATATAAACTTGAAGAATTTTCAACATAAGAGTAATGCTAGTCTTCCCATCTAAGTGATCACATTTATTTCACTTTAGCATAATGTGAAGTTTTATTAGTAAATGTAAGGAGATATATATATATATATATATATCTATTAATTATTTGAGAAGCATATATTGGGGGAGGGGAATATATTCATACATTTGGGAATTTGTTGTATTGGAGGGGCAAATGTTTAGGTTCAAGCATTAGACGAAAATATCTTTAATTCCAATCTGACGTGGGGCGCAGACAGTACAGTATTTAAGCAGGGGCTATGAATGGTACTTTGCCGTAATTAGAGACGTTTATTGAGGGTGTTTGTTAAGACTAACAGTCGCTGCATTTATATCTCGCCAATAAAAGCAGTGCGAAATTTCGGTCCTGGGACCCCAGGGGAACACGAATTCAATACCTGAAGATTCACACACGGCTAGGAGCCTAGGACCGTTCTGTCCGTTAAAACTAACGGCGATTATGCGCGAAAAGAGTAAACGCGCTTGGACGTTAAGGCTAACGGCTATTATTGCTTAGCAATTATTGCGCTCAAGCCTCAAGCTCCTCAGCTCCCCTAGCTTCCACTTCATAACCTCGCCGAACTAGGCCCCGGAATCTCGAACCGGAAAATGAACTCGATTCGAGAAAAACAGGTGGTTCCCGGAATTTAGATCTGAGCTACTAGAATTCGTTGCCAGAGGTAAATATATGTCAACCTTTTTGTTTTTTGGTCGGAGTTTTTGAACGAAAATGTTTTTTTTTTTTTTTCTCTACTCTTTAAAGGATCTACATAGGATTAAAGTTTTTGATGATTATAGTATGGTTAAGCTTTCTGGTGTCATGTGGCTTTGCTGAATTATGAGACTTGTATAGTGAAATCTTACTTTAAAAGGAAAAAAAAAAAAAAAAAAGACAAGAAAAAGTAGTTTGTCACGGTTTATGTGTAAATTATAGGTTGAAGAGCTTTTTTCATGTACAAGGTTGAGTGGTGGTGTTGAGGTGAGTGAAGTGGATCTGTAGGTTGGAGGCTGGGGGCTATATTTATGAGATGGGTTTATTATTATGGGTATTAAATAATCGTATTAGGGTTTCATCATGACACGTGAAGATAACCCACGTATGGTTGTTGAGGCTCCTTTCTTTACGTTTCCATCCTAGTGATCTGATCTGATCTTTTCTTTCTTATTTATTTATTTATTTTAATTATTTTCTGCGTTTGGGGGTATTCAATATTCATGATGAAGAATACCGACAGCCAAGGAATTTGCACTGTTGGTGGAAAAGTTTGGGAGCTGTATGTGGGAACTTATGTCGCTTCGGCTTATTAGCTATGGGAGACTATAGACTAATTTGTTGTTACGATCGACAAAGTAAAACCATTGCGTCCACGCTTTCTCTTTCTTTTGCTTAAGTAACATGAAATAGTAATGCATCCTCTCTCTCTCTCTCTCTCTCTCTCTGCGCTCTTGTATGCTGAATTATTATGTTTCTCAGCTTAAGAAGAAGATAGTTTTTAATGATTATTATATATATTTTGAATATGAAATAAAAATGGTGTTTCAGGAAAGTGCAATGAAGTGGATGGGTGGCGCTGGGGGCCGGGGTATAATAAAAATGGTGGAGTAGCGAGAATTTTGGTGGATGGAGATGGGCAGCTTTAGGCCAGAGTTACATGTAGCACAACAAAGCCGGCGTGATAAGTTGAGAGTTGCGCACCATTTACAAGATTTGGAACAAAACCCAGATCTTGTTCATGTTCGGAACGTTAATAACGCCCATAACTTGCTTTACGACCCATATTCCTCGGAAATAATCAATTTTTCGACCAAGTCAAATCTTTTATCAGCGCAACGAGATATAATGGATGCGGGGGAGGATGCTGGTCCGTTTCCCAATTGGTCGTCTAACAGCAACAACATCATCGTCAATGCTTTGTCTAAATCCCCCATTGAACCGCAGAATTATGGTAATTGGGTGGTGAGTTATGCAAGTGGTAGTGCTGAAAGTAATAATATTTTCGGGGAAGTAAGTAACAACATATCTTCTTCACCTGGGTACAATATTGGATTTCATCAAGATCATGTTCGCTCGTCTTGTTTGAAAGGTTTCACTGAAGCGCAGAATATGAGAGCAAGTGATGATGGCGGGAATAATAATAATAATAATAATAATCATAATCATAATAAACCTGCTCTACTTGCAGCAGCCTATGGAAATGAGTCGTCAGATGTGTTATGTTTTGACAATGCTGGTGGTGCTTGGCCAAATAGAGCAGTCGACAGCTGCCATCATCAGTGGAGTAGTGGTGATTCTAATCCGCAGGCTCTCTCTCTATCACTTTCATCATCAAATCCAGCTCTTAAACTGCCCGGAGCTCATCAGTTTGGAGAGTCACAAGATTTACACTCGACAAGTACAACAACAGTTAGTAAATGCTGTGGAAAATCTCTTCAAGACATAGTGGGGATTTCTACAAACATTAACACTAGCTATCGAAACACAGGTCCTCTTGGCCCTTTCACAGGATATGCGACCATTTTAAAGGCTTCCAAGTTTTTGAAGCCTGCACAGCAGTTATTGGATGAATTCTGTGGCATGTCTGAGAGGGCGTCTGGAGAAGTTAGCACTTCAGGTGATGCTTTAAATGCTGCAGCAGCCGAAACTCATGAGCTTGCTTCTGCTGCTGCTGCCTCCTCCTCCACATATTTTACTTGTAATGAAATGAGTTGTGATGGCGGAGTTGCAAGTAGCTCTTCTGAATCAATTCGCCCCGAGTTCCAACAGAAGAAAGCAAAGCTCCTATATATGCAGGAGGAGGTTGGTTCATTCATTCATTCTTCTTTCTCTTGTCACTAATGCTTCTGTGATAACCAGATAGATTTATTTTGTAAAGAAATTAAGTGTGGATGGATGATACAAGTGAGTCAAAACTAATTAGAGTTTGTAGGCTCAACAATGTCTATGACCACAAGTTTGGTTACAGAACCTTTTTAAGGCCCCTGTCATGATTCTGCATGTTACTTTCAAAAAAAAAAAAAACATAGCATACTGATTCTCTATGTTGCCAAAGTTCATTTTCATTAAATTCAATATATATATATATATATTTCTTCAAACCCAACTCCAGGTGAATTTCCAAAATCCTATTAATTAAAGGAAATTGCAAGGTAAAGAAAACATTCATAGAGAAGGTTACGTTCTTTTGGTATAGTTCTCAGGTCAAAAGAATCTACCTTTACATATAAAGAAGAATGATTGGAAAAGTTAATCATTCTTTTTGGGGATTGGGGAAAGGGACAGATTGCTTATAAGTTCATGTATGTAATACTAATATGCCAAAATAGTTAGTAAGGTTTTTTGACACCAAGATAAACAAATAAGTTGTAAACTCTGGAGCAAATTTAAATTAGAACTAAGCAAACCAATGCTGCTTCTATTGCAACATTTAAAGTTCTCATATTCATAAGGGTGGCCAATTCTCTCTCACTATCTACCTAATGCATCTCTAGTACTACTCTAGGCCTTACAATTGGCCTTGGTGAGCTCAACATATTACTAGCTTGCACTTGGGTCCCTTCCAGTCTCTCAAATATTTCCTTATTCTCTTTAACTTGTGCAAGTAAATCAGGTGCTTGATTTCTAGGTCTCATCTCCATAGGAAAATGTCACAGGATTGTTAATTTATAGCCTGCTTGTTTGTTATTGTCATATTGAGTGAACAAATTATTTAAAATCTAGGGCACAACTAATTAACAAAGGATAAACCAATGCAAGATGCATATAAGTTGCCAATATAAGATTTGATGTTTCTTAGCATGTTGTCTAGTTTGTTTTATTTTTGGTGTGCTTTGTAACGCTACTATGTATATTTGATTATGAATGTTGTGAAATTGATTGCGTAAGTAATACTAGTATTCCTTTTCTTTTCCTAATTTCTGTTATGCACTAGACTATACTGTGGTTTAACTTCTAATAAGTTTGGTACATCTTTGTAAAAATTGATGGGATTGAGGTTGGGGGGATGAGGATATTTTCATTAAATGTTTGGACGAGTTGTTCAGTTTCCTTCAGGTTGGTCTTGGCACCCAATTCGGATATATATATATATATAATCCTAGCAGGAGCTACTACTATGCTCTCACTCTTTGCACCAATGCTCCATATCGCTATCTTATTTCTTCCTTGGATCTCAAAGGGTACAAGTTTACTCTGTCTACATCATAAATAATTTTAAATAGGGTAGAATGATATTTCTTCCGTATGGTCTGGGGATGTGCTCGTTACATCTATTGGATATTCAGAAGGATTAGTCACGATTAAAGCTTTTTCATACCCACAAATATTGTCTAGATTGATCTAGTATATACGTTTGATTTGGGACTTAATAGATGGTTTTATATGCAACTTCTGGCATCTTCATAATGCGTGATGCATTATCTAATTCCTCAAATTAGATTTCACAAATTTATCTTGTCCACTTTGCTAAGGCCTGGAAGTCTTATTCCACTGATTTTTCATGTTTCTTGCTGTCATGTACATGAAGATGGAATCAAGTATTTTCTTATCAATTCTTGGGGTGCTTTTGAAATTAAAATTTCTGTGTCAATTTACTGGTTAATTTTGTGACTTTTGATGCGACGACTTATGGGGCATCCAAGTTTATTAAAGTTGTCAAGTTTTTGGTAGGTTATTTGTGTAATCTGGGATGGGACATTTGATGGGGCGATGGTATGATGTTCACTCTTCTAGAGAGTACAGCATAACATATCTACTGACAAATTTCACGAGTCAATTGTGACCATTCCTTTTTTTTTGTTTTTTTTTGTTTCTGAATTTATTATACAAGTACTGTCAGTGATCTACCTGTCACTCTTAAGAGTGTCTCCATTGTAATATCTTTCTTCTTAAAAACATATGGAGGCACTACAACCATTCTTTGTTACATATTCTAGATCCAAAATGAATTATATATAGGGATTTCATGTTTTAACTCCAAGGAATGTACAATGTAGCTCTTAACTGCAATGAATTCTTTGAATCTAGAATGTAGCTTCACGGAGCAAAGAAGCAGAATTCTATTGACCCACTTAGTCGGGAGGTATTCTTTTATATGTATGTATAGGAGCATTCTAATTCGATTGTGAATAAACAGTGCACACCACTCATCTGACAGTCACTTTATTAAAGTCCAATGAGTTGTTTGTCTTGCAATGTCCAGTGGCCTTATTATAGTGTGAAAGAGACAGCTAGCCTATATGATTTTCAACATAATGCCAATGTTACTACTATTGATTTTCCACAGCTAGCCAATGTCGTTCAACTTTTGTTTGTCCTCGAAGAAAATAATAATATAGTGGTTGGTACCTGGGAACTTGATTTTTGTTGTGGTTTACTTTGGAAAGGTTTGCAGAAGGTATAAGCAATATCATCAGCAAATGCAGATGGTGGTTTCATCGTTTGAATCAGTGGCAGGTCTAAGTTGTGCGACCCCATACATCTCCTTGGCTCTGAAATCGGTGTCTAGGCATTTTAGGTGCCTAAAAAATGCCATCTCAGAGCAGCTGAAGCACATAGGAAAAGCCTTGGGGGAGGATTTGTCATCGCCTACTACTGCTACGACTAGTACTAATAAAGGTGATGATGCAAATATGGTGATGAGGCTAAAGCACTTGGACCAAAGCAGCTTGCAAAGGCAAAGATATAATGTGGGCTTCCTTGACACTACTCAACAACACGCGTGGAGGCCCCAGAGAGGCTTACCAGAACGTTCCGTGGCTATTCTTAGAGCTTGGCTATTTGAGCATTTTCTTCACCCGTAGGCCCCTCTTTTTTCTCTCTCTATATATGTCTGTCTTTTCTTTGAATTAGAGCTTTGGTTAATTTGCCTGTTTTAATATTAGGTACCCCACGGACACAGATAAGCACATGTTAGCCACTCAAACGGGTCTATCTCGAAACCAGGTAAGGTGTTGTGGATAACTCTTAACTCTCTCTAGTAGCCAGCCTAGCATCGCACCACAATGACTAATGATAATGCGCGCAGGTGTCAAACTGGTTCATAAATGCCCGAGTGCGCGTGTGGAAGCCAATGGTTGAAGAAATACACACGCTCGAAACAAAAGCAGAAGCCAACAAGAATATTGAAGGTAGCAGCAGCAGCAGCAGCATAAATAAGCGATTGGAATGCGAGTGGAAGCAACAAGAGAAGCGTTCGAGAATGGATTGTGAAATAGAAACAAGCATGGATGGGTCTGGGTCTGGGTCGGTGATGGGTTTTTTGCCATACCAGCCGACGAGTGGAGCTGCTGTGTCCCTTACCTTGGGCCTCAGGCATGGTGCTGAAAATGTTAATGTACAGCACTTGCAGTTGCAGCAACAACAGTTACAGGAGGATCAATTTGGAGGGCGGATGATTCGTGATTTTGTTGGGTGATTTTTATATTATATATTATATATTATTATTAAGCTCAAGTGAATGATATGGTGACACCCCCATTCATCTTTTAATTAGTGCCTTCAAGCACCGCATCTCATATTTGTAATCTTTAATGTCATTCTATTTGTAATCTTTAATTAACACGAGGAATCCCCATCCCTTTGGTGGCCGGTTGCTATTCCGGGAAAGGGACACGCTGCCCTACCTTTTTCTCTCGTCTGCCCAATTTTGTTGCTTAACAGTTAACACCTACATTCAAACAATCTAATTTGCCTGCCCAAATACTCCAACCAACATCGGGAAGTGCTGAATATTTAGAAACTCAACTCGCCTCCATGCACCCACCAACCTCAAGTATATTAAAATTTAAGTTTATATATATATATATATATATATATATATATATAGTGGTAGATCAGTTGTCACTCCGGTTTTTAGGCACGGCAAGGAAAATAGTAGGGTAGGTTGTGAAAGGCCGCAAAGTGGGGGGATATGACAATGAATAAGTACATAAATATCAGCAAAAGATCACGAAAGTAATGGAGAGATATCACCTTGTCTACAGAAACCTAGTCCACTGGTTTTTATAACTGGGCTAGTAAGGTTGGGAATTTAACCCGCGAGAACACAACATTTAGTTTTATGGTTAAGGTTTAGGTTAACTGTGTTTAGTTAAACAAGTCAACTTATTTAATAACCGTATCACACTAATTAATCCATGGGCTCGTAGGTTGACCCATTTATATAATTTTTTATGTAAGTAAATTTTAAGTTTAACCTATTAGGGTTGTAATTTAACTTGTGAACTCGACAAGAACACGGTAAGTAGTCTTAGGGTTAGGGTTTAGGTTAAATGCATTTAGGTTATAAATGGGTTGTTTATGACCTAGTTTAATAAACATGTCATGTTCGAGTTGACATAAATGGGTTGTTGGGTTAGGTGGGTTGACACGAACTCGACACGTGGACCCGTTTTACTAGGGTTTGAGAAAGGCCAAGATTCCTTATGCGCCGTAAGGAGGGTGATTAGCGGGCAAGGGTCCTCTCCCAGTGATAGCATGTGTACCTTATTTTCGGAAATACCTAATTCTCCTTGTTTGGGACATGATACTTTCTCAGTTTTGAGAAAGCTTCGCGTTGGATTGCCTTTGCTTGCTCGTTAGTGAGATATTCCTAGCTGGGAGAGATGTTGTGCTTGGGTTGCCTTTGGGGCTCCTTACTTTGTAGGATTTTCCTAGCTAGGAGAGATGCTACGCTTGGGTTGCCTTTGGGAGAGTACTTCCTACTTACTTCGCGGGTTCGAATTCATTTGGGATCGTTAATTTGCGTGGTTCTGGGCTTTATGTACTATTTAAGGCTTACCTTTTGAAAAGAAAAATATATATTTCGTTACAAGATTTATTGTCTCTAATGTGGTAACGTCTCGTGTAAAACACTTGTGGCCATATGTAGCAACACTCACTAAATGATTTGTTCATTGAATTTAATTTCTCATGATATGCTTCCTGTGATAAATGTTCATATATATATCAAGAGAAGCTAGCATAGCTTATGTGAGAAAGATTAAAGAACACTAGTTCCTTATATATATATATATATATATATATATATATATATAATTTCTCATTATTTATACTAGAAAACATATGTGTTCGCCAGTCGCCACGCACAGAGATTAATATGTTACAATAAAACGTCGGAAACCATCGACGTACGTACTAAGGTTTGCTCCCACCGCCATTCCCATTATTATAGTTGTCATAGTCCTTTCTAGGAATAGAGTGGTGATCATTCGCATCGTTTTCATTCTGCTGCTCTTCCATGTGCATTTCAACCTTCAGCGTCTTCCGGGCTGCTCCCGAACAAGAAGAAGCCACCATCATCAAGACTAGAGCAACTGCTACAAATCTCATTCTTCACTTTCACTGTCATGTAAAACCCAAAAACTTTTTTGACTTTAAATTAATTTAAAGAAGCGTTGTCATGCATGATTAATTAAGGGAACTAGCTAGCTAGAACAATCATCTACCAAATAAAAAGATTTATTGAAAGCAATTATATATATATACATATTCTGAAAGCAATTAATACAGAATATTATTTACTTACCCAACTATAGGGATTCAAAGCTTTTGGACCTTCTGTGGGAGGAAGAAGATGTTGAAGCAATTTATAGAGGCAAGCTAGGGTTTATACAGTTGACTATTATCACTAAAAGTTAATTTAGTGACGGAGTCTCCACCAAAATAGGCAAAGCTAAGTGGGATATCATTATAATTGAATTAGAGTTGTTTTTAAAATAATTAAATGATCAAGTCTAAAGAATTTATGGCCCTTATTAATGCCACTAGAATAAATAGGAAGATTCCACATTAGCGCTACAAACAAAAGTGTCAATCAAGAATTTATGGTCATTTGGCTGTTGCATTGCCACGCGATGTAAAAGCATAAGTACAGTTGTCCCCAAAAATTATTCGTAACTTATGATATATATCATATAGTAGTAGTTTAATTCTATTTCTCAATAAGATAAAATAAAAGGAACAAAAAAAATCTGTTTCATTACAAGCCAAAACTAGGCACACCAAGAGAAGATCAGTAGAATGATTCCTAACCATTGCCGTCCAAATAGATTTACGATTTTATAAAACTGAACCAATGGATTTGGAATCTCAAATTTCAAGGGCGCCTTTGTTCGTGAAAATCTTTTTCCACCCTTTAAAAAAACTCTTTTACTTTTTTCTTTGTACGCTAGCTATTCTCGGCAAGTGGTTACTCAAGAAAGTGTGACGAAATGAACAAAAAGAACATTAAAGGATAGATGTGATACGTGATGGTTACACCTACTCAATTAAAAGTCATATAAATTTCTAGGGATATTTTCCTCAATTTGCAAAAAGCAGACACATTCTTGTAATCTCCCAACAGACACATGTATAAGACACCTGGTAAATGCTAAATACTAAATACCACACATTCACACGTTACTCTCTTTTTCTTGTTTTTCATTTTTTTTAAAAAATTTTTTTACAGAAAGATTATCCTTTTAACATTAGGAAGAGAAATAACAAAATAACGAAAGAAGGAAATCGACTCTCTGTCAAGCTTCACGGCTTCACCCAACTAGAAAAAAAAATCACTAATAAATTATACTTCCCGTATATGTATATATATTAACTTTAAACTATTTAAAGTCGATACCACAATTCTTAAAACTAGAACAAAAAATAAAATTGAAAGATTTTGAATGTGTTTAGGTTTTTCAATACCTAAACACACGTATGGTGTTCAATATATAGAATTGTTTCTGTATAACTTAGAGTTTTGATACAACTAGAAGTGTATCTAACCTTTACAAAGAGATATATATCTAATGGGAAAATTCCCTTTTACCCCCCTAAAGTTTCAGGTGTTTTTTAATTTGAACTCCAAAGTTTAAAAATTGGCAATGTACCCCCTAATGTTTTAAAATTTTTCAATTTAAACATTCCGTTACTAATTTCCGTTAAATTGGACGGAAATTAAAAAATAAAAAATAAAGCCTGAGAGTAATTATGTAATTTCATAGATTTCTGTCCAATTTGACAGAAATTAGTAACGAAAGATTTCAATGGAAAATTTTTGTAACATTGGGGGGTATATTGCCAATTTTAAACTTTAGGGTTCAAATTAAAAAACTCCTGAAACTTCAGGGGGTAAAGTGAATTTTTCCCGATAAATAACTATCCATCTACTTTTTTGGGGTTAATTGGTGGATGAGATTTAGTGGCAACAAATTTTGTTGAAATATGATGAAGATATGATATTATGTTGAAGTTTGTGGAGAAAACTAAAATACGAAAATAATAATGGAATAGATTAGATCCTAGTAACTCATTTCTATTTTAGTAATGCCTAATAGCTAGTAAATACATCTACTATCTTAAAACTCCTAGCTATTTTATAGATTAATGGGCCTCGTTTACCATAATAAATTACCCATCATGCAATTAATTAGGTCATTAATTAACTCACAAACATGTAATCAACCTTTCATACATTTACGGTTTACCTTATCAATTTATATAAAAAAAAATTTAAATCCTTATTAATGTAGGAGTTATTTTAGTCAAGATACTAACTCCTCATTAATCTCTGAAAATCCCATATTTTCTCATTAAATTAACCAATATATTTTCATTATTATTAACACATTATAATTAAATAATATTAGTAACACTTTTTTTTTTTTGACATATCCACACAATGGAAGGGGGAGGGGGATTCGAATTAGTGACTTCCACTTCTTAAAGCGTAGTCTACTACCGATTGACCTACCTCTTGGGGACATTAGTAACATATTTTAATTGGTTTAATTACTTGATCGATCTTTCAAAACCCGTGCTCAATAGACATGTATAATGGGCAAGCTTCTCTCCGAACCATTTCAACCAATTTGGGCTTAATTGCTCAAGTTGAATAGTGAATAATTCACAACAATATGGAGATGTGCATTTAAAACACGTCACGTGGTTTGGTGTGAAAAGTAGCATTATAGACAATCCATCGTTCGATTATTAACTCTAATTAGATTCTCACCATTGATGAAAACACCTCAAAATCTGATTTGATGTGCTGTATTCTTATCATTCAAGGATAGCAAATATCAGCCTTATATGGTAATTAATCATGGTGGGCGAATTTGTCGTAGGGGCAACTACAATTTTCCCTGAACGGTCTTGAACAGATTTTCACATTGTTTCTCCAAGAGCAAGAGAGTGAAAGAGAGAGAGCTATGGGTTTTCAAGCACGATTGTGTTTCTTCTTCTTGCTTACCTTTTCCATAACGTGCCTTGCTCGCAAAATCATGTTACTTTTTTCTTTACTCCTACCGTTCACTATTCGAAGAGACGAGAGTAAGGGCAATAATAACAAAGGATTGTGAGAGAGGTTCTGCTTGAACGAGCACTTTGCTTGGGCAGGAAGTTCCTGCTCAGGTAGTGAAGCCTCTCTCACATACCCTTATCACAAAAATAAGGTTAGGAGTAATAATATGGATTC
Organism: Corylus avellana; assembly: GCF_901000735.1. Classification (NCBI taxonomy): domain Eukaryota; kingdom Viridiplantae; phylum Streptophyta; class Magnoliopsida; order Fagales; family Betulaceae; genus Corylus; species Corylus avellana. The sequence continues at coordinate 13,106,381 of NC_081550.1, forward strand.
TCAATTGTAAGGGATTTCGGTCCATGAGATCCTTTTGTTTTTTTTTTTGACTAACCATCAGATCCATTAGATTCATGTTCTTCGTATTATTTGAATCGACTGCATAAGTTAACACCCCCTTGTGCAGGAAATGAAAGGACTTCAGCAAGTCAGGACTTTGATGAAATGCCAAAGGTGAGTCCTTTTCCCCCTTCTCCTGCCAAGGACTTTGATAATATGGCAAGGGTGCTTCCTTTTCCTCCTCCTCCTGTAACAAATGTTGTGGCCAAGGACTTGGATGATATGCCAAGGGTACTTCCTTTTCCCCCTCCTCCTGCCAAGGACTTTGATAATATGCCAAGGGTGCTTCCTTTTCCCCCTCCTCCTGTAACAAATGTGGCCACTTTACTTTCAGGTATGTTTGATAATGTTTATATTCATTTTTTGGCTTATGGGATTACCTTTTTGAATACATATTTTATAGTATTATTTGATAAGGATAGAAATCATTTATGATAAAATAGTAATTTAACATGATACTTGAACATCGTCGTGCAGAAAACGAGAGGAGTTTGTTCAATGTAGACTACGAAGGCCCCCCATATGCATCCTTCACGGCCACCTCATAATTAATCTGATGAATGTGCCCCCTTCACTTTGAAGTATGTTTGATGATCTTTACATCCATTTTTTTACTCATTGACCACTTCGGAATACAACGTTTATAGAATCCTTTGTTTTTTGTTTTTGTTTTCTCTATTGTTATCCTTAATTTGTCCTCTCATGCAGGAAACCAAAGGACTTTATAACAAGTGAGGGGAATAAGGGTCTAACATTACACTCATAAGAATTTATTTGAATCTTGAATTCAATCAACAAAACATTGTCTCATGTAATTCGAAGTGAGTTTAGAGGGAATTAAAAACTGTTGATGGGGGATTATGAGAAGTTACTAGTGAAAGGATTTTCTATTTAAATTGTTAGAATATAAATTAAATTTTTTTTCTAATCTGAATATAAATTAAATTGTTATTGAAAAAGCGCTATACCGACTATAAAAACTTGTTTACCACAATTTATGCGGAATTAATACTACGAAGCAATAAACAATTCAATCACCCAAAATATGTAAAGCAATAAAGAGGCAGACATAGATATTTTGGTTACGAAAAGGAAACCTTTTAGAAACCGATCTAAAAGTAGAACCTTTCAAGGGCAGTGTAATTCAGGAAATCACTATCAAAATATTATCCAAAGATTACAGACACTAGGAACACTTGCAACTCTTTGCAAGACCTTGGCTCTGTAAGATCGACAAGTCTACAACTCGTCTCCTTGCTCACAATCTTCTTCAACATGATTCTCCTTTACCAGACCCTTCTGATAGACTTCTCAATTATAGATTTATCAAATGAATAACTAAAACTTTAAGAGATTCAATTTAACGCTCACCACATATGATCTCTCTTAGCATAGCCTCCGACGAACTCTCTGGGGGCGAAAATTCGTGTCTCTCTCTTCTATAATGATGTATACATATCAGTACATCAAACCCTAGACCTGGGCCCACTAAAAACATGTTTTTGGGCATAATAGTTACGGGTTGTCCGGACAGGTTAATGAGTTATCTAGACAGGGCCTTGCGGAGCAAAAATAGAGTTTCTAGAAAGCCTGTCCGGACAGCCTAGCACCGTGTCTGAACATGGCATACAGTGGGGAGAAAACAACATTCTGGAAATACTGTCCAGCCTTGATCAACAATTCCGATCGAGGAGCATTTGTGGTCCGATTGAGCTGAAATTTTGCAAGGACGTTCATGACACATGAATTGAGATTATGAACGGTGGAGATTGGATTCTGAGCATTCTATATTAGTGTTTGAGCTCATGAACAATAATCTCTGCATTTTAGAACTGAATTAAGCTAACACAAGAACTAACAGTTATGTTTATACTTTTCTATCAGCTTAAGTTTTTAGAATAAATTGTGATTTAATATGATATCAAAGCAAATGTCTCGAGTTCTAATATTGTCTCCATCAATACATGTATGTCTTTGAAGTTTAGATTTTACTTGTAAATATACATGGTCGTTACTACATGGAATAAACTCTAATGGTTTCTCTTTGATAATATAATGATATCAACAATTGTTGGTCGGATAGTGTTGAATCTAAATAAAAATAAATATATTGATTAACCTCACTTGTGATGCCATTTTGCAGGAAATTAATGAAGGGAGGACAATGAATAATGATCCCCTTCCTCCCAAAAGAGGGTAGCGGCATTGGCCAACAAGAATCAGATATTCATTTGTCAACTAAAAGTACATACCCATAGATGATGCGCACTTGTGTTCTAGGTCTAGTCTCTTTTGAATAAGTTGGTGGGTTAAGGTGATGTAAGGACACTAATTATAATCAATGAATGAGTGAGAATTATTCTAGCTTTTTTCAAGTTTTAAGTAGAGATGAGATTTCTCTTTTTGAGCTGACTTTTATTTTTATTTTTTTGGGACTCTAGCAAATTGGTGAGTAAGACTCTGATCAACATGAAATTTATCTTTATTTCCTTTTGTTCTTTTTTTTTCGTGTGTTATTTTACTGAAGACCCCCATTTTTCATCTTTCACCCCTCCTAATATGATGAATTTCCCCCCTTCAATTTGAAGTATGTTAGATAATTTTTACATCCCTTGTTTGACTCATTGACCGCTTTTGAATACATAGTTAATTGAGAGATTTTAAAAAAATTTGGGACACGAAGCCCCCTAAGTAATAAGCTAGTTCCGCCCCTACTGATTATTATAAGAAGTTAATACTTGTGAAGAATGAAATTTCCTATTTACATATTGTCTTACCAACATAAATATATATATGCACTCGTCATCCATGTATATCTACAAGTTCTAGATTTACTTTGCTTAGATTTAAGTTAAAGGCTTTTCTATGCTCGAACAATGACCCTTTTGCCTGAAATTCTTAAATTATTTATTGAGTATATTTTTGAAGATCTCAACCATTATTTTAAATTAAATATTAATATTTTACTATATTATAAATTATCATTTTCAAAATATGGATAAATATGATGAGTGTTAAAAGGATAAATGTTAACTATTTTTTTTTAAGGGGAAAATATTTCGGTCTCATTAATAGAAGAAGGATCACGAGTAGAAATGCTCTTACATTACAGAGCAAAAGCTCTGAGAAAATCATAACTGAAGCTGCGAGGTTACAAGTCATAGATACATACATAACAATCTAACATTTAATACTTATCTATGACTAATCTTCCGCTAACCCATGACAAATCTTCACTTATAACAACAGATCTATTCCAGATAGACTCGATTTAATGCATAAGTAGCTCATATTCCTCGGTCATGGGAGTAAAAATCCTATGCCGAAACTCATCCTCCTCGACTCGCAACACTACAAAAAAAAAAAATCACCGCTGTTTACAAATAGCGGCGACATGTAGCCGCTACTAATTCGACGTTAATGCTAAATAGCGGCGACTTTTAGGGTCGCCACTAATGACTCCTCATTAGCGGCAACAAGTCGCCGCTAATGACTTTTTTCCTTCACCATAAAAATAGTTCGAAATGGGCCTTGGGTCACTGCTATTTGTATATCATTAGCAGCAACCAGTGGTGGAGCCACGTTACCCCAGCACCCCCATGGATTTTTATTTTATATTTTTATTTTTTTATTTTTTTTATTTTTTATTTCTTTTTACCTACCCATTACCCAAGACAACCCTTCTCCCGCACCCCCATCCCCATTTAACCCAGTGACTCACGAGAACCCTTCTCAGTTCTCTCGCACCCAAAAAAAAAAAAAAAAAATCTCTAAAATGCTCTCTCTCAGACTCTCTCTAGTCTTTTCGTTCTCTGTTCTTTCTATCACAGATTCACAGGTAACTCCTCATCTCCTCCTCCCAGGCTTCTCAGTCGCTTTTGTAGTTTTATGTTACAGTTTTAGATTTTTGTTCTAGTTTCTTTCTTTTACCTAGTTTTAATTTTGGATTTTTCGATTTATTTTATCAGTTTCTTAAGGTTGTATGGTGGAGAACTCAGAATTGGAGAATAGGAAAAGGCGTTGATGCAGCTGCCAAATTAGGTCTTGATCTGATCTATCTGATTATTAATTGAATTCCCACATATTTATCTTTTATGTCCATTTGTATTTTTTTTGTTGTTTTCGTTTAATTATCTTCTATTTGATTGCCTAGAAAAAATAGTTAAATCCATCTTTTCTTTCTAGGTAAGTTGAGGATCGTTTATGCGTTGTTGGAAATTGAGCCTATCAATAATATTATGTTATTGTTATTTACTTTCTTTGGTATTCTAAGTCTACTAAGTTTACATTTCCTTGTTTTACTAGGTCTGTATTATTAGCCTATATATAGGCCCCTTTTGTACATTATACAATGTGATTCAATATACAACATTATTCTCAACATGATATCAGAGCACAGGTTCTGAATCACTTCAAATTTTTTCCGCATCTAAAATTTTTTTTTCTGGCGCCGCCAGTGTTATCCGGCGCATCCTTCTCTCTATCCCTCACAGTTTTCTATCATCTCATCGAAGTTTTCAGTGGATCACTATACCGCTTGAAAGCTTGGATACCAACCGTCATAGAGCCGCTGCACATAGTCCCATCGAAGTCCTCAAGTGCCCTCACGCGCCGCCCAAAGTTTCGGCAATTCCGCCACTGTCGTTCCGCCACCGACCGCCACAGTAATCCGATTGCTTCTCTCAGCCCACCAATCGATAGATCTGCTCCCGGTGATTCCAGAACTGTAACCAGAATCCCGATCCAGTCCTCCACGCGCCCTCACAAGCCACTCAAAGTTCTGCGCGTGAGATCCACGCGCCGCCTACTCAGTTGTGCGTGCTCTGCATGCGCCAGTTGCTCCAACATGCCACGTCAGCCCTAAGTGCCACGTCATCAGTGCCATGTCATTCCAAGTGCCACATCAGCAGAGCCACGTCATCAGTGAGTGCTACTTCAGCCCTAAGTGCCATGTCAGCAGTGTCAGTCAATCCTGCCATGTCAGCTCTGCCACGTTAGCGTTGACTTTGACTGGTTGATCGTTGACTTTTTGTTGACTTCAAGAGTTGAACAGGTGCTTTCTTACTATTTTTTCGTCTTGATTTCATATTTGTGGTCTGTTTTTTGCTTTTGAGCCTTCTAGATGGCACAAAACGAGATTATTCATCATGTTCAGACTGTATTGGATGGTATTCAAGAATTGGCTAAGAGTCACAACTTGGAACTTTTCGCTAGCTCAGCCATCATAGGCCCCTCAGCCTTTACTCCGTGCATCAAAGCATTGAGTATCGTCTACTCATTTGGGCTTTCAATCGCTAGCTTCTCCTTGTTGCATCTGAGCATGAACTCCTTCAATGACTTATCCTTCCCTTGAATAAGAGAGAGTAGATAGGCCGGATTCTTCTTCCTCTTCCGGGTAGCCAAAAATTGACTTAAGAAAAGACGCCCTAAAGTCTTAAAGTCGTCTACTGAATTGGCAGGGTGCCTTCCGAACCAATCCTTGGCTACTTCCACCAAAGTTAGGGGGAAGGCTCTGCATAAAATCTCATCTGGGGTGCCATGGAGGATGAAATTGGCGCAGAGACTCTCCATATGCTCCACGGGATCTCCTGTGCCATCATAGTTATTGACTCAGGGCATCTTGAATTTGTCAGGTAGGGGGAAATTCATGACCCAAGTGGTGAATGGTAGATTCGTGTTCTCCATGAGTTCCCCTCCAGTTGACTTCTTTTCGCCATTAACCATCTGGCAAGCCATCTCTTCATATTTCTTCTTGAGATCCTCTAGGTCAGCATTAACGTTGCTCTCGTTATGCCCTTCATTACGACGGTCTTCTTGGTGGAATGGCTCCTGTCGAGGTCTAGTTTGATGAGACCTCTCAAGGTTTGTCTACTGGCGATACTCTTCGTTCTGGACAGTTGTGTGATGGCTGGCTTGAACTGAACTCATATCATCCCCGTGATCATGGCCCTAGATCTGCTTCCCTCTATGGATCTCGTCACATCTCTCCTTTTCACACCTATCCTCATGCTTTTTAGCTCACCTTTCTTCCTGCTCTTGATCCCTCTGGCTATTTCGGCCTTCGGTGATCGTAAGCCTTGTGGCGAGATCTTCATTCCGCTTTTGTAAGGCATTCAAGGACTCAGTCATCTGCTTCATGAAATCAGCTAGATTAGGAGGAACTCCGGTTGCCGCGCGAGGTACGCCAGCTATCAGCTCTGGTTGAGATTGGGAACGTGTAGTCACCATATCGGAGTAATGGATGATGAGAATTGATAAAACGAATTCCCACAAACGGCGCCAAAATGTTGATGAACAGTTTTATGAGGTGGTGACGTGGAACGTCTTGCAGGGGGTGTTGAGAACTTCGAGGATATGTCAGGCTACACATAGAAAGAAAAATAGGATTAGAGCCCCTGGTGGTGTACCGGCGGGGGAGCTCCGATGCTTAAGTTAGAATTTGAGGAATGAGTGTATAAGCAATCAAAGTTTTTGAGCCAGGATTGCGCTTACCTTCGATTGAGGTTGAGACTTGTAGTTATAGGCATGGAGTAGAGTTTGTTCCCCGTACATCTCAGAATTTCTATCCTTCAATATCTGTTTTGCAGTTATTTGATAAGGGTAGGGGTTCTTCACCACTTTGTTATCTTAGTAACCTAAGATCCCGGGATAAGCGATAAGGCTTTTGTTTGAGTTAGATAACCTTTTAAATTTGAATGGTTACCTATCCCATTTATTTAGGGATAATTTGTATGTCGATAGCTATCTATGTTGTAGAGAGCTTTTTTAAATGTGAGATAATGATCACTTGTTTTAGATTGAATACGTATGTATCTTTTGTTGTGAAATGACTGGCTTACCTTCGGCTCTTGACTATTTTGCTCCCAGGGAGATGAGTCTCGGGTTCGGCAACCGATACCTACCAAGGAGTTGTCTCGAACTCGTGTCCGAGACTTCCTCGGTTTTCGAAACCTCCTCGAGTTAAGCTGTCCGAGGCCTTGTCGGGTGTGCTGTCTTGCTAAGATCGGGTTTAGGACCCGTTGGGCTTTAGAAGCTGATCCATGACCCAACAATTACTGAGTAAAAAAAATGTAGTCCTTTTGGGCGATGAGGTACTAGGCTATATTTTGGGGGAATGAGATCCTCTCCATTTCAAATGAAATGGAAAGGATCCTTTAGGCATTTTTTGTAGGGTTTTCAACAATTTGTATTGCAGGAAATTGTTTCCAGAATTCTTGTTTCTTTTGCGTTCTCAAATTACAGGACTTTCTTTGTTATGAACCTTTTTTTTTTTTGCCCTGTTAGATTTTTTACTTATTTATTATCTAGGACTACATTGAGTTTGCTTTTAAGCTATAATAAGTTATAGAATTCGATTTGATTCAATAACTAACTCTTATCTCTTGTTGGGTACTACAATCTGCAAAATAAGAAAGAGTCGAACTAATTTCATGACCAAAGTTGAAGGGAAAAGTAGTTGTCTTTTACTTATTATATTTGAAAAATATAATAAGTCTAAGGTCTATTCTACTTACACTTATGTGGGTCTATAATAATCTTGGAGTATAGAGTATAGAGTTTCAACAAAGGCTCAGTTGTAAGAAAAGATGGTGTTGGATAATTGAAGTTGCACTGTGAGTTACTGATGTTGGTCCCTCTTCTCTTGTTAACTCTCTAGAGCTTCCAAAATCTCCTCAAAAGAACATAACTTATTGTTAGATATTTATTATTTTGTGATCCTTTTCTACTGTCATGTTTCTTGATGTCCAGATTTGTGATCCTTTTATGGTTGAGCAGGTAACTTTTATGTTTGCTCCTATTGTTACAACAGTGCTCCATGGTGAAAATTATTGCCTTTCTACCAAAACTTAGGTGGAGACTGATCACCATTCTAGGGCCTGTTGGTGAGATATTGTTGATATATGTGAAAGATTTGAACTATTCAATGAGCGGTCCATGGACAATTGCTTCATATCAAGAGTGTTGGAACAGTTTTGGGTCAGGTGGTGGTGGTATTCAAACTTACAGAACATAAACAATCAGGCAGATGAACTTACCGGAGTAGAACGACAATAGATAGTTCTAATGTCTAAGTCAATGTTC
>NC_081550.1:13114659-13114915 GCF_901000735.1 Corylus avellana
CGACATCTTGGAGATTAATCCCTCGTTCTTGCAGGTCGTGAATGTGGAAGCATAAGAAAACAATCGGAGATCGCTTACTATTAGTTAGGATGTGGGCATGCAGCCCTTTATGCCTGCCTACAACGGGAATCCTTGGCAATGTTTGCCTAAGGAACGAAGTGATACTGTAGCTGGAACGGTACTGTTCTAGCTATAGTACCGGTACTGTAGATGTACTGAAAAGCCCTCTCCTATTTTCAAAAACATCAAATCCCCT
>NC_081550.1:13114935-13123315 GCF_901000735.1 Corylus avellana
TTTTTTTTTTTTTTTTTTTTTAATTTTTCGTTGGAAGAGAAAGAAGAGTTAGGGGGGGGTGGTTCAGTGGTTTAGTTAGATAAGAATAAATTTCACTGCAGGTTATTGGGGTGTGGAAGGGGATTTGATGTTTTTGAAAACAGGAGAGGGCTTTTCAGTACATCTACAGTACTGCTCCGTTCCTTAGGCAAACACTGCCCTTCTGGCCCCAAGAACTCATTCAGCGATCAAGAATCCGTATTGGGTTTTGAGTCTCAATTTGAAGTAGAGCAGCGATTGAGTATTTTTGTAGTCAACAGCTCGCAAGTCGAGAAACACGACACATCAGTGCATCACTAGTCTTGTTTTCATTCCGACCACTGATCCCATAGCTCTTGTCCAATGGAAGTCCACAAGTGGGACCCAATATAATCATTTACAACTCTCAGAGTCCCTAAGGCTTTGTTTGCCAATGGCCTTAAAAAATAGAGTAATGATATAAGAAGGACTATAGTTATTTTACCGCCTTCTTAATTGTGATGTGATTTTTAAAATCACTAATAGATTAAAATTCAATAATGACTATTTCAAATTCAATAGTAATTTTAAAAGTCACATCACATTTGGAATGACTTTAGTCCTCCTTATATCTCTACTCAAGAAAATGTCTTATACTATTAATCTCAAAATCAACTCCTAACATTCTTACTTTTTACTAGGGGTAAAAAGGCTAGCGGTTATTAACCGCCCGTTAACATCACTAACTGATGACCGCACTAATCGCTAACCGCTTTTGAAGGCGGTTAGAAAAATCCGCTAACCGTCTAGGCGGTTACGGTTAGCGGTTTTAGGTTTTGAAAAAACCGTATCTTTATGTATATTATATAATATATTTTATATATATATATACATAAAAATACATGAAACGACGTTGTTTGTGTTTAAATATATATAAAAATTTAGAAATGCTGTCTTATGTAGTAGAGTATTATCATATTACCATATAAACGACGTCTTTTTTTTTTTTTTTTCAAAAAAAAATTCTTTAAAAAGCGGTTAGCGGTTATTAAGGTTATTAATCGCTAATCGCTGGTTAACCGCCTAGGCAGTTATGGTTAGCGGTTATAACCAATAACCGCTAATCGCAACCACCTTTTCACCCATACTTTTTACATCACATCAATCACTTTTTATTACTATTCAAAAAAAAAAAAAAATCACTACAAAAACAATTTTTTTTTTCTTCTTCTTCTTGCATACAAAACATTCTTTTATTTTTTTTATTTTTTTTATTTTTTTCACATCAATCAAATCTGCTACAGTTCCATGCCACTTCCTTTTTTAAGGTTAAATGGCAAACATAGCTTAAGGCTCCATTTGGCAAGAGCCATATACTATTTGTCAAAAAAATTCAACTCCTAACATTCTTATTTTTTACATCACATCATTCACTTTTTATTACTATTTAAATAAAAAAATTATTATAATTTTTGTTTTGTTTTTGTTTTTTTTTTTCTTTTTTCTTATAATCAATTTTTACTATAATTTCATGCCAACGCCAATGCCAAAAGGAGCCCTTAATTCTTGCCTTGATTCCCCACTGTTCCACTGCTAGCTTCTCATCAAAGGCTTTATTCACGGGAAGGCTCATCAAGTGAATACTTTGAAATTTCTGTCCATTCTGAACTTCCTCCTTAATTGTTCCTTTGAGAAATGATTTCTTTTTGGCGTTTTTGTATTTTTATGATTTTTTATTGTTGTCCTCTGTAATTTGCCTAAAATGAAACCAAAATAACACCATCCAACTCACTAGAATGCATAAATAACTGGTGAGCTACAAGCCTACAACAGTGCTCACCAATTTACTTACTAAATATGAAAAACAAAAAGCATTTTTTACTTTCAAAGAAAGAATAATAAATTATTAAAAATAAATATTTAAATAAAATAGTACAAATAAATAGTTAAAATAGAGATTTAGATATATGTTCCGTGAAACAACAAAAAGCTAAAATAATAAATTTAATTTAATTTTTTTTTAAAACTAAAATAAAGAATAAAGGAAAAAAAAAAAAAAAAACTACATAACGGTTTAAACTATCACCCATTTTATAGGACTATTTTTGCAGGGTAATTTTTGTCTTTCTATTCGCTTTGGAAGATATTGTCAATTTTTTATAGTTTGGATGGACATTATATCAATTAAATGTTTTTGAAAAAATTATTAATTAGGTAGTAATTTAAGAAAATACTTAAGTGTGAATCAATTAATGGTTCATTTTTCTTTCTCTAGGATGAAAAAAAAATAAAAAATTAGAGAAGAATATGCATAAATGCTATATATATATATAGTATTTCTCAAAAAGAGTAGATGATCAGACTCTTGTCTTCGGAGATCCATCCATGTGAGAATAAATCAATGTTCTACATTGACTGTAGCAAGAGAACGCTCATTTCGTCAAAAGAAGAACCATTTTCACTCATTGATTTTACAAAAAGCAATAATGAGAAAACATCTTTCGAGTCGAAAAAGACAGAAGTGGCCACATAAAGAAAGATGGTAAGAAAGTGCATGAGCTGAGAGAGTTGAATACAAGTATGAAGGGAAACTACATTTTTCTCACCAAGTAAAACGCATATTTACTATACTTCCACGAATTATCAATTATGACACCCGATCCCATAAATTATTAACTGTAACACCTAACTCTTATCAACTACTATTTTGTGCTCAAAATTCCCTTTCGTTAGCCAAAAGCTCCTTCCGTCAGTCAATAGCGTTAACTTCCATGAACTATCATTTTGTGCTCAAAACCCCATTTGGTTAGTTAAAGACCCATTCCGTCAGTCAAAGGTGTTAACTCAGACGGTCAAAGTGACAATGCGTTGTAATTCATGGAGGCAAAGTGACAGATAGACTGTCTAAATTAACGCCTTTGACTGACGGAAGGAGCCTTTGCCTGACGGAATTAGGGTTTGGGACACAAAATGGTATTTCATGGGATCGAGTGTCACAGTTAATAGTTCATGCGGGCAAAGTGTCAAGGCGTTGTAGTTCATTGAGAAATGATACTTTCCCTTAAGTTGAATTATATGATTGCAAATTTGCAATCATATATATGTTATTGGGAACAAAATGGTGGTGGCTAAAGAAGGAAAATCTTTTAGGGTGAGGACGGATGATTACAGACATACAATGATATTTCAGTGAATTCATGGTCTAAGAGCATTTTCAGTAGACTCCCTATAAGGAAGTATGTTCCCTATGTATAAGAAATATGTCTAAAAAATCACAAAAATATCCTAGAGCAAACTCCCTAAATGGGCCTCAATCATGAGGATCCCTGCTACTGTGGAACCCTATACTTAGGGTTCCACTATTGCAATCCTTATGATTATTAAAATCATAAAAAACTTTTCTCTCTTCTCTACACTCTCCTCTTATAATTCTCTCTCCTTTCATATATATATATATATATATATATATATATAATTAAAAAAATAAATATTTTAATGATATAGAAAATCATTAAGGAAGCTATTGTGATGTATTTTAACATAAAAAGCAAAAAATAGTTTGAATCCTTAAATATAGAAAAAATAACGAGAAAGCAATGCTCTAACAATTGAGATAATCATTTTTTTGGGGATAACTTCGTCGATCTCAGCGTTTGAGAAAGTTGTAGAGAGAGAGTAAAAGGTTTCAAACCAAGTTTTTGAAAATGGACGCAATATTTCAACTTTACTACTTTAGAATGGGAAAGCAGCCTCCACGCAATCAGTCATCACCACCGACCCCGCTGTAGATGATCTTTTCCTTTATCTAAAGACTAACAAGTAAAAGCAAATTAAAGAGAGAGCTCCTACAAATTTCGCGGAGCTTTCTTCATCTTCATCTTCTGATCTATCTCTCTCTCTCTCTTACTTTCCCTCCTCTCAACCCAAAATCTCTCTCTCTCGTTACCCAGAAATCCTAATCCTGAGTCTCGGCCATCAAACCCAGAATCCTCACATTTCTCATTTCTTCCCTAATATTACCTACCAAACGACGATTTCTTTTCCAAACTACCCCCCCGCCATCCCTCTCTATCTACCACTCTACCAACCATGGGCCAAAGCTTTAGTGTGATACGGCAAAGCTTGAAGCGGAAGCGGGAGCCAGAATCCGACGACCAAAACGAGCCTCGCATGGTTCTCGTCGTCGAAGGCGCAAACGAAGACGGTACCGTTTTCAAGCCTTTTAAAAAACTCAAATCCTATATTATATGTAATTTACGCATTCAATGGGTGATAATCATGATATGGTCCAACTCTCTTTCTGCTTGCCTTGTTTCAATTTTAATGTTTGAGGAATCATGGTTTCTGCTACGAATTTCTTGTTGCCCTTTTTTCAATAATAATGGAGCAATTATATATGTTTTAAAAAGCATAAAAAAAAAAAATTTATTAACAAATTCAGATATCACTGAATCATCATCATCATCATCGTGTCCTCTTGAATAGCGTGAAACTTTTCTTAGAGGATATAAAAAGAATTGAAGAAGAAAAGGAATGAGTAATCTTAACAACGAATTTGGACTTAGAATTATGTTTACTATATCTTTCTCTTTTTGCAATCTACTTAGCAAAAATATCCTCCTCTTAACTCACCCAATTTGTCTCATTTTCCAGTCCAATCAAACTCAACCACAAGAAGAAGCACCTCGACTTCCACCGCTGCTCCAACCCTTCCCTTGTCTTTTGAACCTTGTTGGGATCACGATGTCTTTTTAAGTTTTAGAGGTGAAGACACCCGCAAAAACTTCATTGATCATCTCTACTGCGCCTTGGTAAGTGTTGGAATTCGTACCTTTCGAGATGATGAGGAGCTTCGAAGAGGGGAGAACATATCTACTGAACTACTTAATGCGATTCGTGGATCGAGAATTTTTATTGTGGTTTTCTCCAAAAGCTATGCTTCTTCTAGGTGGTGCCTTGATGAACTTGTGGAGATTGTGCATCGTAAGAATACCGTAGGCCACACTCTTTTTCCTATATTTTATCACGTGAACACTTCAGATGTTCGAAAACAAATCGGAACTTTTGCTGAAGCATTTGTTAGGCATGAAGAGAAGTTTCAGACCGATATGGAGAAAGTGCAGAGGTGGAGAGCAGCTCTTACTGAAGCTGCAAATTGTTCCGGTTGGGATCTTGAAAGCGTTGCAAATGGGTATTATGCTATGGACTCTTCTTCTTTTACATGCAGTTTTTAATTTGTTTTTCTCTTTCTTTTTATTTTTTTTTTTAATTTTTTATTTTTTTAAATTTTAGATTAAAACTGATCTAATAAAACACGAATAAAATACAAATAAAATTCCTGGAGATTGCTTTAGAATCCAAATTTAATACAAATATACATCAATCAAAAGAATTTCAAATTAATTCGGCATGCTTCGGTCATTGTGGAAATACATCTCTTCCTTCGACAATTGAGTTCATATAATCCTTTCAAACTACTATTCAATTGACAATGTTCATTCAAACTTTCAATTAAAACAATGTCCTTCTCAAACTACAAAAAATTAAGAAAATACATTTAATAAAATAAAAACAAAAATACGAAAAATTCTATAAAAAAAAAAACTATAAATAAATAATAAAAAAACATATAAATCAGGAGTGGCCAAATTTATTTTTATTTTTAAAAAAATTAAATAAAATTTTTTATTTCTTAAAGAAAAAAATTAAATTTTCTTTTTGAAAAATTATATATTCTTTCTTTTTTAGAATTTATCGGGGTATTTATGTTTTAATAAAAAATTATAAAGCCATTTTATCTATTTGACTGGCCTTGGAGGACATTGACAATTTTTTAGTAATTTGGAGGACATTGTTCTAGTTCAAAGTTTAAAAAAGATATGGTCAATTGAGTGGTAGTTTGAGGGGATATGTTTTTTTTTTTTTTTTCCTTGGATTTGAGATGGGTCATTCATGGGTCGAAAAAAACGACATTTTTAGTGCTACGTTAGCATTTTTGTCATGTCAAATTAAAATAATAATAACTTTATTAAAAAATATATATAAAATAATTAAAATCTGAAAAGAACAATAACAAAAAATAAAAGGAGCCCCAAGGCCTAATGGACCCCCTTGGGACGAGCCACCCTTTGCCATCCGGCACCATCCCCAACCCAGCGGTAGGGGTGCCCCTTTGGGTTCTTTGTTTTTTTAATTGTTCTCTTTTTAAGATTTTAATTTAATAAAATTAAAAGTTATTTAAATTTAATGTGTCAAAAATGCTGATGTGGCATTAACAGACGTCATCTTATTGGACAAAAAACACACGGAATGACCTATTTTAAATCGAGATATGTTAGAATCTAATAAAAACTCCATATTTTGTCCATAAAAGTCCAGGTGGCAAAATGTCACATCATTTTTTTTTTTTTTTTTGTCTTTTTTCTTCCACAAAAAAAAGATATGTGACATCTTGCCATGTGAATTTTTATGGGAAAAATATGAAGTTTTTATTAGATTCTAGCATTTCTCTTTTAAATCTATGACAAACCTTAAAAGAGAAAGTCCAAAGAAAAAAAAAAAAAAAAAGCTCAATGAGAGATCACAAAATGTATGTTTACTTAGATATTTATCATAGATTTACTATTAAATTTATATATCTACTAATTCACATTTATCCTAATTTTTCATTTAAAAAAAATACGGAGAAAGTTCACTCTTACACTTTGCTGTTTTTCTTTGACACTTGTGGAGTTGTCTTTCACGATTTGGAAATTCACAGACTTGCATCTTCCCTCCATTGAGCTAAATGGAATTGTCTTTTCTTTTCTTTTGAATTTTAGACAAAACTGATAAAAAAGAAGAAGTAACATTGAGCTAAATGGATTGTTAATGGTTTATGTTCTGTGCCCAATCTAGCTATCAGTAGATCAAGATCACGCCATCTAGAGAAACTTTTTTTTTTTTTTTTTTCTCGAATTATCAAGTCTAGGATTGCTTTTTTGATAAAATATCATACACTTGAGAGGAATGATCGATATTGTAACCATACTTTGCAAGAAACAGTTAATGGCTTTTTATACTGGAAGACACCAATTAATATAATTGTTTCATGTCAATAGGAGGAGAAATTATATAGAAATATATTTAAATGAAAATTATCAATAATTTTATCAAGCCTAATTGCTTGTCATGACGTATTAGTCTCAAATGACTGGAATGATAACATGACGTGTTTACCTCGTTGTTTTGTTTTACATTTGAATCATAATAATCAGGTATGAATCAAGATTCATCAAAGAGATTGTTGAAGAAGTTTTGTGTAAAGTGAACCCTGCTCGCTTGGATGTTGCCAAACACCCAATAGGAATGGAGTCTCGTGTTCATCAAATTAAAGATTTATTAAATCTTGGAACACTTGATGTTCGTATTGTGGGCATTTACGAAATGGGTGGAGTGGGTAAAACAACTTTAGCAAAAGTTGTCTATAATGAAATACGTGTTGCATTTGAAGGAAGTAGTTTTCTTTCAAACCTTAAAGAAAGTTTAGAAAAGCCCAATGGCTTAGTTCATTTACAAGAACAACTTCTTAATGATATCTTGAAAACGAATTTGAAGATTGGTAATGTTGATAGAGGAATTAATATAATTGAGGAAAGAGCTCGTGGAAAAAAGGTTCTTGTTATTCTTGATGATGTTGATGACTTTGAAAACTTACAAGTGTTATGTGAAAAGCAATGGTTTGGTCCTGGAAGTAGAATCATTGTAACAACTAGAGATGAACATTTGCTAAGTCAATTGGAAGTAGATGAAAAATATAAAGTAGAAGTATTGAATTATTGGGAGTCTCTTCGATTGTTCAGTTGGCATGCCTTCAAGATGGCCAATCCTTCTGGAGATTATTTAGGGCTTTCGTCTGAAGCAGTGCATTATGCTGGAGGACTTCCATTAGCTCTTATCACTTTGGGTTCTTTTCTCAAAGGAAGAAGCATTGCTGATTGGAAAAGTAAATTGAAAAAATTACAAAGAACTCCTCATGACAAGATTCAAAAAATACTTTAAAATAAGTTTTGATTCATTGGAAAAATTTCAACAGGACATATTCCTTGATATTGCATGTTTCTTTGTTGGTATGGATAAAGAATATGCTATCAAAATCTTTGATAATTGTAATTTCTCTTCAGAGATTGATATTTCCATTCTCAATGAGAGGTCACTAGTGACAATTGATTACCAAGATAAGTTGAAGATGCATAATTTGATTCGAGATATGGGAAGAGAAATTGTTTGTGAAGAATCACCCAAATATCCAGGAAAACGCAGCAGGTTGTGGTTTCATGAGGATGTCGTAAATGTACTACACAAGCGTATGGTAAGAGGCATATGCATTTCACTTATATATATA
>NC_081550.1:13123415-13126766 GCF_901000735.1 Corylus avellana
GGGGAAAGGTGGAAGCGCAGTATGCATATAGATGCAGGGGATGAGGGGAGGTGATAATAGATGCAGAAAATAAGCAGTTTAAATCAAAGCAGTAGAACCGACCAATGTGGCGGTATGACAATCGATAATCAAAATAAACAACTGAAATTGAAAGCAGTTGATAAAACTTAAACTCAGAAAACAGATAATCGTTATAGATTATGTGATAAAACCTTTACAGGAGTAAGCGTTCGGACTTACTGAAGAAAGGATAGAAGAAGAAGAAGAATCTGAAGGGAAATGGCTGGAGGATAGTGTTTCAGAGAACCTCTTAAAATGCCTCTGCCTTACAATGGGGAGGGGGAGCCTGTTATATAGGCTAAGTAAAAGTAAAACAGTAAATTACAATCATCAGCCGCGTTCATGCGGTCAAAAGTGGACAGTAAAAAGTAAACAGTAAAGGCACGTCTGGCGCCAGTCTGAACAGTGAAAGCATAAATCTGAAACAGTAGATTGTCGGGACTGTAGTGTCGGCGGACAAATCTTGAACAGTGAGTGAACAGTGCATCTGAACAGTAATCTCAAATAGTGATGAACAGTGATCCGTCTAAGATCAAGGAGAACCAAATAATCTGAAACCAGCCGTCAGGGCCTAGCTTTGTCTAACAGAACTTTTTTGGCCGTTATGGAGCCAGCCTTGGAAACCCAAATTATTCTTCATTATCAAGAGGACCAATAGAGTCAAGATAAGTCTGAATCCATTGCTTCTTTTTAGAACAATATTTGGGAACAGGAGGAGGAGTGGGTGCAGAATACGGCACAATGGCATCATATCTGCGAGTCATAAGCTCAACTTTTTTAACAATGGGACCAATTTTTGGAGACATTGTCCAAGTTTTGCATTGAAACCAGCGTCTTTCAATTTTTTCTTGATTTCTGGCATATTTCCATTTGAGAAACCAAGGAATTCTGAATTCTCTGGCAAAATAAAGCATGGGAGAAAAAATAGGGTTGTAATGGGCAATAAAGCCTTTACAGCCAACATGAGAAGAGAATAGGTGAAAAGCATAAACAAGAGGATCAGGAAGAACATCAATTGTTAGGCCAAAATAATCCCACCAATGTTTGAACCAAGGGGGAAGCAGGCAATTGAAATCTTCAATGAAAGTAATGAACCAGAAGTGTTTGGACTCAGGGTTCTGGTAAAGCATAAAGCGAAACCAGGCATTGACATAATCATAATATGAAAAGCAAACTGGAGAATTGGAAGAGGGAAGAAGTTGAGATGGGTGGGAGCCCCATTCTTCAACGGAAATGAATTTGACAATATAGGCAATAGTCCCAACAGCCGTTAAAGGGTTGTCTTTTTTGGGAATAGACCTAAATTTGATAGAACTGGTTTTGACCAGTATATCAGTGAAAAAAAAGCAAATCTTTCAGAGGATGCTCAGGAATCCAATGAAATGAGCAGGGAAATAATTGAAGGCTAACTGTCCAGGAGTCCTGGAGAGATCTTGGGAAGAAAACAAATATTGAGAAAATGGTAGGGTAACCCAAGGGAAGGATAAAACAATTGGGTTAGAATTTGGTTCCGTCTGAGAACCAGGTTGGGAGCTGGATTCCGTCTGGGAATCTGAAACAGGAGGAATATAACCATGAAATGCAGAAGAATCTGACTGGACAATAAGTGGGGATTTCCCAAAAACACATGAAGTATGGGTCACGGGTTCTCCAAGAAAATCAAGGGGAATCATGTCAAGTGGGATGGAAGGACAAGGCTTCAAAACAGGATTAACCTTTTCCTTTCCCTTGTTGCTGGCCATTGTGGCACTGCAAGAATTCACGGGTAAGAAAATCAGGTATTGAATTGTTTGAGCCTTTGATGTATTCAATATCAAAATCAAAAACACTCAAAATAGCTTGCCATCTGGCAAAAATCTGTTTTGATGCAATATTTTCAACATCTTTTTTCAAAATATACTTGGCTGATTTGCAATCAATTCTTAAAAGAAATTTTTGATTGAGTAAATCAGACTGAAATTTAGTAATGCACAAAACAACAGAAAGTATTTCTTTCTTAATAGTACTATAATTACTTTGCGCAGAATTCCATGATCCAGAATGAAACCGAACAATTTGTTCAGAAGATTCTGGGTTAGATTCTGATGGAACAACTTGTTTGAGAATACCTCCAAAGCCAATTTCAGAGGCGTCAGTATCAACAATCTTGAAAGAATTATCAGAAGGGATGCCTAGACAAGGGAGAGTCTTGACATGGAGTTTGATTTCTTTGACAAGAGCAGTATGGACAACTGACCAAGGGGGAGGATTGCCTTGCAACCTTTCAAATAAAGGTTTACAATGTTTTCGCAAATCCTTGTAGAAATCAGCAATATAATTCAAAGAACCAAGAAATCGTTGGAGTTGAGATTTCTCAGAGATGACATCAGGAAATTTATCCGCAAATTGAATCGCCCTGTCAATAGGACGAATCTGACCTTTAGAAATATCAAACCCAAGAAATCTGATTTTATCTTGGAAGAGTTTGATCTTCTTGGCAGAAACAACAAGCCCGTTATATCGAATAGTTTCTAGGAACGATTTCAAATGTTTCCAGTGTTCATCGATGGACTTAGAGAAAACAAGAACATCATCAATGTAAACAATAGTGAAATGACTAAATGGGTTAAAAATATCGTTCATGATATTCTGGAACTCACTCGGGGCATTTTTCAAACCAAAAGGCATAACATTCCACTCATAGTGACCAAAAGGGGTAGTAAAGGCCGTTTTGTACCTATCACTATCCTTAATCTGGACTTGCCAAAATCCAGATTTTAAATCGAACTTAGAGAAGACAACAGCGTCGTTCAGACGACTGACCAAATCCTTCCTATTGGGGATGGGATACCTAATCCACTCTAACACATCATTGAGGGGCTTGTAGTTAATGACTAACCTTGGGGCACCTCGTTCTAACTCAGCATTTTTCATGACATAAAAAGCAGCACAGGACCAAGGGGACTTACTCTTACGAATAATACCCTTAGCAATCAAATCAGCAATTTCTTTTTGGCAAAATTCTAAAGTTTCGGCATTCATTTGAATGGGCCTAGCTTTAGTTGGAATTTTGTTTTCAGAAAAATCTTTAACATACGGTAAAGAAACAATATGCTTTTTCCTATGCCAAAAAGCATTAGGAAAATCAGAACAAACAGAGTCAACAATCAAGGTATTGAAAGCAGAAATTTTTTATTGCAAAAGCTCGTCCGAGAGCTGTTCAGCAATCTTCTTATACCTTAATTCTTGTTTGAGGAAATTGAGTTGTTTATGCTTAGCAGAGACTAAATTTAAACAACTGTTATCAATTTC
>NC_081550.1:13126786-13142497 GCF_901000735.1 Corylus avellana
CGTGTTAGGGCATTAAGTAGGTGCTGAGGGCTAGGCCAAGGGTCTGCGCAACCTGTATGTTAGGCCAAGGGTCTGCGTGTGCTAGTCATACACATAGTGAGGACACACTTAGGAAGTTTACCAGTGAGTGAGTACCTAGGATGAGATCCTTTAAGACTTCACCCAGTGAGTGATTTTGAGTTTAGTTTGTGTGTCATAATGTGGAGATCTAATTCTTCTGTTAGCTCTAATTCCAGTTTGCCACCGGACGTGGTTAACTATGAAAATATTTTGGTTGATGGTGATAATGATTTCAGTAAGTGGAACATTCCCAAGCTGGACGCTAGGGATGTTTACAATACTACTTGGTTTCAATCTTCTTTTAAGATTCAATATTCTGTCAAAACTGTTGAACAGACCTTTCCGGTCACTCGTAATAATCAGACTATTACCTTGTTCAGCAAGCGTTTTGTTAACAATGCTCTTGCAAAGAAATTCAGATTTTTGCATGTTGGTTCTGTCCAAGTTGCAGTCAAATCTTTGACTCGACTCGGTATTAATGCTTCTGTTTTGCTTTGTTTGCGTGATGCTCGTTTTCTTGATTTTAAAACTAGCATTATTGGTTTAATTCAGTCATCTTTATTTGGTGGTCCTGTCCACTTTGATGTTTTCCCAAATATGTCTCTGAGTTTAACCGATGTTCATATTCTGAAAGCACTAACGCTGAATATTCTCACATCTGGTTATAATATGGAAGAAGGTAGCCATCCTGTTGCTATCATCTATCGTATTTATTACAAGTTGATGAAAACAAATCTTGATCCACGTGCTGTGATTAAGAATACTGGCGAATCGACTCTGTTGATTCAGAGCTCTACTCAGAATGCTCATATTAAAACTCCAAAAATGATTCGGTGGTCGGAGATTGAACTCCCCAACGAGTGGCTTTTGGAGAATGTTGCAAAACCTTCTCGAGTAGTTAGCGATGCCTCTAATCTTGATTACATCCAACAATACATGGATGGATCTGTTAAAATCAATTTTGCTGATTTGGGATATTCAAACAGAATTGAACGTCCCCTGTTGATTAACGAACGAAGGAATTCTTTTGCGGGTTCAACGACCTCGGAAGGACTCCGTCGTAGAGATAAAGATGTCGACGAATCCCTTAACGATTCTCCTCATCTTCATCCCACTGTTAGTCCTGGTTTGAAACTCAAAGGAATTTCCACTGATTCCCAAGTTTCATCTGCTTTTTATTCCACGAAAAATCATCCTCTAACGGATGACGATCGCGGATCTCTTTCTCCCTCTGCTTCTGATTTTGTTGCTCCAGTTACATCTGATTTTCCCCATCAGTGTAATGTTATCACTGCCCACATCAAAGACTTTTTCTCTATTATTGATTGGAAAGCTTTGAACAAAGATTTTTCTTCAAAAGAAAATCGTGAGTTGCGGCATGCTTACCGTGCCAAATATTCTCAAAAGGAACGAGATCGTATCAAGGTCCAATGGGCCGAAGCTATGATCGAGTCCCAGACTCACATTTTGTTCTTTGATTTTCTCCAAAAACATTTTCCGGACGAAAATGATTTGAACGTTGTCAAAAAGAAGTTTGTCAAAGAGGATAAATCTGTCATCAGATCTTCCCATCCTCCTACTGAAAACACTCTTCTTGATGTCAACAACATGGTTGTTAAGTGTTCCCCTTTCAAAACTCATGATAAGGACCCTATCACTAACGATAGGAGAATCATCGAGCAATCAGAAAACCCTATGATTTCTCTCACAGATTTGTCAAAACTTTCTTATCAAAAGACCTCCCAGGAAAACCTTGAGAAAATTGACAAATTCCTTTCTGAGTTCTCTAAAGATAGTGCTAGTTCTTCTAAACAAGACATTAGCACCAAAACCCAATTTCTTTCCGATTCTGAAAATTCCTCTCAAGAATCCGATGACTCTAACGTCAGAATTCTTGAACAAAACTTTGGTAAGATTGAAATGGAATCTAACTTCCAAAGGATCTTTAACGGATCTGTCAATCCTACAAAAGATTTTGAGTATGCCCTTCTTAATAAAATCAACTATGATTGTATTAGTACTTGTTCTGTTCTTACCAAGCACAAGGAACAAAACAATACTAAAACATCTCCTGAAAAAACTTTGGAAAATTTTTCAAAACAAAAATCCAAAGAAGTTACGATCTCAGATTTAAAATACGAGATTCGTAATATCAGGAAAGATATGGTCGATTTAAAAAAGAATAAGCATCTCCTTATCCCTACTTCTAAAAAACCCCATCTTGTCAATTTAATCAACAAAGTGGTTCCCCCCAAATGGCATTCTAACGTGCATATCATTGTTTCTCCTGATTTTACTCTTGATGTTATTGCTCTAATTGATTCTGATGCTGATTTGAATTGTATCCAAGAAGGATTAATTCCCAGCAAATTTTTTGAAAAATCCACAGAACGGCTGCATTCAGCCAGTGGAGAGAGGTTAAATATCAAGTATGAACTAAACAATGTTCATGTTTGTCAAAACAATGTCTGTTTTCATATCTCTGCTGTTTTGGTCAAGAACATGACTGATAAAGTCATTCTTGGTTTACCTTTCATTGCTATGCTTTACCCTTTAACAATTGATGACACTGGTGTCTCGACTGTTAAGATGGGATTTGAAATAAAATTTCCTTTTGCCACTAAATCCGAAATTGATAACGGTTGTTTAAATTTAGTCTCTGCTAAGCATAAACAACTCAATTTCCTCAAACAAGAATTAAGGTATAAGAAGATTGCTGAACAGCTCTCGGACGAGCTTTTGCAATCAAAAATTTCTGCTTTCAATACCTTGATTGTTGACTCTGTTTGTTCTGACCTTCCTAATGCTTTTTGGCATAGGAAAAAGCATATTGTTTCTTTACCTTATGTTAAAGATTTTTCTGAAAACAAAATCCCAACTAAAGCTAGGCCTATTCAAATGAATGCCGAGACTTTAGAATTTTGTCAAAAAGAAATTGCTGATTTGCTTGCTAAGGGTATTATTCGAAAGAGTAAGTCCCCTTGGTCCTGTGCTGCTTTTTATGTCATGAAAAATGCTGAGTTAGAACGAGGTGCTCCCAGGTTAGTCATTAACTACAAGCCCCTCAATGATGTGTTAGAATGGATTAGGTATCCTATCCCTAATAGGAAGGATTTGGTGAGCCGTCTGAACGACGCTGTTGTCTTCTCTAAGTTTGATTTAAAGTCGGGTTTTTGGCAAGTCCAGATTAAGGATAGTGATAGGTACAAGACGGCCTTTACTACCCCTTTTGGTCACTATGAGTGGAATGTTATGCCTTTTGGTTTGAAAAATGCCCCGAGTGAGTTCCAGAATATCATGAACGATATTTTTAACCCATTTAGTCATTTCACTATTGTTTACATTGATGATGTTCTTGTTTTCTCTAAGTCCATCGATGAACACTGGAAACATTTGAAATCGTTCCTAGAAACTATTCGATATAACGGGCTTGTTGTTTCTGCCAAGAAGATCAAACTCTTCCAAGATAAAATCAGATTTCTTGGGTTTGATATTTCTAAAGGTCAGATTCGTCCTATTGACAGGGCGATTCAATTTGCGGATAAATTTCCTGATGTCATCTCTGAGAAATCTCAACTCCAACGATTTCTTGGTTCTTTGAATTATATTGCTGATTTCTACAAGGATTTGCGAAAACATTGTAAACCTTTATTTGAAAGGTTGCAAGGCAATCCTCCCCCTTGGTCAGTTGTCCATACTGCTCTTGTCAAAGAAATCAAACTCCATGTCAAGACTCTCCCTTGTCTAGGCATCCCTTCTGATAATTCTTTCAAGATTGTTGATACTGACGCCTCTGAAATTGGCTTTGGAGGTATTCTCAAACAAGTTGTTCCATCAGAATCTAACCCAGAATCTTCTGAACAAATTGTTCGGTTTCATTCTGGATCATGGAATTCTGCGCAAAGTAATTATAGTACTATTAAGAAAGAAATACTTTCTGTTGTTTTGTGCATTACTAAATTTCAGTCTGATTTACTCAATCAAAAATTTCTTTTAAGAATTGATTGCAAATCAGCCAAGTATATTTTGAAAAAAGATGTTGAAAATATTGCATCAAAACAGATTTTTGCCAGATGGCAAGCTATTTTGAGTGTTTTTGATTTTGATATTGAATACATCAAAGGCTCAAACAATTCAATACCTGATTTTCTTACCCGTGAATTCTTGCAGTGCCACAATGGCCAGCAACAAGGGAAAGGAAAAGGTTAATCCTGTTTTGAAGCCTTGTCCTTCCATCCCACTTGACATGATTCCCCTTGATTTTCTTGGAGAACCCGTGACCCATACTTCATGTGTTTTTGGGAAATCCCCACTTATTGTCCAGTCAGATTCTTCTGCATTTCATGGTTATATTCCTCCTGTTTCAGATTCCCAGACGGAATCCAGCTCCCAACCTGGTTCTCAGACGGAACCAAATTCTAACCCAATTGTTTTATCCTTCCCTTGGGTTACCCTACCATTTTCTCAATATTTGTTTTCTTCCCAAGATCTCTCCAGGACTCCTGGACAGTTAGCCTTCAATTATTTCCCTGCTCATTTCATTGGATTCCTGAGCATCCTCTGAAAGATTTGCTTTTTTTTCACTGATATACTGGTCAAAACCAGTTCTATCAAATTTAGGTCTATTCCCAAAAAAGACAACCCTTTAACGGCTGTTGGGACTATTGCCTATATTGTCAAATTCATTTCCGTTGAAGAATGGGGCTCCCACCCATCTCAACTTCTTCCCTCTTCCAATTCTCCAGTTTGCTTTTCATATTATGATTATGTCAATGCCTGGTTTCGCTTTATGCTTTACCAGAACCCTGAGTCCAAACACTTCTGGTTCATTACTTTCATTGAAGATTTCAATTGCCTGCTTCCCCCTTGGTTCAAACATTGGTGGGATTATTTTGGCCTAACAATTGATGTTCTTCCTGATCCTCTTGTTTATGCTTTTCACCTATTCTCTTCTCATGTTGGCTGTAAAGGCTTTATTGCCCATTACAACCCTATTTTTTCTCCCATGCTTTATTTTGCCAGAGAATTCAGAATTCCTTGGTTTCTCAAATGGAAATATGCCAGAAATCAAGAAAAGATTGAAAGACGCTGGTTTCAATCCAAAACTTGGACAATGTCTCCAAAAATTGGTCCCATTGTTAAAAAAGTTGAGCTTATGACTCACAGATATGATGCCATTGTGCCATATTCTGCACCTAATCCTCCTCCTGTCCCCAAATATTGTTCTATATATATATATATATATATATATATATATATATAATAGAGGCATGTGCATTTACATATATAAACACGTGCACATTCACATTATATCATAAAAATAGCTGAGTTCTTCCTTAGAGAGCGTAGAAGTGTGACATGTATCATGAACCCATACTTTTTAAACACTGAAAAACTGAAACGGTCACTAAATTCGTTTAATTAATGCTATGGCGTTTGATATGCCTAATTAACCCCCTCTTTTTATATATATATATATATATATATATATATATATATAAAATAGAGGCATGTGCATTTACATATATAAACACGTGCACATTCACGTTATATCATAAAAATAGCTGAGTTCTTCCTTAGAGAGCGTAGAAGTGACATGTATCATGAACCCATACTTTTTAAACACTGAAAAACTGAAACGGTCACTAAATTCGCTTAATTAATGCTATGGCGTTTGATATGCCTAATTAACCCCCTCTTTATTTTTATTTTTTTTTTGAAGAAATTCGTGGTATCTTATTGCAAAGAATCAAATAGAAGGAGTAATTGCTCATTCAAAACAATATCATAGGTACAATCTGAAAAATTATCCAACCATACCCTATCTATGACATGTTGCACGGCCATCTTAGCCAAAAAATGGGCTGCAGCATGATAGGACGCTAAAGCCTCACCCGTGGTGGGCTCCAAAAATCCCGGTTTGGTGAGACTCGATCCTTGCTGCTAGCAGCTTCCCTGTCCAGTCCCTCACCACTCTGCCAATCCCCACTTGCCCTTTCTCCTTATTTATTGCTACATCCCAGTTCGTTTTGTGCCACCCTTCAGTAAGAGCCGTCCATGAAGAACGGATTTGTACTTCCTGTCTTGCTGTCGGTCAAGTAGTATCCAACTGGGCTTTTTTAAAATCATCCATTTAGTCAGTGTCAAATTAGCTGTCATTATAGTATTAAGTGTTAAGAATTTTTTTTTTAGTTTAATTCAAGAATTTTCCTTAAGTTCGAAAATTTAACACTATTTTCTCAAAATTTACTACTCTCCAAAACTATAGAAGGACAAAATTTAAAATTTTAAAAACATACTATATTAACTACTCATAGTCGGCCATATAGGTATTGCATGCATTAATATTCTAAATAAATTAGCCATAATTGGTTGGCTAACAAAACAGTGAAGAAAAAAACCTACAAGTCAGCTGAAATATCACATTACTCTCTTAGATTGGCTATTTCGACCTTTCTCTCTCTAGGGTTTGAAAAATATCTTAAATTGTGAAATCAAGAGCATCCAGAAGGGAAATTCAAGAGAAGAAAAAAGTGTTTAAGTACATAATTTTATTTTGTTTTGTTTTGTTTAATTTTGTAGTTGTGGAGATTAAATTTGACGTTGATGGTTTCTATTTAATCGAAAATTTTGTTGCTTTGATGCATCTTTGTGTTTTATGTTGTTTGATAATTAGATTCCATATATTCTCTTTACTATTTTTTTTTTCTTTATACTTTTCATTTGAAATCATGTATACTTATGGGAACAAATTTTCATAAAAAAAAAAAGAATAAAAATTGTTTTATTTTCCTCTGTATTTTTTATTTTTTATTTTTTTTTTTAATGTTCAAAATTATATCCATTTTATTTGCATTGAAATATTATAGATATCCCACTAAGGGTGCGTTTGAGATTACGATTTCGCAAGAATAATTTGCGTTTTTAAAATATACCGCAAAACGTAAAGTTTTGGCATTGCGATTTAAAAAACACTTAATTTAAAATAAGAAAAAAAAATATACAATTTCTATAAGGAGTTTAGGGGGTGCTTATTGGAAAAAGCGCGAATTTTAAATCAAAATCGCGATTTCTCATAACAAATATTTGATAAAAAAAAAAAAAAATTAACTTGTTTTACCAAACACCTTTACAATTTAAAAAGTAGTGATTTCAAAAACGCAATTTTTAAAATCGCACTTATTGAAACCACAGTCCCAGACAATATTAAAGATTCCTGCTAATTTTCTATTAATGCTTTGATAATTGTAATCCATGTATTCTTCCTGCTATTTTTTTCTTTACACTTTTCATTTTAAACCATGTATACCTATGTGAACAAAGATTTAAAACAAAAATTAAAACATATTTTAATTTCTCTCTATTCTCACATTTTTAAAAATGTATACTTATTCTCATTCAGAGGTCACATGTGACAATTGATTACAAAAATAAGTTAAAGATTCATAATCTAATTTGAGATATGGGAAGGAAAATTCTTCATGAAGAGTCATCTAAATATTCAGGAAAACACAGTAGATTATGGTTTCATGAGGATGACTTAAAAGTTCTACACAAATGCATGGTAAGGCACATGCATTTACATTTATAAACACAAGCACATGTACATAATATTCATGTTATGTAGGTACGTATGAGAGATTTTCCTTTTTGCCAATCATGCTTCATAGTTTTGAATAGTGTATTATTATAACTCGTAACTGATTTACCTTTAAATTCAAAACTTTTCTAAAACAAGTAAGGTAGTTTACAACATTAAAATGGCATACAATCACGTTTTAAGCAAATCATATAATGTTCAAATCACTTTAGTGTTCTTTTTTAAATTATGGTGAGAATATATAAGCATACCCTAGTTCAAAGTTATTTTAGATTTTCATAAGATGAGGATGTGTGTTGCTAATCCAACTATCTATTTTGCTAGGGATCTGAAACAGTCGAGGGTCTCATCTGAAATCTCTCTGTACTTGAAGATGTACATATGAAAACTGAAGCATTTACAAATATGAAGAATTTGAGATTGCTCCAAATCAATTCTCTACTTCTTATGGGATCTTATGAACATCTCTCTGAAGAGCTAAAATGGTTTTGTTGGCATAAGTGTCCTTTGAAATTTCTACCACAGAATTTTCATCTAGAGAACCTTGTTATTCTTGACATGCAACATAGTAATGTCAAACAAGTTTGGAAGAAGAAGAAAGTATAACAAATCTTACATTGCTTCTCTCTCTCTCTCTCTCTCTCTATGTTAATGTTAAATATATAATTAACAAGAAATTTGTTTTTGTTTTTGTTTTATTTATTTTGTTTCACAGATTTTGAACAAGTTGAAGGTTCTTAATCTCAGCAATTCCAAAGATCTCACTAGAGCACCAGACCTCTCACAAGTGCCACAATTAGAGATACTAATACTTGAAGGTTGCACATGCTTGGTTAAGGTTCATGAGTCTATTGGATGTCTCAAAAAACTTGTTTTATTGAATTTTAAGAATTGCATGAACCTCAAGGACCTTCCGAGAAGCATTTTTAACTTAGTATCTCTTGAATCTGTTGACTTGTCTGGTTGTTCAGCACTTGAAAAGTTACCAGAGGCAGAGAGGAATGTTATGGATTTAATGAAGCTAATTAGGGATGAAACTCCTATTTATCAACTACCATCCTCCTTTGGTGTTTTGAAGAATCTCAAATATTTATCGTTAGATGGATGTAGTCGTCTCACTGAATTACCAAACTTCTTACAAGCCCCACATCTGGAGAGACTGGGACTTAAAGGTTTTATGGGTTTGGTTGAGATTCATGAGTCAATTGGATATCTTAGAAGACTTGTTTCATTGAGTTTAAACAATTGTATGAACCTCAAGGACCTTCCAAGAAGCATTTTTAACTTAGAATCTCTTGAATCTTTTGACTTGTCTGGTTGTTCAGCACTTGAAAAATTACCAGATGGGAATATGATGGATTTAACGAAGCTAATTAGGGATGAAACTCCTATTTATCAACAACCATCCTCCTTTGGTGTTTTGAAGAATCTCAAATATTTATCGTTAGATGGATGTAGTTGTCTCATTGAATTACCAAACTTCTTACAAGCCCCACATCTGGAGACACTGAGACTTCAAGGTTGTATGGGCTTGGTTGAGCTTCATGAGTCAATTGGATATCTCAGAAGACTTGTTTCATTGAATTTAAACAATTGTATGAACCTCAAGGACCTTCCAAGAAGCATTTTTAACTTAGAATCTCTTCGATTTTTTGACTTGTCTCGCTGTTTAGCACTTGAAAAGTTACCAGAGGGAAATATGATGGATTTAATGAAGCTAATTAGGGATGAAACTCTTATTTATCAACTACCATCCTCCTTTGGTGTTTTGAAGAATCTCGAAGTTTTATCATTAGATGGATGTAGTAGTCTCACTGAATTACCAAACTTCTTACAAGCCCCACATTTGGAGAGACTTGGACTTAAAGGTTGTACGGGCTTGGTTGAGATTCATGAGTCAATTGGATATCTGAGAAGACTTGTTTCATTGAATTTAACAAATTGTACGAACCTCAAGGACCTTCCAAGAAGCATTTTTAACTTAGAATCTCTTAAAACTTTTGACTTGTGTGGCTGCTCAACACTTGAAAAGTTACCAGAGCAATTGGGAGATATGATGGATTTAACAAAGCTACTTATGGATGAAACTACTAGTTATCAACAACCATCCTCCTTTGGTGTTTTGAAGAATCTCGAAGATTTATTTTTTGATGGATGTAGTTGTCTCACTGAATTACCGAACTTTTTACAAGCCCCACATCTGAGGAGACTGCGACTTAAAGATTGTACAAGTTTGGTTGAGATTCATGAGTCTATTGGACTTTTAAAGAGACTTGTTCTACTTGATTTAGAAAGATGCAAGAACCTTAGGAATCTTCCTGACAACATTGTTAACTTAAAATCTCTTGAATATCTTACTTTGTCTTGCTGCTTAAAACTTGAAAAGTTACCAAAGAAATTCGGCAGTTTGACAGCTTTAATGAACCTCTGTGCAAACCAAACTGCTATTAAACAACTACCAATCTCAATTGGTCTTTTGAGGAATCTTGGTAAGATATATTTATCTGGATGTGGAGGACCATCCTCATCATTGACATCACCAAAAAGCTCCAACCGCATAAGATTATTACCTTCTATTTCTGGATTATGTTCTTTGACATTTCTAAATCTCAGTGGACAGAATTTGTGTGAAGATGATATTCCCTTTGAATTTGGATGTTTATCTTCACTCATAGAATTGGATTTATCAAGAAACAATTTTCGGAACCTAACTAGTTGCATCAGCTGCCTTCCTAAATTATCTCGTTTCTGTTTGAATGAGTGTATTGCTCTTCAATCAATTTCACTCCCTAGAAGTGTAGTGCAGTTTGAAGCACTTGGTTGCACATCATTGGAAAGAATCTTAAATTTGAAGAACGGGAAATCCAAATATTTTAGCCTGAATAATTGCCACAAACTGATTGAGATTCAAAATTTGAGGAGTTTTAAGTCTGTTTTCATGGGAAGGTGCAACAATCTAGCATATGATTTTAAGAAGAGTGTTCTCCAGGTTCTCTCTCTTCTCTTCTCTTCAATCTCTTCTCTACTCTTTTCTTCTCTTCTCTTCTCTCTCTCGTTATATGACGTAAACACTTTTTTACACTTTTTTGAAATAGATGATGTGCAAGGCTAAAGCGCAATATTATGGCACTTCCGTTTGTCTCCCCGACATTGAGATTCCAAATTGGTTTAGCCATCAGACAACCGGTTCTTTAATATCTTTTCGTGTACCTTCGTTTTTCACTGGTCAAATCAGCAATTTGCTTCTATGCGTTGTTTATGCAGCAAACACGGAAGGACCCACAGACTTTGACTTCATGTGCACATGCCGAAATAAAACTAGAAACCCCCAAGACCCCCTCTCGTTGAGGTCTTCTTCAGCTTACTTTGATATCTCTGAAGATCATATATTTGTAGACGTGATGCCATTTAATCGAATTAGATTTGAGATGAAAAGTGGAGACGAAATAGAGGTGTCAGTCGAAGTTATGGTTTTTCCTGGGCAACAGAGTGAAGTGAAGAAGCGTGAAATACAAGTGAAGAAGTGTGGAATCCATCTACTATTTGATGACCCAAATGTTGGAGATGGTGACATCTCTGAAAGTGAGGATCGACGATTGTACAATTGGTACCCATGCCTCACCAAATCCAGACCACAATCCCCCCTCCCAACTATATGGTAGCCACTCCCACACATCCCTTTGATGCTTTTTTTTTTTTTTTTTTTAATGATATAAATTATATAATATATATTTATTAATAAATAATGTTCACATTACTTCTCAAACGTATATTAATGGTTCATCTTGTTTTGCATTGTGATTTGTGCAAGACTTTATTTACAAAATTTTATATTTATAAAATCAAATAAATTTTTTATTCGTTCTTTTTCTTAGTTTCGAGCGGCCGTTGCGGATAAAAAAGCGAATTGGTAAAATGCATGCATGAGAAACCGTTTCCTGCTGTCAATCAAATTCCCTCACAGACCGCATCTGTCTGCCATACGCAGCTCTTGGCTCGCCTACCCAAAGATCAAGCAGACGACTCAAGTCAGAGGAAATTGATTGAACGGAAATGTGGGTATGGAAAAATTGTAAGTAATTTTGTAATTTTTATTTATTTTTGCTTAAAACATTGTAGTCTCTTTGGACAGTGAGGTACTGGGCTACATTTTTAGAGGGTTTAAGTTAATGTTAATTTTATGGCAGCAATTTGTATTGCAGGAAATTGTTTCCTGAATTCTTGTTTCTTCTGGGTTCTCAAATTGCAGGGCTTCCATGATCAAAGTTGACTTTAAGCTATAATAAGTTATATATCCACCTTACTTTGATTGAGGTTTGTTTAATAACAACTTAAGCTATGAGATATTCTTGTACGAAGATTTCCTTTAAACTACTTTCACTAGAGTTATTGGTATCCACGCAATCACCTTTCTTGAAAAAGGTTCTGTATTTGCTTCGAGGAATCACTACAACTGTTATTGTCACAAAAAACCATTGTAGACTTGCAAAACATGTTTCGAGGAAATATTGAGTAAACTGTTCTTGGATTCACAGGCAAACGAGATATAATCTTCCTTTGATGTCTCAGGCACTATGCTACTAAACGTACAGTTGAAAAAGGTAAGAGATGCATGAATAATATGAAGAATTTGTTTGTCTTAAAGATGCTCCAATGGATTATGTATTGTACATTCTCATATTGTAAGTTTTCGTTTGATCTTTATTGTTGAAGATTATGTTGTCAATTGTTAAAGGTAAAATCCAAAAGGAACTATTTTTCTCTGAAGGGAAGTTGGGGTTTCTTCTAATGATATGTTAGCCTCTCTCACTAGCAACAATGGGGATATTGTACAACTGTGGACATTGCAATTTCCTATTCTGGAAAAGATAGTCCGAAATATATCAACAAGCTCTCTCCAACTCTTCGAACAATTTGCTGGGAAATTCTGGAAATCTTTATGCAGCTTTTGAAATCTTTTTGTAGGTTCTTAGGAAAGACAGGGTTTGCTTTTGTTCCCCCCTTCCCCCTTTATTATAATGTCTTCAAGCATCAATCAAGTTGGATTTCAGTACTTGTATAATATTTAGCTAAATTTTGTCAATTCTAAGTCTTGCCTCCTATTTTTCTGATTAGGTTTTCCATTGGACACCATAATGTTTTGTTATATCACATTTCTATACTAAATTGGTTCATTTTTGCTTTTTGGCTCTGCATGTTTTTCTTATTCATATTTAAATTGGTAGGCATGGTTTGAAATCAGCATAGGCATTATAATGCGTTACTATTCGTGTTAGGATTGGTGTTGACAAGTGGTTACTTGTTCCTTCCATGTAGGATGTGTTTTCCATTGGTGATTGCAATGGGTTTCTTGAAAGTACTGGAAAACCAACCCTTCCAGCTTTTGCTCACGTAAGTTACTTATATGAACAACTTTTGTTATATAGATATTAGCAATCTTCTTTTGGCAAACTATTAAAGTCAGAGATATCCCAGATGACTGCAGATTTGTGTTATTTGCATATTTCATGAATAAATAATATCCACATCACACATGTTTTGGAAGGTCAAGATAAGATGATTTTTTGTTCTGTTACATTAAATTTAGGGTCTGACTTAAGTCTTTGTACTGCAAACCTCAAGGAGCTATCCCCATTACAAAATAGTGTGATGCTTGATATCTGTTGATATGCAAACATAACTAAATATGCTATTATATTTCTCTTTGGCCGGCAATTTTGGTATTGGCTCTTTAATATGCCTCCTTTTGAGTTTTCAGGGTTGCAGAGTGACAGGAGAAATATCTATTGCATCTATTAAATAGGATTGGTAACGCTGGTGGAGGTCATGCCAATGGAGCAAATGACATGGAACTCGAAGATCCATTTGTTTACAAGCATTTTGGAAGCATGGCAACCATTGGCAAATACAATGCTCAATCTCGTAGGTCTTAGGCAGAGCAAGGTGAGTTTCTAATCACTCCTGGGCCTCATCTGAGATATTAAGTTAAATTGGACCATGGACTGATGCAACAACACTTTTGCAGGAGGCCAAAGGATTATCCATGGCAGGATTTTTCAGTTGGCTTATTTGGCGGTCAGCATATTTGACTCGTGTTTTTAAGCTGGAGGAACAGATTTTATGTGGCAATCAACTGGCTTATACAACCTTGGTGTTTGATCGTGACATTTGCAGAATCTAGATTTTGGAATTAAAGGTATCTTTATCTTCGTGATAGCTGGATGGCTGGTTTGCGGAGTGTATACTACTGCAGTTAGGCCTGTTAAAGTTATATTTTTGGTTACTACTTTCAGGTAAGCAGTCATGGCACGTTTCCTTGGGATATGTTGAGCAGAGTGCAAATGAGTATGTCGACTGCCTTCATGGTGTGAGTCCATTTGAATTCGAAGATTTGATAATAATGGACGTTTTTCTGGCACAGGCGTGAAGTGAAGAATACAGTGAACATGACTACGATGAATACCTATTGTTGTTTTTGTTTTACTCCCATAACAACCCACATACTTTTCTTAATAAAGTTTAGGTGCAGCTTATATGATACATACAATTAAGATTTTTTTTGATTTGACCTCCCATGTATCTGTTGTTCGTTCATATTGAAGTTGGCTGTTGTTTTTAAGCCCTGTTTTAGTTTCTTCAAGTATCATCTATTCTCCCCAGCTTTTGGAATTGATACTTGTCATGAGTCCTTGTACTTTTAATAAGGTTATATAGATGGCATATATTGCACAGAGCTCCTCCTGGCCCCAAAATTGCTTCAGCAGAAAATAAGAAAGGTGTCCATACAGAGTGCATTTTGGAAATCCCCACATGCTGTTAGAGCAATAACTTCTAATTGGATATGTATTTTTGTGCTCCTTTTCTACTGATCTTATGTTTCTTGATTGCCCCATTTTGTGATCCTTATATGGTTGAGCAGGTAACTTTTATATATATGTTTGCTCCTTTTCTCACAAAATTAATGCTCCTGCGAAGGGAAAATTTATTGCATTTGCATAAAATAGTCATTATGCAAAAAGTTGTTGGTAGAGGTCAGTTTTTATGGTTTTGTTGACGAGATATTGTTGATATCTAATGAAAGACTTGAACCATTCAATGAGGCGTCTTTGGACAATTGATTCATATCAAGAACAAAAGTGATCTCCGATTGGAAGTGCATGTTCAATTGGTTTTATCATGACAATTCAATCCCCCATGCTCAATTCTCTTGATGCCTAGGCCTAGCTAGCCTTTTCTTATCTTTTGGAAATTAATAAATTAGCCCATGTGTTGTCACGTCCTACAGTGGAGAGACCTCAATTGAAGAGGGAAGAGGGAAGAGGGAAGAAGAGGGACATCAATTTCATTGACCAAAATGGACAGCTAGGATGCACCACGCGGAGGGCTATTCATGCGTGAAACGTGGCACCCGCATTTGGAAAATTCCACTCCTATCTTGAGATTATCTTCAGTTCAGTTAAATAAGCATTTTTAATTTTTCAATTTGCTTTAAAAAAACATGAAAACAGCATACTAAATCATAAACATCTATATCAAAACCAAAAGCAGTGAAAAGAATATATGACCATGTCTTGTGAGAAACATGATTAAACGCTATATATGATTAAACGCTCAGAAATTCTTCAACCACTATATTTTTTTTCTTATCTTTTTCAATTACAAGTCACTCTTTATCATATTCAATTATGTTTAATAATTCTTTTACATTATTCAAATCCAAAGTAGTTGAGAGTTGCAATTTCATAATTTTTTTAATAATCC
The DNA here is from genome assembly GCF_901000735.1 of Corylus avellana. Taxonomy (NCBI): domain Eukaryota; kingdom Viridiplantae; phylum Streptophyta; class Magnoliopsida; order Fagales; family Betulaceae; genus Corylus; species Corylus avellana. The sequence continues at coordinate 13,142,208 of NC_081550.1, forward strand.
TCTCTCCCTCTCTCCTTGACTTTCCCTCCTCTCAAGCCAAAATCTCTCCTCCAATTAAAAAAAAAAAAAAAAAAAAAAAAAAAAATCAATCTGGAAACTCGCATTATGAGGAGGATAAATATATTTTCTTTCATTCAGAAAATTAAAGTATTTATAGAAATAGTCAACTTCTGTATTGTGTACGAACGCGTCGACTTAGAAATTATGTTTAATAATTAATTCGCATTATTCAAATCAAAATTGTTTGAGCAAGTTATGTTTTTACGAAGACTTTCAACCCAAAAATGAAG
>NC_081550.1:13142597-13143187 GCF_901000735.1 Corylus avellana
AAAAATAGTTGAGTTCTTCCTTAGAGAGCGTAGAAGTGTGACATGTATCATGAACTCATACTTTTTAAACACTGAAAAACTGAAACGGTCACTAAATTCGCTTAATTAATGCTATGGCGTTTGATATGCCTAATAAACCCCCTCTTTTTTTTTTTTGGAAGAAATTCGTGGTATCTTATTGCAAAGAATCAAATAGAAGGAACAATTGCTCATTCAAAACAATATCATAGGTACAACCTGAAAAATTATCCAACTATACCCTATCTATGACATGTTGCACGGCCATCTTAGCCAAAAAATGGGCTGCAGCATGATAGGACGCTAACGCCTCCCCCGTGGTGGGCTCCAAAAATCCCGGTTTGGTGGGACTCAATCCTTGCTGCTAGCAGCTTCCCTGTCCAGTCCCTCACCACTCTGCCAATCCCCACTTGCCCTTTCTCTTTATTTATTGCTACATCCTAGTTCGTTTTGTGCCACCCTTTAGTAGGAGCCGTCCATGAAGAGCGGATTTGTACTTCCTGTCTTGCTGTCGGTCAAGTAGTATCCAACTGGGCTTTTTTAAAATCATCCATTTAGTCAGTGTCAAATTA
>NC_081550.1:13143300-13143770 GCF_901000735.1 Corylus avellana
AGGACAAAATTTAAAATTTTAAAAACATACTATATTAACTACTCATAGTCGGCCATATAGGTATTGCATGCATTAATATTCTAAATAAATTAGCCATAATAGGTTGGCTAACAAAACAGTGAAGAAAAAAATGTACGAGTCAGCTGAAACATCACATTACTCTCTTAGATTGGCTATTTCTACCTCTCTCTCTCTCTCTAGGGTTTGAAATATCTTAAATTGTGAAATCAAGAGCATCCAGAAGAGAAATTCAAGAGAAGAAAAGAGTGTTTAAGTACATAATTTTATTTTGTTTTGTCTTGTTTAATTTTAGCACTTTGCTCCTTTTTTGTGGTTGTGGAGATTAAATTTGACGTTGATGGTTTCTATTTAATCGAAAATTTTGTTGCTTTGATGCATCTTTGTGTTTTATGTTGTTTGATAATTAGATTCCATATATTCTCTTTACTATTTTTTTTTTTCTTTATACT
>NC_081550.1:13143938-13169021 GCF_901000735.1 Corylus avellana
TTGGAAAAAACGCGAATTTTAAATCAAAATCACGATTTCTCATAATAAATATTTGATAAAAAAAAAAATTAACTTGTTTTACCAAACGCCTTTACAATTTAAAAAGTAGTGATTTCAAAAACGCAATTTTTAAAATCGCACTTATTGAAACCGCAGTCTCAAACAATATTAAAGATTCCTTCTAATTTTCTATTAATGTTTTGATAATTGTAATCCATGTATTCTTCCTGCTATTTTTTTCTTTACGCTTTTCATGTTAAACCATGTATACCTATGGGAACAAAGATTTAAAACAAAAATTAAAACATATTTTAATTTCTCTCTATTCTCACATTTTTAAAAATGTATACCTATTGGTATACCTATTTTCATTCAGAGGTCACATGTGACAATTGATTACAATAATAAGTTAAAGATTCATAATCTAATTCGAGATCTGGGAAGGAAAATTCTTCATGAAGAATCATCTAAATATCCAGGAAAACACAGTAGATTATGGTTTCATGAGGATGACTTAAAAGTTCTACACAAATGCATGGTAAGGCACATGCATTTACATTTATAAACACAAGCACATGTACATAATATTCATGTTATGTAGGTACGTATGAGAGATTTTCCTTTTTGCCAATCATGCTTCATAGTTTTGAATAGTGTATTATTATAACTCGTAAGTGATTTACCTTTAAATTCAAAACTTTTCTAAAACAAGTCAGGTAGTTTACAACATTAAAATGGCATGCAATCACGTTTTAAGCAAATCATATAATGTTCAAATCACTTTAGTGTTCTTTTTTAAATTATGGTGAGAATATATAAGCATACCCTAGTTCAAAGTTATTTTAGATTTTCATAAGATGAGGATGTGTGTTGCTAATCCAACTATCTATTTTGCTAGGGATCTGAAACAGTCGAGGGTCTCATCTTAAATCTCTCTGTACTTGAAGATGTACATTTGAAAACTGAAGCATTTACAAATATGAAGAATTTGAGATTGCTCCAAATCAATTCTCTACTTCTTACGGGATCTTATGAATATCTCTCTGAAGAGCTAAAATGGCTTTGTTGGCATAAGTGTCCTTTGAAATTTCTACCACAGAATTTTCATCTAGATAACCTTGTTATTCTTGACATGCAACATAGTAATGTCAAACAAGTTTGGAAGAAGAAGAAAGTATAACAAATCTTACATTGCTTCTCTCTCTCTCTCTCTCTCTCTCTCTAGTCTCTATGTTAATGTTAAATATATAATTAACAAGAAATTTGTTTTTGTTTTTCTTTTATTTATTTTGTTTCACAGATTTTGAACAAGTTGAAGGTTCTTAATCTCAGCAATTCCAAAGATCTCACTAGAGCACCAGACTTCTCACAAGTCCCACAATTGGAGATACTAATACTTGAAGGTTGCACATGCTTGGTTAAGGTTCATGAGTCTATTGGATGTCTAAAAAAACTTGTTTTATTGAATTTCAAGAATTGCATGAACCTCAAGGACCTTCCAAGAAGCATTTTTAACTTAGTATCTCTTGAATCTGTTGACTTGTCTGGTTGTTCAGCACTTGAAAAGTTACCAGAGGTAGGGGAGAATATTATGGATTTAACGAAGCTAATTAGGGATGAAACTCCTATTTATCAACTACCATCCTCCTTTGGTGTTTTGAAGAATCTCAAATATTTATCGTTAGAAGGATGTAGTCGTCTCACTGAATTACCAAACTTCTTACAAGCCCCACATTTGGAGAGACTGGGACTTAAAGGTTGTATGGGTTTGGTTGAGATTCATGAGTCAATTGGATATCTTAGAAGACTTGTTTCATTGAGTTTAAACAATTGTATGAACCTCAAGGACCTTCCAAGAAGCATTTTCAACTTAGAATCTCTTGAATCTTTTGACTTGTCTGGCTGTTCAGCACTTGAAAAATTACCAGAGGGGAATATGATGGATTTAACGAAGCTAATTAGGGATGAAACTCCTATTTATCAACAACCATCCTCCTTTGGTGTTTTGAAGAATCTCAAATATTTATCGTTAGATGGATGTAGTCGTCTCATTGAATTACCAAACTTCTTACAAGCCCCACATCTGGAGATACTGGGACTTCAAGGTTGTATGGGCTTGGTTGAGATTCATGAGTCAATTGGATATCTGAGAAGACTTGTTTCATTGAATTTAAACAATTGTATGAACCTCAAGGACCTTCCAAGAAGCATTTTTAACTTAGAATCTCTTGAATCTTTTGACTTGTCTGGCTGTTCAGCACTTGAAAAATTACCAGAGGGGAATATGATGGATTTAACGAAGCTAATTAGGGATGAAACTCCTATTTATCAACTACCATCCTCCTTTGGTGTTTTGAAGAATCTCAAATATTTATCATTCGATGGATGTAGTAGTCTCACTGAATTACCAAACTTCTTACAAGCCCCACATTTGGAGAGACTTGGACTTAAAGGTTGTATGGGCTTGGTTGAGATTCATGAGTCAATTGGATATCTGAGAAGACTTGTTTCATTGAATTTAACAGATTGTACGAACCTCAAGGACCTTCCAAGAAGCATTTTTAACTTAGAATCTCTTAAAACTTTTGACTTGTGTGGCTGCTCAGCACTTGACAAGTTACCAGAGCAATTGGGAGCTATGATGGATTTAACGAAGCTACTTATGGATGAAACTACTAGTTATCAACAACCATCCTCCTTTGGTGTTTTGAAGAATCTCGAAGATTTATTTTTTGATGGATGTAGTTGTCTCACTGAATTACCGAACTTTTTACAAGCCCCACATCTAAGGAGACTGCGACTTAAAGATTGTACAAGTTTGGTTGAGATTCATGAGTCTATTGGACTTTTAAAGAGACTTGTTCAACTTGATTTAGAAAGATGCAAGAACCTTAGGAATCTTCCTGACAACATTGTTAACTTAAAATCTCTTAAATATTTTTCTGTCTTGCTGCTTAAAACTTGAAAAGTTACCGGAGAAATTCGGCAGTTTGCAAGCTTTAGTGGACCTCCGTGCAAACCAAACTGCTATTAAACAACTACCAATCTCAATTGGTCTTTTGAGGAATCTTGATAAGATATATTTATCTGGATGTGGAGGACCATCCTCATCATTGACATCACCAAAAAGCTCCAACCGCATAAGATTATTACCTTCTATTTCTGGATTATGTTCTTTGACATTTCTAAATCTCAGTGGACAGAATTTGTGTGAAGATGATATTCCCTTTGAATTTGGATGTTTATCTTCACTCATAGAATTGGATTTATCAAGAAACAATTTTCGGAACCTAACTAGTTGCATCAGCTGCCTTCCTAAATTATCTCGTTTCTGTTTGAATGAGTGTATTGCTCTTCAATCAATTTCACTCCCTAGAAGTGTAGTGGAGTTTGAAGCACTTGGTTGCACATCATTGGAAAGAATCTTAAATTTGAAGAACGGGAAATCCAAATATTTTAGCCTGCATAATTGCCACAAACTGATTGAGATTCAAAATTTGAGGAGTTTTGAGTATGTTTTCATGGGAAGGTGCAACAATCTAGCATATGATTTTAAGAAGAGTGTTCTCCAGGTTCTCTCTCTTCTCTTCTCTTCAATCTCTTCTCTACTCTTTTCTTCTCTTCTCTTCTCTCTCTCGTTATATGACGTAAACACTTTTTTACACTTTTTTGAAATAGATGATGTGCAAGGCTAAAGCGCAATATTATGGCACTTCCGTTTGTCTCCCCGACATTGAGATTCCAAATTGGTTTAGCCATCAGACAACCGGTTCTTTAATATCTTTTCGTGTACCTTCGTTTTTCACTGGTCAAATCAGCAATTTGCTTCTATGCGTTGTTTATGCAGCAAACACGGAAGGACCCACAGACTTTGACTTCATGTGCACATGCCGAAATAAAACTAGAAACCCCCAAGACCCCCTCTCGTTGAGGTCTTCTTCAGCTTACTTTGATATCTCTGAAGATCATATATTTGTAGACGTGATGCCATTTAATCGAATTAGATTTGAGATGAAAAGTGGAGACGAAATAGAGGTGTCAGTCGAAGTTATGGTTTTTCCTGGGCAACAGAGTGAAGTGAAGAAGCGTGAAATACAAGTGAAGAAGTGTGGAATCCATCTACTATTTGATGACCCAAATGTTGGAGATGGTGACATCTCTGAAAGTGAGGATCGACGATTGTACAATTGGTACCCATGCCTCACCAAATCCAGACCACAATCCCCCCTCCCAACTATATGGTAGCCACTCCCACACATCCCTTTGATGCTTTTTTTTTTTTTTTTTTTAATGATATAAATTATATAATATATATTTATTAATAAATAATGTTCACATTACTTCTCAAACGTATATTAATGGTTCATCTTGTTTTGCATTGTGATTTGTGCAAGACTTTATTTACAAAATTTTATATTTATAAAATCAAATAAATTTTTTATTCGTTCTTTTTCTTAGTTTCGAGCGGCCGTTGCGGATAAAAAAGCGAATTGGTAAAATGCATGCATGAGAAACCGTTTCCTGCTGTCAATCAAATTCCCTCACAGACCGCATCTGTCTGCCATACGCAGCTCTTGGCTCGCCTACCCAAAGATCAAGCAGACGACTCAAGTCAGAGGAAATTGATTGAACGGAAATGTGGGTATGGAAAAATTGTAAGTAATTTTGTAATTTTTATTTATTTTTGCTTAAAACATTGTAGTCTCTTTGGACAGTGAGGTACTGGGCTACATTTTTAGAGGGTTTAAGTTAATGTTAATTTTATGGCAGCAATTTGTATTGCAGGAAATTGTTTCCTGAATTCTTGTTTCTTCTGGGTTCTCAAATTGCAGGGCTTCCATGATCAAAGTTGACTTTAAGCTATAATAAGTTATATATCCACCTTACTTTGATTGAGGTTTGTTTAATAACAACTTAAGCTATGAGATATTCTTGTACGAAGGTTTCCTTTAAACTACTTTCACTAGAGTTATTGGTATCCACGCAATCACCTTTCTTGAAAAAGGTTCTGTATTTGCTTCGAGGAATCATTACAACTGTTATTGTCACAAAAAACCATTGTAGACTTGCAAAACATGTTTCGAGGAAATATTGAGTAAACTGTTCTTGGATTCACAGGCAAAAGAGATATAATCTTCCTTTGATGATCGTCTCAGGCACTATGCTACTAAACGTACAGTTGAAAAAGGTAAGAGATGCATGAATAATATGAAGAATTTGTTTGTCTTAAAGATGCTCCAATGGATTATGTATTGCACATTCTCATATTGTAAGTTTTCGTTTAATCTTTATTGTTGAAGATTATGTTGTCAATTGTTAAAGGTAAAATCCAAAAGGAACTATTTTTCTCTGAAGGGAAGTTGGGGTTTCTTCTAATGATATGTTAGCCTCTCTCACTAGCAACAATGGGGATATTGTACAACTGTGGACATTGCAATTTCCTATTCTGGAAAAGATAGTCCGAAATATATCAACAAGCTCTCTCCAACTCTTCGAACAATTTGCTGGGAAATTCTGGAAATCTTTATGCAGCTTTTGAAATCTTTTTGTAGGTTCTTAGGAAAGACAGGATTTGCTTTTGTTCCCCCCTTCCCCCTTTATTATAATGTCTTCAAGCATCAATCAAGTTGGATTTCAGTACTTGTATAATATTTAGCTAAATTTTGTCAATTCTAAGTCTTGCCTCCTATTTTTCTGATTAGGTTTTCCATTGGACACCATAATGTTTTGTTATATCACATTTCTATACTAAATTGGTTCATTTTTGCTTTTTGGCTCTGCATGTTTTTCTTATTCATATTTAAATTGGTAGGCATGGTTTGAAATCAGCATAGGCATTATAATGCGTTACTATTCGTGTTAGGATTGGTGTTGACAAGTGGTTACTTGTTCCTTCCATGTAGGATGTGTTTTCCATTGGTGATTGCAATGGGTTTCTTGAAAGTACTGGAAAACCAACCCTTCCAGCTTTTGCTCACGTAAGTTACTTATATGAACAACTTTTGTTATATAGATATTAGCAATCTTCTTTTGGCAAACTATTAAAGTCAGAGATATCCCAGATGACTGCAGATTTGTGTTATTTGCATATTTCATGAATAAATAATATCCACATCACACATGTTTTGGAAGGTCAAGATAAGATGATTTTTTGTTCTGTTACATTAAATTTAGGGTCTGACTTAAGTCTTTGTACTGCAAACCTCAAGGAGCTATCCCCATTACAAAATAGTGTGATGCTTGATATCTGTTGATATGCAAACATAACTAAATATGCTATTATATTTCTCTTTGGCCGGCAATTTTGGTATTGGCTCTTTAATATGCCTCCTTTTGAGTTTTCAGGGTTGCAGAGTGACAGGAGAAATATCTATTGCATCTATTAAATAGGATTGGTAACGCTGGTGGAGGTCATGCCAATGGAGCAAATGACATGGAACTCGAAGATCCATTTGTTTACAAGCATTTTGGAAGCATGGCAACCATTGGCAAATACAATGCTCAATCTCGTAGGTCTTAGGCAGAGCAAGGTGAGTTTCTAATCACTCCTGGGCCTCATCTGAGATATTAAGTTAAATTGGACCATGGACTGATGCAACAACACTTTTGCAGGAGGCCAAAGGATTATCCATGGCAGGATTTTTCAGTTGGCTTATTTGGCGGTCAGCATATTTGACTCGTGTTTTTAAGCTGGAGGAACAGATTTTATGTGGCAATCAACTGGCTTATACAACCTTGGTGTTTGATCGTGACATTTGCAGAATCTAGATTTTGGAATTAAAGGTATCTTTATCTTCGTGATAGCTGGATGGCTGGTTTGCGGAGTGTATACTACTGCAGTTAGGCCTGTTAAAGTTATATTTTTGGTTACTACTTTCAGGTAAGCAGTCATGGCACGTTTCCTTGGGATATGTTGAGCAGAGTGCAAATGAGTATGTCGACTGCCTTCATGGTGTGAGTCCATTTGAATTCGAAGATTTGATAATAATGGACGTTTTTCTGGCACAGGCGTGAAGTGAAGAATACAGTGAACATGACTACGATGAATACCTATTGTTGTTTTTGTTTTACTCCCATAACAACCCACATACTTTTCTTAATAAAGTTTAGGTGCAGCTTATATGATACATACAATTAAGATTTTTTTTGATTTGACCTCCCATGTATCTGTTGTTCGTTCATATTGAAGTTGGCTGTTGTTTTTAAGCCCTGTTTTAGTTTCTTCAAGTATCATCTATTCTCCCCAGCTTTTGGAATTGATACTTGTCATGAGTCCTTGTACTTTTAATAAGGTTATATAGATGGCATATATTGCACAGAGCTCCTCCTGGCCCCAAAATTGCTTCAGCAGAAAATAAGAAAGGTGTCCATACAGAGTGCATTTTGGAAATCCCCACATGCTGTTAGAGCAATAACTTCTAATTGGATATGTATTTTTGTGCTCCTTTTCTACTGATCTTATGTTTCTTGATTGCCCCATTTTGTGATCCTTATATGGTTGAGCAGGTAACTTTTATATATATGTTTGCTCCTTTTCTCACAAAATTAATGCTCCTGCGAAGGGAAAATTTATTGCATTTGCATAAAATAGTCATTATGCAAAAAGTTGTTGGTAGAGGTCAGTTTTTATGGTTTTGTTGACGAGATATTGTTGATATCTAATGAAAGACTTGAACCATTCAATGAGGCGTCTTTGGACAATTGATTCATATCAAGAACAAAAGTGATCTCCGATTGGAAGTGCATGTTCAATTGGTTTTATCATGACAATTCAATCCCCCATGCTCAATTCTCTTGATGCCTAGGCCTAGCTAGCCTTTTCTTATCTTTTGGAAATTAATAAATTAGCCCATGTGTTGTCACGTCCTACAGTGGAGAGACCTCAATTGAAGAGGGAAGAGGGAAGAGGGAAGAAGAGGGACATCAATTTCATTGACCAAAATGGACAGCTAGGATGCACCACGCGGAGGGCTATTCATGCGTGAAACGTGGCACCCGCATTTGGAAAATTCCACTCCTATCTTGAGATTATCTTCAGTTCAGTTAAATAAGCATTTTTAATTTTTCAATTTGCTTTAAAAAAACATGAAAACAGCATACTAAATCATAAACATCTATATCAAAACCAAAAGCAGTGAAAAGAATATATGACCATGTCTTGTGAGAAACATGATTAAACGCTATATATGATTAAACGCTCAGAAATTCTTCAACCACTATATTTTTTTTCTTATCTTTTTCAATTACAAGTCACTCTTTATCATATTCAATTATGTTTAATAATTCTTTTACATTATTCAAATCCAAAGTAGTTGAGAGTTGCAATTTCATAATTTTTTTAATAATCCTCTCTCCCTCTCTCCTTGACTTTCCCTCCTCTCAAGCCAAAATCTCTCCTCCAATTAAAAAAAAAAAAAAAAAAAAAAAAAAAATCAATCTGGAAACTCGCATTATGAGGAGGATAAATATATTTTCTTTCATTCAGAAAATTAAAGTATTTATAGAAATAGTCAACTTCTGTATTGTGTACGAACGCGTCGACTTAGAAATTATGTTTAATAATTAATTCGCATTATTCAAATCAAAATTGTTTGAGCAAGTTATGTTTTTACGAAGACTTTCAACCCAAAAATGAAGCCGCAAATGAAGACGGTACCCTTTTCAAGCATTTTTTAAAAACATTCAAATCCTATATATATATATTTAATTTACTTATTCAATTGATGATAGGGTTTAACTTTAGACTTTCTAACTTCAACTACAATCCAACTCTCTTTCTGCTTGCCTTGACTTTTTTTTTTTTTTTTTTTTTTTTTTTCAATATAATGGAGAAATAATGTTTTAAAAATCAGCAAAAATAAAATATGAAATTATTAGAAAGTTGAGATATTAGCCCATGCCACTAATATATCCATTAAAGAATCATCATCATCATCGTCGTGTCCTCTTTAGTAGCGTGAGCTTAGAGGATCCAAAAATATATAACTGAGGAAGAAAAAGAATGAATTGTCATCAAAAGAAATTGGATTTTGATATATGTTCAGTAAATGATCTTTCTCATTTTTCAATTTACTTTCCAAAAATATCCTCCTCTTAAGTTGCCCAATATGCCTCATTTTTCAGTCCAATCAAACTCGACCACAAGAAGCATCTTGTCTTCCATGGCTACTCCAACCATTTCATCATCTTCTGAATCTGGTTGGGATTACGATGTCTTTCTAAGTTTCAGAGGTGAAGACACCCGCAAGAACTTCACTGATCATCTTTACTCTGCCTTGGTGGGACAAGGAATCATCACCTTCCGAGATGACAAGGAGCTTTCAAAAGGAGAGAATATCTCTACCAAACTTGTCAACGTGATTCGAAGATCAAGGATTTCTATTGTGGTTTTCTCCAAAGGCTATGCTTCTTCCAAGTGGTGTCTTGATGAGCTTGTGGAAATTGTGCACTGTAAGAATATCATAGACCACGCTAATCTTCTTCCCATCTTTTATCACGTGAACCCCTCGGATGTTCGAAATCAGACTGGAACTTTTGCTAAAGCTTTTGCTAGGCATGAAAAGCAGTTTCAAACAAGTATGGAGAGGGTGCAAAGCTGGAGAGTAGCCCTTACTGAAGCTACGAATTGTTCTGGGTGGGATCTAGAAAGCGCTGCAAAAGGGTATTATGCTATAGACTCTTGTACTTTTTCATTCATTTCTTTGATTTCTTTTTTCTGTTGGTTTCTTTTCTTTTCTTTTAATCTTAGCAAAAAAAAAAAAAAAAAAAAAAGATAAATAGTAACATTAAGCTAAATAGACCACAAGGGTGGTGGTTGAGTTGGTAGAAGAATTCCTTTCATCCTAGTGGTCGAGTGTTCGAATCCGCTTGCGGTAGTAGATGCGTGGACCAGATGCTACTTTGAAGGGGCTCTACTGGCTCACACCTTTGTGGGGTTGTGGTAACGGGCTCGCCTTCCCAGGCAGTAGCTATGGCTCAAACCGGACATTCCACAGCGGGTGGGAACTCCGATGGTAACGCCCAAGGGGGAAAACTACATTGGTCGCCCTTCCCACCTTTTTAATTAGAAAAAAAAAAAAAGAAGCTAAATAGATCGAAGAGAATTAGTATTTGAGTTGAATCAGTTGATGGTTACCTCGTGGCTATTCTATCAATATATCAAGATCATGCCATTTAGAGACAAAAATTTTTTTTCCTAGAATTATCAAGTCTAGGATTGCTTTTTAGATAAAATATCGTACACTTGAGAGGAATGATATTGTAAATTTGTAATGGCATGTCAAAATTTTTTGACGTGTTTATTTAGCGACATCAAAAATTATTGACGTGGCAAACATGAGTTACTGTTTGCCACATCAATGAAGTCCCTGTTTTTTGTAGTGATACTTTGCATGAAACAGTTAATGAATTTTTCTACCGGAAGAAAAAATTGTTTCATGGCAGGTCAATAGGAGAAGAAATTATATAGAAATATATTTAAATGATTATTATCAATAAATTTGATAAAACCTACTTGTTTTGTCATGGTGTATTAGCCTTAAATGATTGAGATGATAACATCCTTATGTTGTCTATGAGTCATAATTTTATTTCTTTTCCTCTGCATGTTCTTATTTTATTGTTTTTCATTTGAATTATAATGATTAGGTATGAATCGAGATTGATCCAAGAGATTATTGAAGAAGTTTTGTGTAGAGTGAACCCCGTCCGCTTGGATGTTGCCATACACCCAGTAGGAATACAATCTCGTGTTGAAGACATAAAAGCTTTATTAAATCTTGGAACAAATAACATTCGCATTGTGGGCTTCTATGGGATGGGTGGAATTGGAAAAACAACCCTAGCGAAAGCTGTCTATAACGAAATATGTCATGGATTTCAAGGAAGCAGCTTTCTATTAAATGTTAAAGAAAAATCAAAAGAGTCCAATGGTTTGGTTCATTTGCAAGAACAACTTCTTTATGATATCTTGCACAAGAAGAACTGGAATGTTTACAATGTTGATAGAGGGATAACTTTGATTAAGGAAAGAATTCAAGGAAAAAAAGTTCTTGTTGTTCTTGATGATGTGGATCACTTAGACCAATTACACGCATTAGTTGGAAACTTCAAGTTGTTTGGTCTAGGAAGTAGACTCATTGCAACAACTAGAGACGAACATTTGCTAAATCTACTTAAAGTAGATGAAAAATGTAAGGTTCAAGAATTGAATCATCGAGAGTCTCTTCGACTTTTCAAGTGGCATGCCTTCAAGATGACCCACCGAATAAAAGAATACATGGATCTTTCAGTTAGTATAGTGAAGTATACTGGAGGACTTCCCTTGGCTCTTGTGGTTTTGGGTTCTTCTCTATTTGAAAAAAGTGTTGACGTATGGAAAAGCAAATTGAAAAAATTACAAAAAATTCCTGACACAGAGATTCAGACCAAACTGAAAATTAGCTACGATTCATTGGATGATGTTGTGACAAAGGACATATTCCTTGATATTGCATGTTTCTTTATCGGTATGGAGAAAGAATATGTCATCAAAATACTGGATGAATGTGATTTATTTGCAAATGATGGACTCAAAATTCTCATTCAAAGGTCCCTTGTGACAATTGATGATAATAAGTTGAGGATGCATGATCTAATTCGAGATATGGGGAGAGGGATTGTTCTTGCAGAATCACCTCGTAATCCAGGAAAACGAAGTAGATTGTGGTTCCACGAGGATATCTTAAATGTACTAAGCCAACATATGGTAAGAGGTACATGCATTTATATATACACAAGTGCACACATACATCAATACATAATATAAGTTAGTATGCATGAGAATTTTTAGTTTTATCTTTTTGCCAAGCATACATCAATACATAATATAAGTTAGTATGCATGAGAATTTTTAGTTTTATCTTTTCACCAAGCATGCATCATAATTTGAATAATATATCAACATATCTTGTAACTAAATGATCTTAAATTCTCTAAATCAAGTCAACAATTGATACTTCACAACATTTCAAAGGTACACAATCACGTTTTAAACAACTTTAATTATGTCTAAGGGTCTGTTTGGATTTGTGATTTCAAAAAGTGTGATTTAAAAATAGCAATTCTAAAATGTGCTATTTGAAAACATGATTTTTAAAAAAGCTGTTAAGCGTTTAGCAAAATTTCAATTTGGTCTTTAAAATCACAATTTAACCTTTAAAATTGTTCGTTTTCAAAAAAGTACTTCGTTACCTTTTTAAATCGCAATTTTTGTAAGAATGCAATCCCAAACAATTTATTTTCTGTGATTTGGTTTAAAATCACACTTTTTGTCTATCAAATCGCTATGTGAAACGCATCCTAAATTACTTTAGTATTTTTTTTTTAAAATATATATATCATGAAAATATATTGGACTACTCTAGTTCAAAGTTATTCTAGCTTTACACATGATGAGGACATGTGTTACTCATCAAACCTTTTATTTTGCCAGGGTTCAAAAAAAGTGGAGGGTCTCATCTTTAATCTCCCTGTGCCTGAAGATCTACATTTGATCACTGAAGGATTTGCAAATATGAATAATTTGAGATTGCTCCAAATCAATGATGTACATCTCATTGGATCTTATGAATATCTTCCTAAAAAGCTAAAATGGCTTTGTTGGCATAAGTGCCCTCTGGAATCTCTGCCACAAAATTTTCATCTAGAGAATCTTGTTATTCTTGACATGCAACATAGTTATGTCGAACAAGTTTGGAAGGAGAAAAAAGTAAAACAAATCTTACATTATTGTTGTTGTTGTTGTTGTTGTTTTTGTTTTTTTTGTTTTTGTTTTTTTTTTATCTCTCTCTCTCCCCGTTAATGTTAAATGTATAACTAATAAGAACTTTTTTTCTTTCTTTATTTTGTTTTCACAGAATTTCAACAAGTTGAAGGTCCTTAATTTGAGCAATTGCAAATGTCTCACCACATTACCAAACTTCTCACAAGGCTCACAATTGGAGATATTAATACTTGAAGGTTGTACAAGCTTGGTTCAGGTTCATGAGTCCATTAGTTATCTCAAAAGACTTGTTTCATTGAATTTAAAGAATTGCACAAATCTAAAAGACCTTCCAAGAAGCATTTTTAACTTAGAATCTCTTGAAACTCTTGACTTGTCTGGCTGCTTAGCACTTGAAAAATTACCAGAGCAACTACCATCATCCTTTGGTGTTTTGAAGAATCTTAAAACTTTATCATTATATGGATGTAGTCGTCTCATTAAATTACCAAACTTCCTACAAGTCCCACATCTAAAGAGTTTGGTACTTGAAGGTTGTACAAGCTTGGTTGAGATTCATGATTCCATTGAACTTCTAAAAGGACTTGTTTTGCTGGATTTACAAAGATGCGAGAGCCTTAGGAATCTTCCAAGTAGCATTTCTAACTTAGAATCTCTTGAAACTCTTGACTTGTCTGGTTGTTTAGCACTTAAAAAATTACCAGAGCAACTACCATCCTCCTTTGGCCTTTTGAAGAATCTCAAAACTGTATCATTACGTGAATGTAGTCGTCTCACCAAATTACCAAACTTACAATCCCCACATCTAGAGAGACTGATACTTGAAGGTTGTACAAGCTTGGTTGAGATTCACGAGTCTATTGGACTTCTAAAAAGACTTGTTTTACTGAATTTACAAAGTTGTAAGAAGCTTAAGAATCTTCCAAATAGCATTTCTAACTTGGAATCTCTTGAAACTCTTAACTTGTGGAAGTGCTATAGTCTTGAAAAGTTACCGGAGCAATTGAAAAATATGACGGCTTTAAAAGAGCTAGATGCGGGGCTCACTGCTATTAAGCAAGTACCATCCTCCTTTAGGCTTTTGAATAATCTCGAAAGTTTAAGATTTTTTGGATGTGTATGTCTCATCGAATCACCAGAGTTCTCAGAAACCTCATGTCTAAAGGAACTGTCATTTGAGGGTTGTACAAGCTTGGTTGAGATTCACGAGTCCATTGGACATCTAAAAGGACTTAAATCACTTAATTTAGGAAGGTGCAAGAAGCTTAGGAATCTTCCAATTAGTAGCATTTCTAACTTAGAATCTCTTAAAGTTCTTATGCTGTCTGTCTGCATAGAACTTGACAAGTTACCAAAACAATTGGAGAACATGAAGGCCTTATGGAAATTGACTGCATACGGAATTCGCATTGGATCTGGAGGACCAAAATCGTCCTTGCGTCTTTTGAGTACTCTCAATGTTTTAACATTACATGGATGTGGAGGACCGATATCATCCAAAAGCTCAGACCGCATGAGTTTGTTACCGATCTCTGAATTATGTTCATTGACAGAACTAGATCTTAGTGACCGCAATTTGTCTGAAGATGAGTTTCTTGAATTTAAATGTTTATCTTCACTCAAAAGGTTGAATTTATCAAGAAACAACTTTCGTAACCTACCTAATTGCATTAGCTGCCTTCCCAAATTACAGCATTTGGATTTGAATGAGTGTACTACTCTTCAATCAATTTCACTTCCCAGAAATGTAATAGTTTTGGGAGCAAATGGGTGCACATCATTGGAAAGAATCTCAATTCTGACCAACCAGAGTTCAGGATCTTCTGACCTTGATAATCCGGACATACTGGATAAGATTTCCTCATCTTTTTACCTTGACAATTGCCACAAATTGGTTGATGTTCAAAATTTGGAGAGTTTGCGATGTGTACCGACTACTATTCGCATGGGAAGCTGCAACAATCTATCATCTGATTTCAGGGAGAGTGTTTTACAGGTTCTCTCTCTTTCTCTTCTTCTCCTTTTCTCTCTCTCATTCTCATTTTAACACATTTTATGACACAAACACATTTTTTTGAAATAGATGATGTGCAGCATGACACTTAACGTTAGTTGCGTTCTCCTCCCCGGAAGTGAGATTCCAAATTGGATTAGCCATCAGGCAATGGGTTCTTCAGTATCCTTCCGGGTGCCTCCGTTTATGGATGGTAAAATCGGCAAGGTGGTTTTATGCATTGTTTATGCAGTAAACAAGGAAACAGCAGAGTTGGGTCTTGGGGGTTTGTTCAGATGGAGATTATGTAATAAAAGTTCAGATGGAGACCAGTCCAACAATTGGGGCGACTGGGATGTCGTGGGACAAACTTCGGCTTATTTTGATATCTTGGAAGATCATATGGTTGCACAAGTGAGGGCTGATTCACTCTGGAGACGAAATAGAAGGAAGATGAAAGTTGGAGACGAAATAGAGGTCGCCTTCGATCTACAAATGTGGGGTATTAATGGAAGTATTGATCCGCAAATTATGTGTGGAATTGATCGACAAATTATGGAAGTGAAGAGGTGTGGAGTCCATCTACTGGTTGATGAGCGTTACCCAATTGTTAGAGATGACGGCATCTCTGAAAGTGAGGATATATTCATGACAATCTGATTCCCGTGCTCAATGCTCTTGATGCCTAGCTTTTTCTTTATCTTTAATTTGGAAATTAATAAATAAAGATGATATTGCCATTGATCTTGAGAGATTATATATATTCACTCCAGTTTTTGGATTTATCATACAACAACTTCCGCAACCTACCTTATTGCATAAGTCTCCTTCCAAAATTAAAATTTTTGACATTAAATCACTGTATGTCTCTTCAATCAATTTCAGGACTCCCTGTAATTGTAGTGAGCCTACTTGCATTTGGCTGCTCGTCAATGAAAAGACTCTCGATTTTTCTATTTAATAAATTGTTTAGTAAATGTGTTCGTTTCAGTTTCCTCCCTGGTAGTAAAATTCCAAATTGGTTCACCCATCAGAGAATTGGATATTCAATACCTTTTGATGTTCCTTCAATATCATCTCATGTACCTTCACTTTCAGAGGATGTAGTTTACATACGATTTATTTGAACTGTTTATGCAAAGGAGGACGTATCGGATCGGTTGATAAAAATTTGCGTGACTGTTGATAAGAAAAGTAGAGGCTACCGCGCGACAGGTTATATATTGTGCCTGCAAGTTGCAACTGCACAATATATATATACTGCCATACTGGCCTAATATTTCTCAAAAAGAATAGATGATCTGAGACTTCGTCTTCAGAGATCCATCCATGTCGGAATAAATCAACGTTCCACATTGAGTACTGTAGAAAGAGAAGGCTCGTATCGTCAAAAGAAGTTCCATTTTCACTCGTTAATTAACAAAAAGCAATAATGAGAACACATCTTTCGAGTCAAAAAAACAAACGCCGACGAAAGATGGTAAGAAAGTGCATGAGAGAGTTCAATATAAAGTTGAATTAATATGATTGCAATAAGGAATCAAAAGGGTTTTAAATCTTCTTCTTTTTTGGTTTCACCGAGATAATTAAATAGGAGAAAACAATACAAGCTTTTTTCTGATTATTTTAAGGGAAAATTACAATTTATTTCTCTAAAGTTGATAACGCTTTTCAATTTAAACATCAAAGTTTCAATTTTTATAATTCACCACCACAAAGTTTCAATTTTTTTTTTTTTTTCAATTCGACCAATATTATTTCAAAATTTTTATATTATTCCTGATTTTTATTTTTATTTTTTTATTTTTTTTGAAAAAAAAAAACAAATTTAAAGGTGCTAAAATACCAGATGGCCAAAGTTTTGGATACATTTTTGGGGAACCCACGGTCTAACAATTGAGATAATCATTTTTTTGGGGGATAAACCTCATCGATCTCAGCGTTTGAGAAAGTTGTAGAGAGAGAGTAAAAGGTTTCAAACTAAGTTTTTGAAAATGGACGCAATATTTCAACTTTAGAATGGGAAAGCAGCCTCCACGCAATCAGTCATCACCACCGACCCAGCTGTGGATGATCTTT
This sequence comes from Corylus avellana, assembly GCF_901000735.1. Classification (NCBI taxonomy): domain Eukaryota; kingdom Viridiplantae; phylum Streptophyta; class Magnoliopsida; order Fagales; family Betulaceae; genus Corylus; species Corylus avellana. The sequence continues at coordinate 13,160,774 of NC_081550.1, forward strand.
TCCTTTATCTAAAGACTAACAAGTAAAAGCAAATTAAAGAGAGCTCCTACAAATTTCGCGGAGCTTAAAAAAATTTTTGTTTCGTATGAAAAAGTTAAAAAAAAATTAAAAAAAAATTGTTTTGTAGTGATTTTTTATTTGAATAATAATAAAAAATAATTGATATGATATAAAAAGTAAGAATATTGTAATTAATTTTAAAAAAAATAGTATGGACTTTTTTTAGTCATTTGGCAAACACACCCACTAATCTACTCATCAACAACTTTATCCACGAGAAGACAACCTCAATCCCCCGGACACTGTGTTTAGGAGCTCAGCCTACTTTTCTCTAAATCAAGTGAGAATAATTTTGTTTAAATCGGTCAATAAATTTATTATGTGTTTTTTTCTCTGACTTTTTTAATTAATATGGAAGAAATGTATAGTCTTATTAAAAAATTATAAACTTCTCACATATTTAAAAAATAAGTGATAATACTATAGATTCGGTTAAAGAAAACTTCTCCCTTCCAAATTTTTTTAAAAAATTCTGTTTATTCTTAAACCCCCTCCTAATTCTTGCTTCTGCTATAAATCACCATATTTGAAGTTAATAGGTGTAATTATTGAAGCTCAAAGGTTGCATAATATAAAAAAAGTCCAATTATTGAACCAATCAATAGATGGTGACATCCAGTCCTATTTACTCTTATTACACAATCTTTCAACTTGTTAAGGAAACCAAAATCTTTACCACAAGAGCCATCTCCTTGAATCTAAGAAAACTCGACTCGAATCAGTGGTTGCAAATAATTGTGTTGTCTATGCAACGTTTATTCATCTCACTACTGCAAAACGTGTTCTCCGTTTCCTTAAGGGCGCCACACCTACTTTTGGGTTACATTATACAAGACTCTTTGCAACTTAATGATTATTGTGATTTTGATTGGGCAGGTAGTCCAGATGACAGAAAGTTTACTACAGGTTATGACATTTATCTTGGTCTATGCCTCATTTCTTGGATTGCTAAGAAACAAACAGTTGTGGCCAAATCTAGCACAAAGGCTGAGTATCGGTCCATGACACTTGCTGTTGCTAAAATGTATTGGACTTGCGTGCTATTTCAAGAGTTAAAAGGTCCCTCTCGTTCACACCCCATGCTTATGGGTTGATGGTATTAGTGCTCTCTCTCCTCTAATCATGTATTTCATGTCTGAACGAAATACATTGAAGTGAATTATCACCTTATTAGAGAAAATTTTTAACAAGGATATTCTTGCTCGGTACATTTCCACTCATGCTCAACCATCCGATATTTTCGCCAAAGGTTTATCTCGGGACGCATTTCTTTTCCTAGGAGACAAGTTGCTGGTCTTTTCTCACCCAACAACTTGACGGAGAATGTCAACGGCATAGAGCCCTGCAAGTCAAACATTGATACTGCAAGTCAAACATTGCTGCTCCAGAAATCAAGCCATGATTAAAGCTGCCATTTCATTCTCCTTGTTTTATGCTAATGTACACAATAGCCTTAGACGTAGCTAGTTGTCTCCTTTCGAAGCTTTGTTCGGCAATGAAATGAAAAAAAAAAGTAGAACAGTATTGTAACAGATTTAATTAATATGAGATAAAAAAGTAAGAATATTTTGTATAAAAAAGTAAAAAAATTATTTTATAGTGATTTTTTTATTTGAATAATAATAAAAAGTGATTGATGTTATGTAAAAAGTAAGAATATTAGGATTGACTTTGAGAAGAATTTTTTGAGTATTTTGGTCCAGTTCGGTCCGGCCTTTGCCAAACACAACCTTAATTATCTTACCTGTAACATTAATCATCTTACCTGTAAAAGTCCGCCTCTGTGTATCATTACGTTTCTGTGTTAAGGAATTATAAATAGATGATAACTTTACTGTTTTGGTTCAAGCAACCAAAAAGCAGATGATTCTTCTTCTAACTTTAAGCTGATCCTTTCTCTCTCACTTTCCCTTCTTTCAACCCAAAATCTCTGTTTTTGGTTACCCAGAAATCCTAATCCAAGTTTCAGCCATCAAACTCAGAAACTGAGCGTTAAAACCCATTTTGTAGACATCCCCACATTTCTCACTTCTCCCCATACCCTCCCCATCCCTCTCTATCTACCACTCTACCACCCATGGACCAAACCACTAGTGCGAGACAAAGCTTGAAGCGGAAGCTGGAGCGGGAGCCAGAATCCGAAGACCAAAACAAGGCTTGCAAGGTTCTCGTCATCGAAGACCCAAACAAAGACGGTACCGCTTTCAAGCATTTAAAAAACTCAAATCCTATATATATTGTTACACATAAGCCCATCACTCGAGCCCACGGTCAAAGGTCTGTGGGCCCAAGAAAGCCCAGTGCATCCAAATGGGCTTTCCAAACGCGTTTAGCACAAGGCAATGGATACAATGTCGTTCCCTACACTCTCGGACTGCGAAAAGTCCAGGTATAGGGCCATAATGAACTTCCCACACTTAACATCCAAATGCATCTATTATATCAGGGACAAGGCTCGGCTATATAGACAGCTCGCACATAGCAAGATCACCGGGACAGTTACGGTCCTACTCTTAAAGACGCCTCACAGATACATGCCATCCTCGGAATCTTGTCAACATATGTAACGGCCTCTTACCGATCATAAAGAAAGGAGACACAAATATTAACTCTCCAGCCGTTACACCCAAATCCCGGATTCTTTGCCCGGTCATCATAACCACCTCTGCATGCTCATCTATAAAAGGCTTCACCCCGAAGGTATGAGAGACCACTAAGACGCATACTAAGCTTATATACATACTGACTTAAGCATCGGAGGAGGAACTGCCGGCCAACACCCGGCGCGTCCTCTTAACACGTGCTTTAGTTTTGCAGGTTTACAGAAAGGTGAACAACGAAAGGCATAGCTCAAAGACTTGGATTTCCTCAAATTCACCATACTGGAAACTGCTTCAACAATTAGGCGCCGTTTGTGGGAACGACTAAACCGTTCTTACAAAAATAATATCCGCAGTAATGGTGAACACAAGATCAAGAAGCTGAGCTCGCACCGAAGAACCACCGGTCCGAGCCAATCAAAGGCCACCATCGGCGCTTCAGAATGCCGGCGATAAGGAGAGCATCGCTTCTCTCGAAGCACAAATGACGCTTCTAATCCAGCAGAATAAGGAGCTGCAACTCCGATTTCAGTTTCATCCCAAATCAATCAGGCTGAATAGTCGGATGGGCAAAGAAATCACGATCATCAATTCGGTAACCGGGACCTCCATTCTGATGGTCACAGCCAGCAAGGTGAGAGTCGCCCTCCCCTACGCAGCCATACTCGCTGAGGTGAAAACTTCCGCAAAATGGTGGAACCACAACCAATCACGGCTTCGCAAGGGGAGGTAGACAAAGCATTGGCAAAACTTAAGACCAAGCTGGAAGCCATGGAGAAGAAAGAGAAGTATTAGACTGCAGTGGTGAGCAAGCTCCTCACTGGGATGGAGACGCCATTCACCAAACAGGTAATCGATCATCCACTCCCCAACAAATTTAAAATACCATAGATCCCGAGCTATAGTGGAGTCGGAGATCAAACCGAGCATCTGTAGAACTATCGGATGCGCCTGACGTTGCACGCCATTCCCAACGAGATAGCATGCAGAGCTTTGCCCAACTACACTCTTGGGAAACACTAAACTTAGCACCTAATTTTGTGGCTACCTTTGAGGATTTGGCTCGGATTTTCCTCACCCATTTCCTGGGTTCCAAAGAAAGGAAGAAACCATCTAGGTACCTATTGACGCTCCACCAGGGAGAAGGGGAGAGTTTAAATGAATTCATGATTCGGTTTAACACTGAAAAATTGAAGGTGAAAGATCCTACGGATGGTGTAATCTTTTCCGTCGTCTACAACGGAATCTCACTCGAGGAGCCAGTGGCAAGGAAAATTGCGAGAAGGCAGCCGAACAGCCTCCAGGAGCTACTGGACAAGGTAGAGGAGGTTATCAACGAAGAGGAGACCTTGAAGGCAATGAGATCAGCCCAAGAAGCTCCCAAGAAGTTGGAAGAAAAGAAGAGGAAAGATCACCCGAGGTTCGGCGCCCCGAAACACTCAAATGCCAACAATTTGATAGAGTACTAGCCAACCCACCCGAGGAATTAAGCCCGGTTTCGGCCCCATGGCCCTTTGCGCAATGGGGGGTCGACTTAGTGGGTCCACTTCCAACAGGAAAGGGAGGGTGTCAGTTCGTCGTTGTTGCTGTGGATTATTTCACTAAGTGGACAGAAGCAGAAGCATTAGCCACTATAACCATAGGAAACATAAGGAATTTTCTTTGGAAAGCAATCATTTGTCGGTACGGCATCCCATATGCTTTTGTAACCGACAATGGAAAACAATTTGATTGCGAACCTTTCCGAAGTTGGTGTGTCGAACTCCATATCAGAAACTACTTCTCGTCTCCCGAGTACCCTCAGGCCAATGGTCAGGTAGAAGCGACAAACAAAACTTTAATGAAAACTATGAAGAAGAAACTCGAAGACAAGAAAGGACCATGAGTAGAAATCCTTCAAGAAGTACTATGGTCATACAGAACGACCATCCGAACACCGACTGGAGAAACCCCTTTTTCTCGGGCATTCGGGTTTGAGGTAGTCATCCCGGTGGAAATCGGTTCGATTAGCTTCCAAGTGAAGCATTACAACCATGAGATAAACGAAGAAGGGATGAAGCTAAGCTTGGATTTGCTCCAGGAAAAGAGGGATGATGCTCAGGCGATGATGGCAGCCTATCAACAAAGAATAGCCAGATATTGCAACAAAAAGGTCAAGCCGAGACAGTTCAAGATTGGGGATGGGGTCCTCCGGAAGGTCAGATAGCCACCCAGGATCCAACGGCAGGAAAGCTCGGACCAACATGGGAAGGACCATACAAAGTTATTTGAAGCCATAGACAAGGGGCCTATTACCTACAGGATGCGGAATGAAAGCCACTGCTGAGACCCTGGAATGCCGATCATATGAAAAAATACTATCAGTAATTTTCCCATTACATTTATTTCTTGTAATTCTTGACTATTTTAATATAAAAGTCTATTTATAGCGACTCATTTGAGCATCGGAGAACCCTTGGTCAAAACAGCCATCGGGCCCGGTGATAAATTCCCTGTCTTGTAGTAGTCTCAGAAACAAGGGAGTAAAACCCTTAACAAAAAAAATCTCTCGCCCCGGAAACAAGGGAGTAAACCCTTAACAAAAAAAATCCCCCACCTTGGGAACTAGGGAGTAAACCCTTAGCAAAAAAAATCTCCCACCTCGGGAACTAGAGAGTAAACCCTTAGCAAAAAAAATCTCCCACCTCGAGAACTAGGGAGTAAACCCTTAGCAAAAAAAATCTCCTACCTCGGGAACTAGGGAGTAAACTCTTAGCAAAAAAAATCTCCCGCCTCGGAAACTAGGGAGTAAACCCTTAGCAAAAAAAATCTCCCACCTTGGGAACTAGGGAGTAAACCCTTAGCAAAAAAAACTCCCATCTCGGGAACTAGGGAGTAAACCTTAGCAAAAAAAATCTCCCACCTTGGGAACTAGGGAGTAAACCCTTAGCAAAAAAAACTCCCACCTCGGGAACTAACTAGTAAACCCTTAGCAAAAAAATCTCCCATTTCGGGAACTAGGGACTAAACCTTTAGCAAAAAAAAAATCTCCTGCCTCGGGGAAAAAGGGAGTAAATCCTTAACAAAAAAAAATCCCCCGCCTTGGAAACAAGGGAGTAAACCCTTGACGAAAAAAAAAATCCCTCGTCTCGGAAACAAGAACGAGAGACACCCCAGTAAAAAAAAAGAAGTGTCATCGAAACAAGGAGATAACCATGGGCTAAAAACAATTAACAGGAGACAACCCCGGCAAAAAACAAAGAATACTATCGGATTCAAAACAACAAGGGGGTCGGACAATACCCTCGGTTCTCATACTCAGATTCAAAACAACAAGGCGGGTCGAACATTACCCTCAGGTCCACACCTCGGATCAAAGAAGATTATTACTTGGTTTCTCAACCAAGTCTTGAAGAGAGGATCTCGGTTTTTATCCTCGGGTCTCAGGTCCACCCCTCGGATTAAAGAAGATTATTACTTGGTTTCCCAACAAAGTCTTGAAGGGAGGATCTCAGTTTTTATCCTCAGATCTCAGGTCCACACCTCGGATCAAAGAAGATTATTACTTGGTTTCTCAACCAAGTCTTGAAGAGAGGATCTCGGTTTTTATCCTCGGGTCTCGGGTCCACTCCTCGGATCAAAGAAGATTATTACTTGGTTTCTCAACAAAGTCTTGAAGGGAGGATCTCCGTTTTTATCCTCAGGTCTCGGGTCCACACCTCAGATCAAAGAAGATTATTACTTGGTTTCTCAACCAAGTCTTGAAGAGAGGATCTCGGTTTTTATCCTCGGGTCTCAGGTCCACCCCTCGGATCAAAGAAGATTATTACTTGGTTCCTCAACCAAGTCTTGAAGGGAGTATCTCAGTTTTTATCTTCAGGTCTTGGGTCCACACCTCAGATCAAAGAAGATTATTACTTGGTTTCTCAACCAAGTCTTGAAGAGAGGATCTCGGTTTTTATCCTCGGGTCTCAGATTCAACCATCTGATATTGAGGATGACTATTTTCACCCTCAGGTCTCGGGTGGAATAGGCTGTGGAATCCCCAAGACATGCTAAAATTACCCTATCCAAGTTCCTCGGATAAAGGAATTTGGGGGGTAACTGTTACACATAAACCTAGACCCGTGGGACCAAGAAAGCCCGGTGCATCCAAATGGGTTTACTGTTGTGCAAATTTATTTAACTCGCAAGTGTACGAATCAATTGTAGTTAATGGATTGTAAGTGCGAGGTTGAACCCACAGAGAATTGATTTCTTGAAAGCAATTTTAAATTTAAATTAATTAAACCCTAATCTAGTTCCAAATTTTTGAGAGAATTTTTTGTTTGAATCAAAAAGTAAAAACATAAGCAATTTAAAGTGATTGAAATCTTATGACAAAGCACTAAGGTTTCGGAATCCACACTCACAAATTCTTTCATGATCTATAATATTCCCCAAAGTTCTCACATATAAATCTTAAGTTTGTTTTACTATTGCTTCAAAGAATTAATCAAAAGATCCCATGTATCCATTCATAACCCAAATCACAAAAGAAATCCAATATTCGATCAAATCATTAATTGTATCCGTAAATTACAAGAAATTATTCAATCTTTATCAAAACATTAATTGTATCCAGAGAATAAATCACAGGGGAAATCCAATTTTTTAACAAAAAAAACCAAGCAATCAATTGTATTGAATAATCTTAAATCGTCAAGTGTATCCTTGAATCACCAAAGATATCAAGGAACTATTCAATCCAATTGATTAGAAGTAAAACAATAGAGCAATTAAGCCATTAAATTGGAAAATATTACATACATGAAAAAAAGTTGCTAATCATAAGTGAGGCTTCATCTTCAACTTTAGTTGAAGCTTTAGCCTCTCATGTTATTGAAAGACAAAACAAGATTGATTGAATTCATAATATAAAATTGAGTACTTACAAATAAGAATCACAAAGTTGAGATTAAAAAGTTAGGAAACCCTTAAACTCTCTTCTCTCTCCTCTGAAATCTTGAAATTCGTAGCCTCCTTAAACTAGTCTGATAATTCTTTATTTATAGGCCTAAAACTAGGGTTTACAATTTGAAATCGGAAAAAATTCGTCCAGGTTTGCTTCCTTTTATTGCAAGACAATTTTGGAATAGTAAACTTCCGACTTAGGAAAATCCTATTTCACAATTAATTGTAGTATTTTGAGTTTTCTTTCCAATGCTGCTTAAATCACCTCAATCCGATACTTGAATAAAAAGTTATTGTCAAAATACTGAGACGTGTGCAGAATCTGAATTTGAATCCAATCCGAAATTTTATCCAATCAAATCTGATCTTTAATCCGATTTAACATTTTCTCGTATTTGGTTAAACTTAAACACATCATCTAGGTTATCTCAAAGTATGCTTTTTTCAAACTTTGCATTTTTCCCTTGAAAGATGTAGTTGATAACTGCCAAAATATTCATATTTTAGCCATTAACTAATATTTGTTAATCCCTTAGAGCATTCCCAATAGAAGAGCTAAATGTCACTTTTATCTAAAATGGCTCTTTAAATGTTTAAAAAACTCCCTACATTGGATTAGCCAAAAGAAAATGTAAAATAGATATTTGAATGGAAGA
>NC_081550.1:13169121-13196011 GCF_901000735.1 Corylus avellana
GAGGTAGTCATCCCGGTGGAAATCGGTTCGATTAGCTTCCAAGTGAAGCATTACAACCATGAGATAAACGAAGAAGGGATGAAGCTAAGCTTGGATTTGCTCCAGGAAAAGAGGGATGATGCTCAGGCGATGATGGCAGCCTATCAACAAAGAATAGCCAGATATTGCAACAAAAAGGTCAAGCCGAGACAGTTCAAGATTGGGGATGGGGTCCTCCGGAAGGTCAGATAGCCACCCAGGATCCAACGGCAGGAAAGCTCGGACCAACATGGGAAGGACCATACAAAGTTATTTGAAGCCATAGACAAGGGGCCTATTACCTACAGGATGCGGAATGAAAGCCACTGCTGAGACCCTGGAATGCCGATCATATGAAAAAATACTATCAGTAATTTTCCCATTACATTTATTTCTTGTAATTCTTGACTATTTTAATATAAAAGTCTATTTATAGCGACTCATTTGAGCATCGGAGAACCCTTGGTCAAAATAGCCATCGGGCCCGGTGATAAATTCCCTGTCTTGTAGTAGTCTCAGAAACAAGGGAGTAAACCCTTAACAAAAAAAATCTCTCGCCCCGGAAACAAGGGAGTAAACCCTTAACAAAAAAAATCCCCCACCTTGGGAACTAGGGAGTAAACCCTTAGCAAAAAAAATCTCCCACCTCGGGAACTAGAGAGTAAACCCTTAGCAAAAAAAATCTCCCACCTCGAGAACTAGGGAGTAAACCCTTAGCAAAAAAAATCTCCTACCTCGGGAACTAGGGAGTAAACTCTTAGCAAAAAAAATCTCCCGCCTCGGAAACTAGGGAGTAAACCCTTAGCAAAAAAAATCTCCCACCTTGGGAACTAGGGAGTAAACCCTTAGCAAAAAAAACTCCCATCTCGGGAACTAGGGAGTAAACCTTAGCAAAAAAAATCTCCCACCTTGGGAACTAGGGAGTAAACCCTTAGCAAAAAAAACTCCCACCTCGGGAACTAACTAGTAAACCCTTAGCAAAAAAATCTCCCACTTCGGGAACTAGGGAGTAAACCTTTAGCAAAAAAAAAATCTCCTGCCTCGGGGAAAAAGGGAGTAAACCCTTAACAAAAAAAAATCCCCCGCCTTGGAAACAAGGGAGTAAACCCTTAACGAAAAAAAAAATCCCTCGTCTCGGAAACAAGAACGAGAGACAACCCAGTAAAAAAACAAGAAGTGTCATTGGAAACAAAGAAGATTATTACTTGGTTTCTCAACCAAGTCTTGAAGAGAGGATCTCGGTTTTTATCCTCGGGTCTCGGGTCCACCCCTCGGATCAAAGAAGATTATTACTTGGTTTCTCAACAAAGTCTTGAAGGGAGGATCTCAGTTTTTATCCTCAGGTCTTGGGTCCACACCTCGGATCAAAGAAGATTATTACTTGGTTTCTCAACCAAGTCTTGAAGAGAGGATCTCGGTTTTTATCCTCGGGTCCACCCCTCGGATCAAAGAAGATTATTACTTGGTTTCTCAACCAAGTCTTGAAGGGAGTATCTCAGTTTTTATCCTCAGGTCTCGGGTCCAAACCTCAGATCAAAGAAGATTATTACTTGGTTTCTCAACCAAGTCTTGAAGAGAGGATCTCGGTTTTTATCCTCGGGTCTCAGATTCAACCATCTGATATTGAGGATGACTGTTTTCACCCTCAAGTCTCGGGTGGAATAGGCTGTGGAATCCCCAAGACATGCTAAAATTACCCTATCCAAGTTCCTCGGATAAAGGAATTTGGGGGGTAACTGTTACACATAAACCTAGACCCGTGGGACCAAGAAAGCCCGGTGCATCCAAATGGGTTTACTGTTGTGCAAATTTATTTAACTCGCAAGTGTACGAATCAATTGTAGTTAATGGATTGTAAGTGCGAGGTTGAACCCACAGAGAATTGATTTCTTGAAAGCAATTTTAAATTTAAATTAATTAAACCCTAATCTAGTTCCAAATTTTTGAGAGAATTTTTTCTTTGAATCAAAAAGTAAAAACATAAGCAATTTAAAGTGATTGAAATCTTATGACAAAGCACTAAGGTTTCGGAATCCACACTCACAAATTCTTTCATGATCTATAATATTCCCCAAAGTTCTCACATATAAATCTTAAGTTTGTTTTACTATTGCTTCAAAGAATTAATCAAAAGATCCCATGTATCCATTCATAACCCAAATCACAAAAGAAATCCAATATTTGATCAAATCATTAACTGTATCCGTAAATCACAAGAAAATATCCAATCTTTATCAAAACATCAATTGTATCCAGAGAATAAATCACAGGGGAAATCCAATTTTTTAACAAAGAAAACCAAACAATCAATTGTATTGAATAATCTTAAATCGTCAAGTGTATCATTGAATCACCAAAGATATCCAAGAACTATTCAATCCAATTGATTAGAAGTAAAACAATAGAGCAATTAAACCATTAAATTGGGAAATATTACATACATGAAAAAAAGTTGCTAATCATAAGTGAGGCTTCATCTTCAACCTTAGTTGAAGCTTTAGCCTCTCATGTTATTGAAATACAAAACAAGATTGATTGAATTCATAATATAAAATTGAGTACTTACAAATAAGAATCACAAAGTTGAGATTAAAAAGTTAGGAAACCCTTAAACTCTTTTCTCTCTCCTCTGAAATCTTGAAATTCGTAGCCTCCTTAAACTAGTCTGATAATTCTTTATTTATAGGCCTAAAACTAGGGTTTACAATTTGAAATCGGAAAAAATTCGTCCAGGTTTGCTTCCTTTTATTGCAAGACTATTTTGGAATAGTAAACTTCCGACTTAGGAAAATCCTATTTCACTATTAATTGTAGTATTTTGAGTTTTCTTTCCAATGCCGCTTAAATCACCTCAATCCGATACTTGAATAAAAAGTTATTGTCAAAATACTGAGACGTGTGCAGAATCTAAATTTGAATCCAATCCGAAATTTTATCCAATCAAATCTTGAATCAAATCTGATCTTTAATCCGATTTAACATTTTCTTGTATTTGGTTAAACTTAAGCACATCATCTAGGTTATCTCAAAGTATGCTTTTTTCAAACTTTGCATTTTTCCCTTGAAAGATGTAGTTGATAACTGCCAAAATATTCATATTTTAGCCATTAACTTATATTTGTTAATCCCTTAGAGCATTCCCAAATGGAAGAGCTAAATGTCACTTTTATCTAAAATGGCTCTTTAAATGTTTAAAAAACTCCCTACATTGGATTAGCCAAAAGAAAATGTAAAATAGATATTTGAATGGAAGAGCTAAAAAAAAAAAGCTAAATGTAGCAGCATTTTTCAATGAATCTATTTTATTTTTCATTGTTTCTCTCACCTATTTTCTCTTTTTCCCAAATCTTTTCCTACTTTTTCTTTACATGTTCTATTTTTCTTAAAACTTTTCCTATTTTTCTTCTCACATGTTCTCTTTTTCCCAAAACTTTTATTGCTTTTAATAATATTTTAATAGAATTGATAGAAATATAGCTAATCGGATGTAGAGACATTTAAAAATGGCTTAGCTAAACTAGATAAAAACGAGTTTTGAGAAGCCATTTTACATAAAAATATGGTTCCTCCATTGGGAATGCTCTTAGTTTTGTTAATTTGTGCGATTTTATTTCTTTTTTGTATTTTATTTCTTTTATAGGTTTTTGGAAGAAAAGAAAGCGTTTTCAAAAAAATTTCAAGCTAAAAGGGCAAATTGGGAAGACCTAGAAGATATGATAAAGCTTAACCAATCATAATATGATGTGGTTAAGTTTACTCAAATAAAGGAAATGATTAAATCGGAATTTCTCAAATTGGAGTCAAAATCGGATTGGATTCAAATTTGGATTCTGCACACGTCTCGGTATTTTGATCATAACTATTATCTCAAAGATCCGATTGAGGTTATTCAAACAGAATTGGAAATCTAACTTAAACTGCTAGAAATTATTGTGAAATAGCATTTTCCTAATTCGGACTTCCGCTATGCCAAAATCACCCCGCAAGATAGGAATGTAATTCTGGACAAATCCTATTTCGATTTGGACTTAGGTTTTCTTTATCCTAATTGGACTATGACTTAAATCTCCTAATTTCTTCAGATTATTAGGGCTTCTAGGACTCTTCTAAGCCCTATAAATAGACCTCTATGCCTTACAATTCAATATACAATTTCAAGGAGACAACTTTGGGGAGAGGAATTGGAGGCTACTTTTAGGAGCAGTTTTCGGTTCTTTCTTTCCCTTTTTCTTTTTAGTTTTATTTTAATTATGTGTAACTAACTCTTAAGGATGGCTAGATCGAAGCCCTAATTATGTTTATTTAATATTTCAATATTAGCGCCTTTGTGATAATTATATTGTGATGCTTAACTTGATTAATGCTTGTTTTCTTGAATTCCTAATATGTATGTGATTGGCCATTATATGCATGTGGTGTGTACTAGTTAATTAAATCAATTTGGATGACCGAGTCCTGAGTTTAATAAGAGTAGCAAAAGAAATTCACACCAGGTTCTTGGGTTAATCAACATGGGGAACAAAGAGTAGACACCCATGCCCTAGGCCTCATGTGTTTGTCTATTTCTATAGATTTATGCTTTCTTAAAGAATAACTTAGTATACACCCATGCCTAACTCGTTGCTTAGGGAAATCATAACTTAAGGAGTATCACCCATGCCCTTAGGTTGGCAAACATTAGGTATTCATAATATGATTGGATCATTGGCATATTGTTATATTATTATAGCATGATTAGTGGTGGATATCAAAACCTTACATTTACCTTATCTTTATCTTTATTTCTTTTCCTTAGTATCAATATCAATCTTGTGACAATTTTGGTATTTTAATTACTTCTAAAACAAAACCAATAATCTCCGTGGGATCGATCTCGTACTTGCTGCACTATACTATCGTTTGATCTTGTGCACTTGCGAGTAAAACGTACTAAATATTATCTATTAATTTAGGTAGTATTTAGCACAACAGCAGTTTCTCTTTAACATCCTACAAAACATTAAAAACACAAAACTAACACAAAACATTAAATAACGACACAGCTAATGGATTAACTAATGTAAATAAAGGGGTCCAAGTATGCAATATTTGGCACTTATCAAAAACCCCTAAACTTATATTTTGCTAGTCCCTTAGCAAAATAAAACGAAAATACAATGAAAGTAAGAAACATAAGTCCTCTTTTGTGGGAGAGACGATTGCATTTAGCATATGCAACAAGCCTTTTAAACTCCTAGGCATCCCTAGTGGACGAATGAAGTTTCGTGAGGATTTAATAGGAATGATACTCATAAACATTGTAGCACTATGTTGTCAACAAGAAAGAAGTGTCACATAAATCATGGTTGTTATTCATGAGCAAACTTAAAAAGACAAACACCATCATTTCAATCAAAAGGAAATCCAAAATCAAATCACTTATAAATGGACAATTGAGACCTCATATGTTCTGAAAAGTGAAAAGTGTAATTAGCATATAATCATGAAGCTTTTAGCTTAAACTCAAGACAAGTTTCATAAAATTTATAAGAATCCCTAACAAATGAAACAACCAAGGCAAGATATGCATTTTTTTTTTTTACAGGCTCTGCAATGTCTAACTCCCTTAAGCTTTTTAATTGACCCATGTAACAAGCGTTCAGCCAATCACTCCTAAGCCAGGTGGCTTTAGGGCACTAGATGTAAAGCATCCCTAAGAGCTTATTAACTTAAGTCAAAAAGGCTACAAAGTCAGATTAGCCATATTATAAATCAACATTGAACTTTACACCTTTTGACGCGAACACTCAATGCTTAATGAGGCAAGAGGTCCAGTTACTAAGCGGAAAACTCAACATGATCTTTCTTTTCTTTTTCCTTCTCTTATTTATTTATTTTTATATATCATGCAAGCCAACGGTTATTCATCAATAGGTCATCCAACAAATCTTAAAGAGAACAAGCTTAACCTCAAACATCGTACCTCATAGAAAACATGCTAATGTGATCATAAAAATTTATCTCAAAACAAGTGAAATCTCTTTTACCCAAAAATAAGTCAAATGACTCAGACTTTTAATGACATAATAATGTGTTCAACCCTTTAAGCAAGCTAATGAAATGCAAATCACAGTTACAGTTTGACTCAAACTTGACAAAAACATAACATAAACTTTTTTATTTTTTCAAAACTTCTTTTTTAACGCAAAAAGACAAATAAAAATAAACAAATAAGAACAAAAATAAACAGACAAAGTGTTTTTCTATACCCTCAAACTTGAATTACACATTGTCCCCAATGTAGGCAGAAATACAATACCAAGAGATATAAGGAACCAGAGTGAGCAAAGAGATGACCCCCAAACTTACTCGTGACAACACCCGTCCTAAAAAACACAAAAATAAACAAAAAAAAAAAAAAGAATATAAACGAAACAAAAAATAAAAAATATGACTAAAAAAAAAAAAAAAGGAATGCCTCCCATAAGTGCTAAGTTTACAGTCTTCAGCCAGACTTTTCACAGCTGATGATTAAGTAGACGATGTAGGATCTTCCAAAGCCAATTCCTCACTCTCCAAAATTTCCAGTTCCAAGAACGGCTTCAACCTCTGACCATTGACCTTGAGAGTACTTCCATTCTTAGGATCCTCGATCTTGATGGCTCCATGAGTAGAAACTACACGCACTATGAATGGTCCAGTTCATCGGGATTTAAGATTTCCTGGAAACAGATGCAGACATGAGTTGTAAAGGAGGACTTTCTGACCAACTTCAAATGATCTTCTCAAAATGTTTTGGTCATGAATCTTCTTCATTTGAGCTTTGTATAGCTTGGCACTGTTGTAGGCATCATTCCTCAATTCTTCTAATTCATCTATCTGTAGCTTCCATTGATTGCCAGCCATGGTGAGGCTAAAATTCGGCTGCTTTATAGCCCAATAAGCTCGGTGCTCCAATTCCACAAGGAAGTGACAGGCCTTGTCATACACGAGTCACTAAGGAGACATGCCAATTGGAGTCTTGAATGCAGTCTGGTATGCCGACAAAGCGTCATTGAGTCGAAGAGACCAGTCCTTCCTCTTCGAGTTCACCGTCTTTTCTAATATCCTCTTGATTTCCCTATTGGATATCTCAACTTGCCCATTTGTCTGAGGATGGTAAGGAGTTGCTCAAAATATCGGTTGTAGGAATGCTTCCCCCCATCACTGATGATGGCACGTGGTGTCCCAAAACGTGCGAACACATTTTCCTTCAAAAATTGCAACACGACTCTGTGATCATTAGTCTTGCATGCAATGGCCTCCACCTACTTGAAAACATAATCCACCGGCACAAGGATGAAAAGATACCCATAAGAATTAGGAAAGGGTCCTGTGAAATCGATGCCCCAAACAACAAACAGGTCCACAATAAGAATCGGGTTTAATGGCATCATATTCCTTCTTCCAATGCTTCCCAACTTTTAGCATCTATCACATGCTAAACAGTAGGCATAGGCATAACGAAAAATGGAGGGCCAATAGAATCCACTTTAAAGAATCTTTGTCACGGTCTTTTTAGAACTGAAGTGGCCTCCACATGCATGATCATGGCAAAAAGATAGGACATTTTGCTGGTCATTTTCAGGAATGCATCTCCTTATAATCTGATCTGGGCAATATTTGAATAGGTAAGGATCATCCCAAAAGAAGTACTGCGCCCCAGCCAAGAATTTTGATCTGTCTTGCTTGGTCCAATGTGATGGCATCTGGGCAGTGACAAGGTAGTTCACTATGTCTGTGAACCATGGTGCACGAATTTGAGAGATGTGCATAAGTTGTTCATCAGGGAATGTCTTAGCAATCGACACAGCATTTTTATTGAAGTCCACAACCAGCCTGAATAGATGGTTAGCTACCATATTCTCGGAACTCTTCTTGTCTCGAATTTCAACATCGAACTCTTGCAACGATAGAATCTACCGGATGAGACGACATTTAGCATCTTTCGTTGACAAAAGATATTTCAGCGCAACATGATCCGAGTAGACTAAGACTTTAGACTCTAGCAAGTAAGATCTAAACTTATCCAGAGCAAACACTACAGCCAACAACTTCTTTTCAGTGATGGAGTAGTTGAGTTGTGCATCATTCAGAGTCTTGCTGGCATAATATATGACATGCGGAAGCTTCTCTACTCGCTGACCCAAATCGGCTTCCACAGCATAATCGGAGGCATCACACATTATCTGGAATGGAACTCCCCAATTAGGTGGCTGAATGATTGGTGTAAAAGTTAAGGTCTTCTTCAGAATTTCGAAGGCTATTTGGCATTTGTCATTGAAATCAAAAGGAACATCTTTTGCCAATAGATTACATAGAGTTCTTGCTACCTTGCTGAAGTCCTTGATGAATCTTCTGTAGAACCCAACATGTCCTAGAAACGACCGAATCTCCTTAACTGTCCGTGGGGGCGGAAGGTTAGAGATCAGATCAACCTTAGCTCTATCAACTTCGATACCTTTGTGGGAAATTACATGCCCCAAAACAATTCCTTGTTTCACCATGAAGTGGCATTTTTCCCAATTCAGAACCAAATTCTTCTCCTTACACCGTACTAGCACCAATGTAAGATGATGTAAACACTCCTCAAATGGCAAACTAAAGATTGAGAAATCATCCAAGAAGATCTCCAGGTGACGTTCAACCATATCTGAAAAGATGCTGATCATGCACCGTTGAAAGGTGGCGGGTGCATTACACAATCGAAACGGCATTCGGCGCCAAAAACTTGTTGTGCAAATTTATTTAAATCGCAAGTGTACTAATCAATTGTAGTTAATGGATTGCAAGTGCGAGGTCGAACCCATAGGGAATTGTATTCTTGAAAGCAATTTTAAATCTAAATTAATTAAACCCTAATCTAGTTCCAAATTTTTGAGAGAATTTTTTGTTTGAATGAAATAGTAAAAACATAAGCAATTTAAAGTGATTGAAATCTCAAAAATTCGTTCATAATCTAGAATATTCCCCCAAGTTCTCACATATAAATCTTAAGTTTGTTTTACTATTGCTTCAAAGAATTAATCAAAAGATCCCATGTATCTATTCATAACCCAAATCACAAAAGAAATCCAATATTTAATCAAATCATTAACTGTATCTCTAAATCACAAGAAAATATTCAATCTTTATCAAAACATCAATTGTATCCAGAGAATAAATCACAAGGGAAATCCAATTTTTTCACAAAGAAAACCAAGCAGTCAATTGTATTGAATAATCTTAAATCATCAAGTGTATCCTTGAATCACAAAAGATATCCAAGAATTATTCAATCCAATTGATTAGAAGTAAAACAATAGATCAATTAAACCATTAAATTGGGAAATATTACATACATGAAACAAAGTTGCTAATCATAAGTGAGGCTTCGTCTTCAACCTTAGTTGAAGCTTTAGCCTCTCATGTTATTGAAAGACAAAACAAGATTGATTGAATTCATAATATAAGATTGAGTACTTACAATTAAGAATCACAAAGTTGAGATCCAAAAGTTAGGAAACCCTTAAACTCTCTTCTTTCTCCTATGAAATCTTGAAATTTGTAGCCTCCGTAAACTAATTTGATAATTCTCTATTTATAGGCCTAAAACTAGGGTTTACAATTTGAAATCGGATAAAATTCGTCCAGGTTTGTATCCTTTTATTGCGGGACGATTTTGGAATAGTAAACGTCTGAATTAGGAAAATCCTATTTCACAATTAATTGTAATATTTTGAGTTAGAATGCGGCTTGAATCACCTCAATCTGATACTTGAATAGAAAGTTATGGTCAAAATACTGAAACGTGTGCAGAATCTGAATTTGAATCCAATCCAAAATTTTATACAATTTGATCTTTAATCCAATCTGATCTTTAATCCGATTTAACATTTTCTTGGATTTGGTTAAACTTAACCACATCATCTAGGTTTTCTCAAAGTATGCTTTCTTTCATATTTTTCATTTTTCCCTTTAATGATGTAGTTTCTCTTTAACAACCTACAAAACACTAAAAACACGAAACTAACACAAAACTTTAAATAACGACACAGCTAAATGATTAATTAACGTAAATAAGGGGTCCAAGTATGTAATATTTGGCACTTATTACTTACCAAATGCGCCCAGCACAAAGCAATGGATACAACGTCGTTCCCTACACTCTCGGACGGTGAAAAGTCCAGGTATGGGGCCATAATGAACTTCCCGCACTTAACATCCAAATGCATCTATCATATCAGGGATAACACTCGGCTACATAGACAACTCGCACATAGCAAGATCACCGGGACAATTACGATTCTACTCTTAAAGACGCCTCACAGATACATGCCATCCCCGAAATCTTGTCAACATATGTAACGGCCTCTTACCGATCATAAAGAAAGGAGACACAAATATTAACTCTCTAGGCGTTACGCCCAAATCCCAGATCCTTCGCCCGATGATCATAACCACCTCTGTATACTCAGCTATAAAAGGCCTCACCTTGAAGGTATGAGGGACCACTAAGACGCATACTAAGCTTATATACATACTGACTTAAGCATCGGAGGAGGAACCGCCGGCGAACACCCGGGGCGTCCTCTTAATGCGTGCTTTAGTTTTGTAGGTTTACATAGAAAGGTGAACAACAAAAGGCATAGCTCGAAGACTTGGATTCCCTCAAATTCAGCATACCGGAAACTGCTTCAACATATATAAACCAAGTCACTTTCTGCTTGCCTTGTTTGAATATTGTTAAGAGGAATTAAGTTTAGATACCACTGAATCATCATCATCCTGTCCTCTTTAGTAGAGTGTAACTTTGCTTGGAGGATCCAAAAAGGACTAAAGAAGAAAAATAATGAATTATCATAAAAATAATTTGTATTTCTACTTATGCTTAGCAAATGATCTTTCTCATTTTTCAATTTACTTTGCATAAATATCATCCTCTTAACTCGCCGAGTTTGTCTCCATTTTCAGTCCAATTAAACTCAACCACAATAAGCACCTCGTCATCTTCTGAATCTAGTTGGGATCACGACGTCTTCTTGAGTTCCAAAGGTGAAGATACCCGCAAGAAGTTCACTGATCACCTCTATACCGCCTTGAAGCAAGTTGAAATTTGTACCTTCCGAGATGATGAGGGTCTTGAGAGAGGGGAAAACATCTCTAGTGAATTACTCAATGTGATTCGTAGATCAAGGATTTCTATTGTGGTTTTCTCTAAAGGCTATGCTTCTTCCACGTGGTGTCTAGATGAACTTCCAGAGATAGTGCACTATAAGAACACCACTCTTCTTCCCATATTTTATCATGTGGACCCCTTAGATGTCCAAAAACAGTTAAGAACTTTTGCAGAAGCCTTTGCTAAACATGTAGAGTAGTTTCAAATTGATAGGGTGCAAAGGTGGAGGGAAACTCTTACTCAAGTTGCGGAATGTTCCGGCTGGGATCTTCAAAGCCTTACAAATGGGTAACATACAATGGACTCTATGTACATTTCATGCATTTTTTTCCTGACCTTTTCTTTTCTTTTAAATTTTAGGAAAAAATGGATAAAAAGTAACATTAGGCTAAGTAGATTGAAGAAAAATAGTGTTTGAGTTGAGTCAGTTGATGGTTTTCTGTTCAGTGCCCACTCTCTTAGTATATCAAGTCTTGGATTGCTTTTTAGATTAAATATCGTACACATGAGGAATGATATTGTAACCATACTCTGAGTGAAACAGTTATGGTTTTTTCTACTAGAGGAAACAAAATAAATTGTTTCTTGGCATGTCAATAGGAGAAGAAATTATATAGAGATATATCTAAACAATAATTATCAATAATTTTGATAAAACCTAATTGTTTGTCATGGCAAATTAGTCCTTAAATGACTAGGATGATAACATCTATTTGGTAGCCTGATGAGTCATAGTTTTATTATTATTATTTTTGTCCTAGTGCTTATTTTAATGTTCTTTTCCATTTGAATTGTAATGATCAGGTATGAATCAAGATTCATCAAAGCAATTGTTGAAGAAGTTTTGTGTAAAGTGGATCCCTATCGCTTGGATGTCGCCGAACACCCAATAGGAATAGAGTCTCGTATTCATCATATTAAAGATTTATTAAATCTTGAAACAAATGACGTTCGCATTGTGGGCATTTATGGAATGGATAGAAGAAGCAAAACAACACTAGCAAAAGCAATCTATAATGAAATACACTTTACATTTGAAGGAAGTAGTTTTCTTTCAAACGTTAAAGAACGTTCAGAAAAGCCCAATGGCTTAATTGGTTTACAAAAACAACTTTTTGATGATATCTTGAAAATGAATTTGAAGAGTGTGAATGCTGATAGAGGAATCAGTATAATTCAAGAAAGAATTTGTGGAAAAAGGGTTCTTGTTATTCTTGATGATGTGGATGACTTTGGAAACCTACACGTGTTAGTCAAAAAGCACTGGCTTGGTTGTGGAAGTAAAATCATTATAACAACTAGAGATGAACATTTGCTAACTCAATTGGAAGTAGATGAAAGATATGAAGTAGAAAAACTAAATGAATGGGAGTCTCTTCAACTTTTCAATTGGCATGCCTTCAAGATGACTTATCCAAATCCAAATAGAGATTGTGTTGAGCTGTCGATTGAAGTAGTGGCTTATGCTGGAGGACTTCCGTTAGCTCTTGAGGTTTTGGGTTCTTTTCTCAATGGAAGAACAATGGTTGAGTGGAAAAGTGAATTGGGCAAATTACGAATAACTCCTCATCACAAGATTCAAAAAATACTTAGAATAAGTTTTGATTCATTGGACAACTTTGAAAATGACATATTCCTTGATATTGCATGTTTCTTTGTCAGTATGGACAAATAATATGTTATCAAAATACTTGATGGTTGTAAATTCTATCCAAAGATTGGTATCCCTATTCTTATTTAGAGGTCACTTGTGACAATTGATTACCAAAAGAAGTTGAAGATGCATAATCTAATTCGAGATATGGGGGAGGGAAATTGTTTATAGAGAATGTCCCAAAAATCCAGGAAAACGCAGCAGGTTATGGTTTCACGAGGATGGCTTAAATGTACTACGCAATCGCTTGGTAAGAGGCATATGCATTTGTACTTATCAAAAAATAAAAATGAGGCATATGCATTTTTAC
This sequence comes from Corylus avellana, assembly GCF_901000735.1. Classification (NCBI taxonomy): domain Eukaryota; kingdom Viridiplantae; phylum Streptophyta; class Magnoliopsida; order Fagales; family Betulaceae; genus Corylus; species Corylus avellana. The sequence continues at coordinate 13,182,280 of NC_081550.1, forward strand.
TTATAATAAATAAATAAACAAATAAAGATATATGGATTTACATATATAAACACTTGCACATGCACATAATATAGTGTTATGTAGGTATGCATGAGAGATTGCCTTTTTTCCAACCATGCTTCATAGCTTCAATAGTGTATCAAACTTTAAATTCAAAACTTCTCTAAATCAAGTTAGGTAGTTTACAACATTAAAATGGTATGCAATCATGTTTTAAGCAATTCTAATCATGTTCAAATCACTTAAGTATTGAATTTTTAAATTATGGTGAGAATATATAGGCCTACTTTAATTCAAAGTTATTCTAGCTTTACACAATATGAGAATGTGCGTTGCTAATCCAGCAATCTATTTTTCCAGGGCTCGAAGAGAGTGGAGGGTCTCAGCTTAAATCTCCCAGAACAGTTGAAAACTAAAGCATTTAGAAAAATGAAGATTTTGAGATTACTCCAAATCAATGATGTAGATTTCATGGGATCCTATGAACATCTCTTTAAAGAGTTAAAAATGGCTTTGTTGGCATAAGTGTCCTTTGAAATTTCTACCACAAGATTTTCATCTAGAGAACCTTGTTATTCTTGACATGCAACATAGTAATGTCAAGTAAGTTTGGACGAAGAAGAAAGTATAACAAATCTTGTAGTGCTTTTTTTCACTATTAATGTTAAATATATAACTAACAAAAACTTTTTTTTTCTTCTTCATTTATTTTGTTTAATAGATATTGAACAAGTTGAAGGTCCTTAATCTCAGCAATTCCAAAAATCTCAGTAGATCACCAGATTCCTCAGAAGTCCCACAACTAGACATTCTAATACTTGAAGGTTGCACAAGCTTGGTTCAAGTTTATGAGTTCATTGGATATCTCAAAAGCCTTGTTTCATTGAATTTAGAGAATTGCAGGAACCTCAAGGACCTTCCAAAATTCTTACAAGCCTAACATTTGGAGAGTTTTTGAATCTTAAAGATTGTACAAGTTTGGTTGAGATTCACCAGTCTATTGCACTTCTAAAAAGACTTGCTTTGCTGAATTTACAAGGATGAAAGAACCTTAGGAATCTTCCAAGCAGCATTTCTAACTTAAAATCTCTTAAAATTCTTGTCTTGTCTCGGTACTTTAATCTTGAGAAGTTACTGAATCGATTGGGGAATATAACGACTTTAACAAAGTTGTATATGGAGAACACTACCATTAAGCAACTACCATCCTCCTTTCGCCTTTTGAGTAATCTCGAAACTTTATCATTTCATGAATGTGAATGTCTCATCGAATCACCAAAGTTTTTACGAACCTCACGTCTACAAACACTGATACTCGGAGGTTGTACAAGCTTGGTTGAGATTCACGAGTCCATTGGACTTCTAAAAAGACTTGTTTTGCTGAATTTACAAAGTTGCAAGTAGCTTAGGAATCTTCCAAGTAGCATTTCTAACTTGGAATCTCTTGAAACTCTTGACTTGTGGAAGTGCTATAATGTTGAAGAGTTACTGGAGCAATTGGGGAATATGACGACTTTAAAAACGTTGAAAGCGGGTCTCACTGCTATTAAGCAACTACCATCCTCCTTTAACCTTCTGAAGAATCTTGAAACGTTAGAATTTTTTGGATGTGAATGTCTCATCAAATCACCAAAGTTCTCAGAAGCCTCACATCTAAAGGAACTGACATTTGGAGGTTGTACAAGCTTGGTTAAGATTCACGAGTCTATTGGAGATCTAAAAAACGTTGAATCACTTATTTTACGAAGGTGCAAGAAGCTTAGGAATCTTCCAATTAGTAGCATTTCTAATTTAGAATCTCTTGGAGTTCTTATATTGTCTAACTGCTCAAAACTTGACAAGTTACCGGAACAATGGGGGAATATGAAGGCTTTGTGAAAGTTGGCTGCAGACAAAACTGCTATTGAGCAACTACCATCTTCTTTGGGTGATTTGAGCAATCTCAACGTTTTAAAATTACCTGGATTTGGAGGACCATCCTCATCATGGATATCACCCAATAGCTCCAACCGCATGAGTTTGTTATCCATTTCTGAATTATGGTCATTGACAGAACTAGATCTTAGTGAGCGCAATTTGACTGAAGATGAGTTTTCTGAATTTGAATGTTTATCTTCACTTGAAAGAACGTATTTATCAAGAAACAATTTTCGTAACCTACCTAGTTGCATCAGCCGCCTTCCTAAATTAAAGTATTTGCATTTGAGTGAGTGTACTAGTCTTCAATCAATTTCACTTCCCAGAAATGTAATATCTTTGACAGCAAATGGCTGCACATCATTGGAAAGAATCTCAATTCTGACGAACGAGAGTTCAGGATCTTCTGACCTTTGCATTCTCGACTGGCAGGAGAAGCTTGCGTCATCTTTTGACCTTGATAATTGCCGCAAACTGGTTGAGATTCAAAATTCCGAGAGGTTGTGATGTGTATCAATTACTTTTCAGATGGGAAACTGCAACAATCTATCATCGGAATTTAGGAAGAGTGTTCTCCAGGTTCTCTATCTTCTCTTCTCTTCTCTTCTCTCATTTTCTAATGCAAACACTTTTTTGAAATAGATGATGTGCAAGACAGATATGGTTTGTTGCGTTCTCCTCCCCGAAAGTGAGATTCCAAATTGGATTAGCCATCAGGCAATGGGTTCTTCAGTATCCTTCCGGGTGCCTCCGTTTTTGGATGGTAAAATCAGCAAGGTGCTTTTATGCCTTGTTTATGCAGTAAATAAGGAAGCACCCAGAGACATATTAGATCGTGGGGGTGACTTCAGATGGAGATTATGTAATAAAAGTTGTAGAGTCTAGTTCAACAATTGGGATGTGGTGGGAAGTTTTCCGGCTATATCAGGAGCATCAGATTTTGATATCTTTGAAGATCATATAATTGCACAAGTGAGCAGTGATGAAATGTGGAGTCAAAATAAAAGGATGATGAAAAGTGGAGATGAAATAGAGGTCGCCATTGATCTACATATGTGGGTCCATGAACGTATTGATCCTCTAATTAATCCGCGAATTGATCCGCGAATTATGGAAGTGAAGAGGTGTAGAATTCATTTTGTCGTTGATGATGATGATGAGCCAAGTGTTAGAGATGATGATGAGATCGCTGAAACTGAAAGTGTGGATTCACGATTGTAGCCATCCTTCACCAAATTCAGACCACAATTCCCCCCAAATATATGGTAGCCAGATTTCCCTTGCTGCCCCCTTTTTTTTTTATTATTAATTTTTTTTTTATGATATGTATATGTTATATATTTTTTTGCCCTGTTTGATTTTTTTACTTATTTATTATCGTGAACTATATTGAGTTTGCTTTAAGCTATAATAAGTTATAGAATTCCATTTGATTCAGTAACCAACTCTTTTCTCTTGTTGGGTACAATCTGCAAAATAAGAAAAAGTGGAACTAAATTCATGACCAAAGTCGAAGGGAGAAGCAGTTGTGTTTTGCTTATTATATCTAAATAATATGATAAATCTAACGAATAGTCTAGTTGCACATATGTGGGTCTATAGCAATCTTGGAGTTTTGAGTTTCAGCAAAGGTTCAATTCTAAGAAAATTTTGCTGTGGAAGATTGTGTTGTCAATTAATTGTAAAAGGTAAAATCTAAAAGGAACCATATTTTGTGAAAGGAACTCGGGGCTTCTCCCTAAGGATACGTAAGATATCTCTCACTAGCAACAATTGGGATATTGGACAAGTGTGGACATTGCAATCATTAAACCCCAACAACCAAACCCCCCTCCCCAAAATCTCCAAGTGGATATTGGTTACTTCTTGTTCTTTTTGGCTCATGACAAAGCATTTTTACATCATTCTTAGTTCCATATGAGTTTTTTGACCAATTTATACTTGTAGTAGTTAAACTGTTTTGAAGGGTGAAATTTCCTATTCTGGTAAAGTTGGTCCCAAATTGATCAACAAGGAAGGGGCTACCCCCATTAAAAATGTGACGAACAAAAAAGTGTGATGTTTCTCTTTGGCTGAAAATTTTGGTATTAGCTCTTTAATATGCCTATTAAATAGGACTTCGGCAAGACCACCGTTGGAATCCCACTGGACCTCTGCCGGAACCCCATTTTATATGTAAAATGTAAAATAATTAGACCATTACATTCAAGTAATTTATAATCCATAATGCTCAGTAAAAAAAAAAAAAAAATCACAAGGACACTATGGTGTTGAATAACCAAAACTGAACCAGTGATGTTGAAGTATGAAGAAGCCAAGAGATCTCCAACCGTTCCACCGTTCCAAGCTCACGACATTCTTTCTGGTCACAAACGGCGGTTGTCTGCGGCGAGTGTCCTCGCCAACATTTCCCTTCTATGAACAATGAGTACATATGTCTGGTTCTCCATTCTTCACATGCTTCTCCAGTCTCCACATATCCAACTTTAACTTTAACCCAAATGTCACATACCTGAGCAATGAATTCATGCATGGTGAGGCTCTGTCTCATCCATTTGATATTGGGCACAATTACATGCTTCAACCAAGTGTTGGAATAGCAGCATATACATATACATATTTAAAGGTTATAATTTTTTAACAACTTGTTGAGTAGGAATTTTCTCAAATTCTTGCAAAATTTTTTTTTTTTTTTTTTAAATGTGACATATCTGAGAACCCAAAAGCAAAAGACAAAAATGAAAAATTGAAAGATGACGATAATTGCTTACCGAGAGACCAGTAGAAATTGTAGGCGTAGTATAATCAGTCTAAACCTTCAAAGTTTTACCTAACACCTGATCATCTACAGTAGTATCCATAACAGCCAAGACACCAGATGAGCCTGTTTTTGACTCATCAACCACTATGTGAACTCCACACTTCTTCACTTCAACCCAGCTGCAAAGCTCGAAGGACACCTCCATTTCCACTTTTTCTACAAACTCAATTATTTTGTCTGGGGATCCGAGCACCACCACTTTATTTTTTACAACAGGCCACCGAAATAACAGCAAATGATCTGACATGCTTACAGAATAGAGAAAAAGACTTGGGAGAAGAACCTGTCGGTGGTCTCTCTTTTTATTATGGATCATCACCTTAATTTCAGTCATTGGCATATACGATTCTTTCATTGGCAGATCCAATTCTTTCTGTTTTGCATAAACAATGCAAATAAGTAATACGCGAATCTCACCCTCCGCAGGAGAAGGAACATGAAAGGATATTGAAGAACCAATTCTCTGATGGCAGAACCAACTTGGAATCCCACCCTCCTCTCCAGGGACGCAAGGGAGTAAAATAACACGGTGACATATATTACATTGGGCTGGTGGACACTGTTTCAAAATAAAAAATAAAAAAATGTTCACATCATTGAGAGAGAGACAGAGAGAAACAGAGAGAGGGAGAGAACAAACCTGGAGAAGCCTCGTCCGAAATTTACGTGATAGATTGTAGGAATCAAACAAGTTAATGAATAAATCAGGATCCAAACGTAAGTCCTCAATCTCATCCAGGTTGCAGCAGTCAGTAAGGTGAAGACTAGCTAATTGTGAACTCCGCGAAATTGAGAGTGTTTTCAACTTTGGGCAGCCAGACGCATTAAGGGCCTCTACATTTGCAGGGAGTTCTGAAATTGAAAGAAGAGATTTACACTTCTCTAAATACAAGTATTGTAATTTAGGAAGGCTACTGACGCAATCAGGTAGCTTTCTAAAGTTGTTTTCTGATAAATCCAAACCCTGGAGTGAAGATAAACTCCCAATATCATTGAGAATCTCATCTTCAGAGAAGCTGCAATTACTGAGACCAAGTCTTCCCAAATTACCAAATCTGAAAACGGAAGCTCGTAGCAAGCTTATGGGATTTATGTTTTTTGGAGATATCCACGATGAGAAGCTTGAGAACTGAGATTCTAAGAATTGACCCTTACATCCAGGTAATGATCCTCCTTTGATATTCATTGAAAGACCAAAGGATGATGGTAGTTGCTTAATAGCAGTTCTATGTATAACCAACTCTTTTGAAGACGTCATATTCTCAAATTTCTCAGGTAGCTTGTCAAGTTTCAAACAACCAGACAAATTAAGTCTTTCAAGAGTTTTTAAGGTATAAATACTTCTTGGAAGTTTCTTAAAGTTCTTGCATCCATTTAAATTCAGCAAAACAAGACCTTTTAGATGTCCAATAGACTCATGCAACTCAACCAAGTTTATGCAACCTTCAAGTATTAGTAACTCCAGATGTGGGACTCGCAAGAAGTTGGGTGATTTGGTAAGATTTTTGGAATAGCTGAGATTAAGAACTTTCAACTTGTTGAGTACCTGTGAAAAAGAAAAGAAGAAAACATTTCTTGTGAGTTATATATTTAACATCAAAGGAGAACTAAAATGCATAATAAGACATGTCATACTCTGTCATCCTTCCAAATTTGTTCGACACTACTATATTGCATGTCAAGAACAACAAGATTCTCTAGATGAAAATCTTGTGGTAGAACTTTTAGAGGGCATTTAAGCCAACAAAGCCATCTTAGCTCTTTGGAAAGATGTTTGTAACATCCTATCAAAGATGCACCATTGATCTCAAGCAATCTCAAATTCTTCATCTTTGCAAATGCTTTAGTTTTTAATTGTACATCTTCAAGTGCCGGCAAATTTAGGGTGAGACCTTCTACTGCTTTCAATCCCTGACAAAATACATAGTTGGATTAGGAACACATCTTCTCATCCTTTGTAAAGCTAAAGCACCTTTAAATTGGAGTAGACCAAGATATTCTCACCATAATTTTTTTTTTTTTTTTTTAGAAAAAAAAAAAAAAAAAAAAACCACCAAATGATTTAGACATTGACAAGAATTGATTGCATACTTTTTATTTTATTTTATTTTATGTTATACAACTTAATTTAGAGAAATTTTAGATTTAAAATCATACGTAAAGGTCGATATATTATTCGAATTATGATTTATGCATGGCAAAAAGACAACTCCCATGTATACCTACATAACACATATTTATGTTCACATGGTATATAAATGCAAATGCCTCTTACCTTTTCATTTCTTAGTACATTTAATACATCCTCATGAAACCACAACCTGCTAAGTTGTCCAAGATCACCAAGTGACATTTCACAAACAATATCTCTTCCCATATCTCGAATGAGATCATGCATCCTCAACTTATTTTGTACATCAATTGTCATGAGAGACCTCTGAATGAGAAGACTAAGATCAATATATGGGAAAAAACCACAACCATGAAGTATTCTGATGGCGTATTCTTTGTCCATACCAATAAAGAAACATGCAATATCAAGAAATGTCTTCTTTGCATAGTAGTCTAGTGATTTAAAGCTTAATCTAAGAATATTTTGAATATCCTCGTGAGGAAAACTTTGTAATTTTTCTAATTCGCTTTTCCATTCAAAAACACTCATTCCATTTAGAAAACACCCCAAAACCTCAAGAGCTAATGGAATTCCTCCAGCATACTCTACTGCCCTAATTGAAAGGTCCTTGTAATCATCTGTAAGATGGCCCTTCTTAAAGGCATGATGGGAGAAAAGTCGAAGAGACTCCCAATTATTCAATTCTTCCACCTTATATTTTTTATGTACTCCAAGTTGAGTAAGTATCTGTTCATCTCTAGTTGTTGCAATGACTCTACTTCCTTGACCAAACCGTATTCCAACTAATGCTTGTAGTTGCTTCACTTGATCCACATCATCCAGAACAATAAGAACTTTTTTGCCCTCAATTCTTTCCTTAATCCACTCTATTCCCATATCGACATTGCAAAAGTCTAAATTCTTCGCTTTCAAGATATCACTAAGAAGTTGTTTTTGTAAAGAAACTAAACCATTGGATTGCCTTGAAGTTTCTTTAATATTTAAAAGACAACTACTTCCTTCAAATTTATAACATATTTTGTTATAAATATCTTTTGCTAAGGTTGTTTTACCAATTCCACCCATCCCATAGATGCCCACAATGCGAACGTCACTTTTTTCAAGATCTAATAAAACTTTCATATCGTCAACACGAGAATCTATTCCTATTGGATGCATGGCAACATTCAAGTGAGTACGGTTGACTTTATGCAAAACTTCTTCAACAATCTTCTTGATGAATCTTGATTCATACCTGATTATTATGATTCAAATGGAAAATAAAAAAAATGAAGTAAGCGCAAGGAAAGAAAAAGAAGAAAGAAAATTATGAGTCATCATGGTACAAAAAAGATGTTATATATCATCCCAGTCATTTGAGACTAAGATTTCTTGGAAAGAATCTTGTATTATATAAAACTAGCACATAAACCGTGCTATGCACAGGATTCTTCATTATAATTTAAGTTTAAAATTTAAACGCATCCCCATCTTACTTTTCATGTGAAAAAATCTATCATGCCTCTTTTATCTTAATAATAATAAAACTCATAAAGTTCTAATGATTTCAAAAAACACAAAACAAAATAAACAAAAGAGGTATGCTATAGTGCAATATAATGCCTACATGTGGCCCATATTTAGTGACATGTCTGAGGGAGAGAGAGGATTAAAATTCAAATTTCAAATTTGAATCCTCCCTTTCATGTGATTGTCCATCTGCCACGTCACTAAAAATTAGCCACATGTAGGCATTATATTACACTGAAGCATTTCTCTAAGAGAAAACCTTTTATTAGGACCATCATAATAACACCCTTTTTACAGCCCCCAATCAATAACCGACACATAAGCAAAAACATAAAAAGTGCACAAAAATAACTTGGACCAAAATATACTAGATTTTACGGTGAGAAAATCCCTAAAGGGTTAACATTCCATCTCTAAGTTTTAGTTTTGAATCCAAAAATGAATTTTGAGGCATTAGAAACAAGTTTTGAGGTATTAGAAACGGGTTTTGGGGCATTACTATCGGGTTTTTGAGGCATTAGAAACGGGTTTTGAGGTGGGTCACGGCCTGCGGGGTTTGAGGCTTTCACCGCCGGCCAGACCCACGCTATGGGTCTAGCCTGAGTCTTGTTAGCTACGGGTTTTTTTTTCTCTGATGTGGTGTGATTGTTCCCACTTTTATTTTTTTGCATTTTTCTTAAATTGATTATGTGTCACATAGTAATTAGAGGCTGCAAAAAGGGTGTTTTCATGATGGACCTGATAGTAGGGGCTCCCTTTCTCTAAACAAAATATTCATATCTATTCTTTTTAGTACAAAATAAAACAAATATTTCACTCAATATTTAATGCAATCAAATAAATCTCTTCAATACTTTCAAAAAAAAGTGTTAAACAATTCAAGTAAATCACAAAAACGAAAAGAAAAAAAATACAATAAAATATGCAAATGAATTAAAACCTAAAATCTTATTAGTGTGATACCTATTATATTTCAATACAAATAAAATTTCTAGAGAAACAAACATAAAAATAATCAATTCACAATCGTAAAAAATTTATACATAGATACACAAAGATAAATCCAAGCAAAGAAATTTTTGATTAAATAGAAACCTTAGACTAAATCAAATACAGAACAAAATAAGCAAAATCCTTTTTCTTTTATGAGTACTTAATAAAACAAAATATTTCACTCAACATTTAATGCAATCAGATAAATCCCGAGCTCTTTAGTATTTTGAAAGAGCTTCTATTCTCTTTTTTTGGCACAACAATCAAATAAACATATATACTATAATCTTTCATTAGCCCACTATAAATCTAAACAATTTATTATCTTAATTCAGAAGTTTCAATATTTATCAAAGAACAAACATTCAAACAAAGTATAAATTGAAAAATATAAACAACCTACAAATACAGTTAGTACTCAATTACAGTTGTTTGGAGAGTGTTGTGTTATTCTTATTAAGTAGCACAAAACATTAGTTTCATATCTATATATTGATAGCTAAAACCAATTTTTTTTTTCTTCCTTTTTCGTTAAACTAACAGACAAAAGGTTAAGAATAAGAATTACCTCAAGATTGAACTTTTAGGTTATTATTATTGAAGAGTGGAGAGAGAGAGAAAAAGAAAGTTAATTCTTGGAGTTGTAGTTTTTCTTAAATAAAAAACATACACATGGAAGGTTAAGAAGAAGAATTACTTTAGGTTGAATTCTTAGGTTGTTAGAGTTGAAGAGTGGAGAGAGAGATGTGGAAAGAGACAAAAAAAAAAAAAGTCAAAACCGAGAAAAAAAAAAGAAAAAGAACTAAGTTAAAACGATATTGTATAATTTGGTAAATAGTAATTCCTCAACATAATTTGATTTGTATTTATTGTATAATTTAATTTTTAGTTATTTGTTTTCTTATTTGATTTGAACATTAATAATAGTTGATCTATTAAGGAATTTATATATTGTATATATTTAAACGAGTGGCCATGCAGTGATTATTGCAATAAATTATTAAAATGACACTTGTCGCAATTCTACTCTATCTCTCTCTCTCTCTCTCTCTCTATATATATATATATATATATATATATATACCATGGAAGTATATTCCTACATAATTTTTTTTTAATCAAGCAAGGGAAGGGGGGTGCATAAATATCATTCACTTCAAATGTATGACATTTTATCTAAAAGGTTGCAGACTCAATAATTCTAGAACCTTTTTAGCCAGCACACAGTACATGCGGATCTCATGAATTTGTAGCATGGAAAGGTAACAAGTGGAGTTAAATAACACATGACAAGCCTATCTCTGCATTTTGATGGAATAACACACGAGTACTCTTACCCACCGAGGAGAAAGAAATTGATGAATTAAGAGAGAGTAGAATAAAATGGAATATATAGAGTTATTTTTCCTTCTTTTTTTTTTTTTTTTCTTTTTATAGCTCCACTTTAATTTTATTAATTCTCATCTAAAATTCAAAAGAATAGAAAAGGAGAAAAAACAAAAACTTAAAAACGGAATGAAAAAGCACAAGAATCCATAGCATAATACCCATTTGGAACACTTTTGAGATCCCAGCCAGAACAATTCGCAGCTTCACTTAGAGCTGCTTTCCACATCTCCACCCTCTTCATATCAGTCTGAAACCGCTCTTCATGCCTAGCAAAGGCTTCCGCAAAAGTTCCGGTTTGATTTTGAAATTCCAAGGGATCCACATTATAAAATATCGGAAGAAGAATGTGATCTTCGGTATTCTTATTACAGTGCAGGATATCCACTAGTTCATCAAGGCACCACCTAGAAGAAGCATAGCCTTTCGAGAAAACCACAATGGAAATCCTCGATCCACAAATTGCTTTGGATAGTTCTTTAGAGATCATATTCCCTCTTCGAAGCTCCTCGTCGTCTCGGAAGGTTCGAATTCCGACTCGCACCAAGGCAGAATAGAGGTGATCGGTGAAGTTCTTACGCGTATCTTCACCTCTAAAACTTATGAAGACATCGTAATCCCAACGAGATTGAGAAGATGATGGCCGATATGTTAGAATAGTCATGGAAGACGAGGTGCTTCTTGTGGTTGAGTTTGATTGGACTGAAAAATGAGACATTTGGTGAGTGAAAGAGGAGGACATTTAATTTTGCAAAGAAGATTGAAAAATTAGAAAGATCATTTAGTAAACATAAATCTAAATCCAAAACTAGATTCATTCGTTTTCTTCTTTAATTCTTTTTAGATCCTCTAAGGCCTAAGCAAAGTTTCATGCTACGTACTAAAGAGGAGAGGATGATGATGATGATGATTCATTGGTATTCAAACTTACTAATAATTTTATATTTTTGTTTTTGCTGAATTTTATTAAAATATATAATTTCTCTATTATTGAAAAAAAAAAAACAAGAAGAAATTCCTACTGGGTAGAATATTTTATATTATTCTCTAGGGTTTATTATTTTTCCTATTAGGGTTTATTCTATACTTTAATTAGCTTAAGGTTTGTTACCTATCACTCATAACCTCTTTAGGTCTTTGTAATCTTAATTATAAACTACCCAACACAATGCAATTCATTATATGCTTCCACTATTTCTTATCGCTGGCAAGCACAAAGAGGCTTGGATTGTAGTTAAAGTAAAAGTTCGATCATATTTATCCAATGAATGCGTGGATATATATATATAGGGTTTAATTTTATTTTATTTTTAAAAAAAAAAAATGTTACCGTATTCGTTTTGGTCTTCGACGCCGACAACCTGGGAGGCCTCGTTTTGGTCTTCGGATTCTGGCGGTGGAAAGCACAAAGGCAAGCAACCTCGTACGACACTGATGATTTGACCCATGGGTGGTAGAATGGGGTAGAAAGAGAGGAATGGCGGGGGGTAGTTTGGGAAAGAAATCGTGGTTTGGAGTAGTATTAGGAAAATGAAAATGGGTTCAACGCTCAGATTTGGGTTTGCTGGCCACTAAAAGACTTGAATTATTATATTTTGTGGGTAACGAAAAAGAGAGAAATTTGGGTTGAGAATTGAGAGGAGGAAGGAAAGTGAGAAAGGATTTGATGTACAAACTCCTCATAAAAACACAACTCCCTCAACCACTTCTGATTTGATAGGTTTGTTAAGTAAATTTAATAATGAGGAAGACTTAATTCTAAATCACCCAGTGGCAAACTATAATTGCAAGATAGGAGTTGACTTTGTAACCGTCCATTTTTTGCCAACTGGTTTGCCAGCTGTTGCTGACTTTCCCAAAGGTTCGTTTTCCATGTAGTCATATTATTCTAAAATTTCACCATATATATATATTTCTTGGAATATATGGACCAAGAAACAAAAGCTCTTTTCAAGAATATAAAGATTCTCATTTTGTTTTGTAAGACGTGTGACTTTTTATACATTTCTTGTGTGTTTTATATCGACTCTTGTTAGTTTCTTAAGTAAATTGAATAATGAGAATGGCTTATTAAACATAATTCTACATCACAATACTTGGCGCACAATAAATTAGAAGATTGGATTGGGGTTGTCGTTATTCTCTCATAATCCAAACCACAACCAGTTTAAGAAGTTCCATTTTTAAATAACCACAACTTAACTACCAAGCCAATCAGCTGTTAGCCGTAATTCGCAATTATTCGGTTATAATTAACCGTTTTTGAAGTACAAAAAAATCGCAAATCCTACTAAAGAAGTTTCCTCTAAGGGTTTTACTTCTACTAAAACAAAACAATAAGACATGTTTAACAAAAGCAATTGTCAGTCTCATGATTGTGATCCTGGTGTTAATGTGGCGTGACACTGTCACATAAGCCCAAAAAAGAAAAATTGCCGAACCGTACGTGAATCGAATCTCCAAAGTGCACGGTATGACTACACTCAGAGCCATGGGGTAGTCGTGACCATCCCCGATCCATCGAGGGTGGTCACAACCATCCCCGTCCAATTAGTATAATGAAAAATACTAAATTGCACCTACAATTTTATTTTTTATTTAAAAAAAAAACATTCAAAATTTAGAAAAAATAAAAATAAAATTAGGGGTGGTCGTAGCCACCATATTTTTTTTTTGGGCATTTTTGGAATTTGTTAAAATACATGGGAACAATTTTAAAAATTTAAGAGAAAAAAATACACGTGCCTAGCACGTGACCAAATTTCAGTCAAATTGGGCGGAAATTGTTAACGGATGGCCAAACATTTTGTTTTTGTTTTTGTTTTTTTTTTTTAATTTTAATTTTTTTATTTTGGTTTGACTTCGGAGGCATTTGTGAAATTTGCTAAAACACATGGGAACAATTTTAAAAATTTAAGATAAAAAAAATACATGTAGCTATCACATGACTAAATTTAAGTCAAATTGAATGG